>NW_022631022.1:16673150-17042868 GCF_010015895.1 Lontra canadensis
CAAATACACGAACTAGGGCTGGGATTAGCTGTTTAGCAATAATTCACCAAGGCATATTTTAGAGCAAAAGCTCCGTAGGGAGCTAAAACAAACAAACAAACAACAACAACAACAAAGCAGCACTGATATACAATATGCTTCCTCAATTTGGAGAACTTTTACAGATGGAATAGAGGTGCTACTAACAGAATGTAACCAACAGGAAATACCAACGATAACAAGTAATACATAAATTTGGTACCACAGTTTGCTGAAATTAAAAGGCTCTCCAAAAAGTTATGAAAAACGATAGCCAAAAGCAAAGTAGCTGTGTGACCCAGAACAAGTTATTTAACTTGCATTACTATTCACTGGCATTTAATCGTAGTCTGTCCAGGTCTCTGCAATTTTTTTCTATAAAAGGCCAGACAATAAATATGTTAAACTCTGCAAGTTTTATCGTTTCTTTGCCAACTACTCAACTCTGTCCTTGTAGCACAAAAACAACTACAAACAAACTTTCCCTTACATCACCTGGCCTTTACTCATAAAAGCTGAAATCCAAAATTAACTAATGAAAATTTACATATGACCTAACATTCCTGAGCTATAATAAAAAATTGACAGGTGCCTGGGTGGCTCAGTTGTTGAGCATCTGCCTTCTGCTCAGGTCATGATCCTGGGGTCCTGGGATCGATCCCCATCCTCATAATCCAGCTCCCTGCTTGGCAGGAAACCTGCTTCTCCCTCCCCCGCTCCCCCTGCTTGTGTTCCCTCTACCACAGTATCTCTCTGTCAAATGGATAAATGAAATCTTTAAAAAATGATAATAAAAGAAAAAAGAAAAAGATAAAAAATTGAGCATGCTCCATATAGTTTGTATCATCTTCACTAGAAATGATAAGGAAAGCAAAGTGTAAGGCACATAGACATACCAACAAATTTGTTAATGCTATTAAGTAATTAATAGAACACCACTTTTTCAATCTGTACAAATGAAGAAAATATAATTTTTAACAATTTTTTAATTCAAATTTCAAAACTTCTTCTAAACCTTTAAGAACAAACAGCCTTGGCATAAATTAACATTGGACATAGATCTTTATCTGTAAATATTTCCACATCTATAAAAAATTTTAAATTGCTCAGCTGTGATTGGGCAAGGAAAAAGCACTATTTGATGATTTCTATTTATCAATAACTCTATCCTTACAATGATTTCAGTATTTCCATTGTACCCTCCTCTTTCTCTACTTAGCTGACTCCTAGCTACCCCCCCCAAAAAAACCCACAAAAAACCCTGATAGATACTCTAATAGTGATGTTATAATACAACATTCAACGGCATCCATTATCTCCAAATATGTGAAGAACTGATCTGAGATATGCTATCGTGACATGAATAAACAATGTACCAATCCATCAAAACTATCCTATGCTTGTCTTTTCTCTTCTACTCTTCGACCCTGGCTTTCTCTAGACAAGATTTAGCTTCTATTTTGTTCTGCTGTTTGGATTTACACTATTATTATGGACTGAACTGTATTACCCCAAAATTCATGTGTTGAAGCTATAACCCCCAATGTGGCTATATTTGGAGATAGGATGCTTAAAGAGGTAATCAGGGTTAAATGAGATCATCAGACCCTAATCCAGTAAAACTGGTGTCCTTATTGGGTAAAAAAAAAAAAAAAAAAAAAAAAAAAAAGGAAGAGACACCAGAGATGCACATGCACAGAGAAAGGGCCATGTAAGGAAAAGGTGGCCATCTGCAAGCCTAGGAGAGACAGACCTCAGGAGAAACCAAACCTGCCAACACCCTGACCTTGGACTTTCAACTTCAAAAGCTATGAGAAAATAAATTTCTGTTATTTAAGCCACTTAGTCCATGGTATTTTTTAAAAATATTTTATTTATTTATTTGACAGACAGAGATCATAAGTAGGCAGAGAGGCAGGCAGAGAGAGAGAGGAAGGCAAGCAGACTTGATCCCACAACCCTTGGGATCATGACCTGAGCCAAAGACAGAGGCTTTAACCCACTGAGCCACCCAGGTGCCCCAGTCTATGGTATTTTGTTAAGACAGCCCTATCAAGCTAACACAGCTATTCAGCAGTCTCTGGTACACAATTACTAATACACCTTAACTTGATACTATATTATAATGCACTCTACAGGATACAAACTCTAGTTTTCTGCCATTGCCTGAGAAATACAATGCCCTCCCTCTGTGCCTCATATATGTATGGTTTTTTTTTTTCTATCGGAGCTTGAAATATTATACTCAAGTTCCTTTCTCTTCTACCCCTCAACTGTGATCGTTTCTGATTTCTACTCTTAGTTATTTAGGAAAGTCAGACCTCTGCTTTCCAACTCACTATCAAATATGTAATCTGACATATTTGCCACTTGCCACTCTGACACCTTCCCCTCCCCACCTCCAATCCAGCCCTTTACCATCTGCTTCACATATACTTCTCAGCCTTGGCACTACTGACACTAGGAATTCAGAAGCATCACCAACCAATGAGAGCACTTCTGGTCCATGAACAAAACAACAGCATGCTGCTTTCTATTATTTATCTTATTGCTCACACCAGTAGGCTATCTTTTATAGCTACTCCCTGAGTTGGGAAAATTCAATGTTTGACTCCATGTAGCAACCAAAGTGAAAAACTTTGCTCTTCAAATACTATCTAAAAAGATTCCAGCTTTGTGGATTTCCATCAATAAAACGTATGCTAAGGGGCGCCTGGATGGCTCAGTGGGTTAAGCCGCTGCCTTCGCCTCAGGTCATGATCTCAGGGTCCTGGGATGGAGTCCCGCATCAGGCTCTCTGCTCAGCGGGGGGCCTGCTTCCCTTCCTCTCTCTCTGCCTGCTTCTCTGCCTACTTGTGATCTCTGTCTGTCAAATAAATAAATAAAATCTTAAAAAAAAAAAGTATTAAAACGTATGCTAAGAGTTGACTTTTCTACTTACATTAATAGGTCTGTGCTCATTTATCCAGTTATCCAGTCTCCCTTCTCTGACCAACAATGTGCATTTCTACAAAGCAACATCATTCCCAAAATAGAAGTATGTTCAGAGAATAGAGTATCCCTTACCAAATTACTGAAGAATAAAGCCTAAAATTCTGTTCTCATTAGAACAGTACACTGAACAACTAAGTTAATGCTTCAAAATACTCATCAAATATGGCCTTATTGCCTCAGTAAGAAGCAACACATTACGGAAAAATTTATCACTTTTATTCCTTCAAGACCTTGATTTTTATCAACACAATACTGCCAGACCACTTACAAAAAAGTTTAATCTTGAAAGTTTTCTTGGATTTTGGTCCTTTTAAAAAGGTGGCTTCATTCACTATGTGTCAAAAACTGTATTGTGCCAATGACTTTAAGTGGAATTCTTTTTTTTTTTAATTTTATTTATTTATTTATTTGATAGACAGAGATCACAAGTAGGCAGAGAGGCAGGCAGAGAGAGGGGAAGGGAAGCAGGCTCCCTGCCGAGCAGAGAGCCTGATGTGGGGCTCGATCCCAGGACCCTGGGATCATGACCTGAGCTGAAGGCAGAGGCTTTAACCCACTGAGCCACCCAGGTGCCCCTTTAAGTGGAATTCTTAACAATCTTATCTCTACGTTGTCACGCTGTGAGATAACAATGCTAAATTAATAATTTATGAAGAGTAAGTATTCACGATAAGAAGCTAATAGTTTTATGTCAAAGTGCAAGTTAACCATTATTTTACTGCACAGCAATTTCAATTTATAAATTACTTATTGATATACCAGTAAAATCGCAGCTATTATGAATTTTTGAGAAGTCATTCCAGAAATCCAACTTTTCCAATGCACTGGAAGTTCAGCTCTTTAAGGATTAGAAGTTGTTTTCAAATACTCTGGATGAAATTATTTCCACAAGATATTTTTTTTTTAAGATTTTATTTATTTACTTGACAAAGATCACAAGTAGGCAGAGAGGCAGGCAGAGAGAGCAGAAGGGAAGCAGGCTCCTCGCTAAGCAGAGAGCCCGATGTGGGGCTCAATCCCAGGACCCTGGGATCATGACCTGAGCTGAGGGCAGAGGCTTTAACCTACTGAGCCACCCGGGCGCCCCTCCACAAGATATTTCTAACTTTATTTCTTTTTAAGCAGAGTATATACTAAATATAACTTACATATTTCTGAAGAATCTGGAAATCTCGTAGTGAATGTCAATTTTTATATGATAGTGGTATTCATAGAAACTACAGATATACATAAGCATGGTTCTCCGTCCCTATCTCAGTATCCTCAAATTGGCTTACTTTTAGTTCATAGAAAAGCTTTCCATGCTGTCAGCCTAACAACCTACAAATGTCCCTCTGTTCTCATTGCTGCCTAATCCATGTGACCTTAGAAACCAAATACTTATCTGAATTGTCTAAAATAAGTCTAACCTCTAAATGAAAGCCTAAGGGATTCTCATACAAGTACAGAAATGTTAACCATACATTTTCATAAAATCTCCATTAATCATCTAGAGACTTTTTTCCTTTTTTGCAACATAACTTTATGGAGAAAATATGGGATTTATAGTCACACAGGGGTTCAGATCCTACTTTTAGCCTTTATTAACTGTATAGTCCTGGGTAAGTAATAAACCACCTTCCCTAAAAGTTTGTGTACTTGTTAAAAGAAATCACCATCGTCATCACCTCACAGTTGCTATGAAGATAAATGTGATACTGAATATTAAAAAACAGTGACTCTTACAAAGTAGGTGCACAATTAAAAGGTCTACTTTCAGCTTTGATTCACTTGTTAATGTGGCAAATTTGCTCAATTTTAGCACCATTTATATAGTCAACAAAAATTCCATTTCTTTTTCAACATTTCTAAGTTCTCTAGTATCCAAATATGGTGTCAGTTTCTCTCACCAAATAGCTTTAGAGTATTTTATGCCTTTCCTGTCCTCTGTAACTGAGACTTCTGCATGGCCCAAGCAGCTGAAATCCTTAAGACTGTACTGGGAACAATGGAGGGGAGGGTGACTATATGGGGAGCATGGGAAAGAATGTGCAATCCTAAGTGCTCACACTCTAGATGATGAATAAATTTTCCAAAGTCAAAGTCTCTGTCTGCTACTTACTAGTAACTACTATGTTACTAGTAACATAACTTTGGGGCAAGCTAGTCTATCTCTCTGAGATTTAATTTCTTCATAATCAAAAAATAATATCCAAAAATATGGTCAATTATTTGAAAGAAAAGAGATTTTAAAAACTAAATAAATTAGAAAATATATATTCTTAAAAGTATCAAAAAGCTGACAAGATAGCAGGGAATCATAAAGCCAAAACATAAGAAAGGGCAGGAATTCAGAGAGGAAAACAGTGCTGAAGCCAAGTTTGCCCCTAACCAAAGCCAAACTTGGGCTTTGATTATTCCAGTCTCATAAAGATAGAGGCCAAGCCCAGGGACCACCCTAGGTAGGTAAGTCTGATAGGAGACCCTATACCATACAACTGGAACCCATATAAAATTAACCAAAGAAAAGCTATTCCATTCTAACCCATGCCCTAAGAACTATAATGAAAGTTGCTTTGGCACTGAACTGTAAAGGAAAAGGAGAAAGGAGAGTTCCTATCAAATTAAAACTTCTTCAGTACAGGGACAGCTATAAGTACTTTAGGATCTGGTAGTCAGAGATCTCTGCTGCAACCATTCAACTCTTTTGTTGTAGCTTGGAAACAGCCACAGACTATAAACAAATGAGCATGCTGCATTCCAATAAAACTTTATTTATGGACACTGAAAGTTAAGTTTCATATAATTTTTACGTCACGGAATATTTTTTTCTAATCATCTAAAATCTAAAAACCATTCTTAGCTTGCAACCTTACAAAACCAGGTAGCACAGATCAGTTTGCCTTAAGTTGTAATAGTAAGACACACCACCACTTAAGCTACCACTATCCTACATACACAGATTTGTGACCCTAATTCACATCACCTGGATGGCAACACAAAACAAAACAGGTCAGGCACCTGGCTCAGTCCGTTAAGCGTCTGCCTTCAGCAAGTCATGATTTCAGGGTCCTGGGAATGAGTCCCACATCAGACTCTCTGCTCAGTGGGGAAACTGCTTCTCCCTCTCACTCTCTGTGTTCTCCCTCTCTCTGTCTCAAATAAATAAATAAAATCTTTACAAAAAACAAAACCAGGTTACAGGCATTTAGGACATGCCCGTGCAAATGTCACAAATAATGTCTCAAGGAAAGGCATTATTTAGACGAAGCACAAAGAAAACAAGACATCATGAATGAGAGCAAGTAAATAAAGGTTAGAAACAGATATACAAAAATGTCAGATATTGGAAATGTTCATACACAAAACATAAAATAGCTGCTTACTAATATTTAAAGCAAAAAAGGAAACTGAAAATATTAGAATGGAACAAGAACCATAAAAAATGACTTGGAAGATAGAGGAAACAACTTCTAAAATTGTGAAAAACAACAATTAAAACTAAAAATAAAATGGAACAGTGAAGAAGAAATTACCCATAATGAAACAGGAAAAACATAAGAAAAACAAGTGAAGAAACATATAAGAAAAAGAGAAAAATTAATAGATATATAAATTGGAGATCCAGAAAAGAAAGAGTACTGAAATCATAACACCGTGTTCTTTGAAAGCAACCAAAAATCAGTAATAAAATGATGACTAGGAGTTAACAAATGGTATCTTTAACACCAACATACATCCCATCCCACACACCCCTACACAAGGTAATGTTCACACTCTTCCCCACCTTCTCTCCCCATTGAACTTGGATGGACCTTTTTTAACTGTCTCCACCAACAAAGTGCAGTAAAGTGAGGCTGTAGGACTTCTGAGGTTAGGGCATAAACAGTAACATGGCTTCCACCTAGCACTTTCTTCCTCAGGAATTCCAATGTTCATAACAGAGCAACACTTTAAAAGCTCCACAGAGGGGCGCCTGGGTGGCTCAGTCCTTAAGCGTCTGTCTGCCTTCAGCTCAGGTCATGATCCCAGGGTCCTGGAATGGAGCCCCGCATCAGGCTCCCCACTCAGCAGGAAGCCTGCTTCTCCCTCTCCCACTCCTCCTGCTTGTATTCCCTCTCTTGCTGTGTGTGTGTCTCTCTCTCTGTCAAATAAATAAAATCTTTAAAAAATAAAAATGAAATATAAATAAATAAATAAATAACGAAAGCTCCATGGAGAGCACCTGGGTGGCTCAGTTGGGGGTTAAACATCTGCTTTCAGCTCAGGTCATGATCCGGGTGTCCTGGGATCAAGTTCCACATCAAGCTCCCTGCTTCTCCCCTTCCCTCTGCTGCTCCTCCTGCTCATACTCACACATATGCTCTCTCTCTCTCAATAAATAAATAAAACCGTATTTTTAAAAAAAAAAGGTCCAAGGAAAAATCCACATGGAAAGGAACTGAGGCAGAATTGACAAGCTGAAATGCTCCTGAATTCCCGACCCACAAAAACTGTAAATGATAATAAGCCACTACATTTTGGGCTTAACTTGTCATGTCACAAAAGATAACTAACTGCCTCTCCCCCTGCTTGTGCTCAAATAAATAAATAAATAAATAAAATCTTTTTTAAAAATAAAAATAAATAAAATACAGTCCTAAATAATCCATGTGACAAATAAGTAAATAGAAAACATTTTCAACTAGACTATACAAAAATACTTGTGAGATGCAGCTAAAGAAATACTTGACAGGGAAACTTAAAACTCTAAATAGGTATAACAGAACAAAACAAATTATCAGGGAACCATCTATTCAAGAAGATAGGAAAAGAATAGCAAAATAAGCCCAGGACAAGTAAAAGGAAGTAACAGAAATGAGAAATAAAAGAAAATGTATATTAGAAAGGTCCAGGGTGCCTGGGTGGCTCAGTTGGTTAAATGTCTGCTCAGGTCATGATCTCAAGCTCCTGGGATGGAGCCCCACATCAGGCTCCCTGATTAAATGGGTCTACTCTTTCTCCCTCTGCCCCTGTCCCTCCCCACTCCCCAACCTGCTGATGCTTTCTCCCTCTCAAATAGGTAAAATCTTTACGAAAAGAGAGAAAGGCCCAAAAAAGCCAGAAGTTGGCCCCCTAAAAAATAATAAACTGGCAAACTTATGGCAAGAATGATGAGGAAAAAAAAAAAAAGAAAGGGATCAGGAATGACAAAGGGGGCAAAAACTACTACAAATGCTGCACATGTTATAATACTAAGTAAATTTTGGGGTGCCTGGGTGGCTCAGTGGGTTAAGCCACTGCCTTCGGCTCAGGTCATGATCTCAGGGTCCTGGGATCGAGTCCTGCATCGGGCTCTCTGCTCAGCAGGGAGCCTGCTTCCCTCTCTCTCTGCCTGCCTCTCTGTCTACTTGTGATCTCTCTGTCAAATAAATAAATAAAATCTTTAAAAAAAAATACTAAGTAAAATTTTTAATAAAGATGAAGCTGAAAAAAAATCCTAAAAATATATGTAACTTAGCAAAACTTACTCAAGGCACAGAAAACTTAAGTGGTCCCATTAAAATAAAACAAAATACAATGACTCTAATATAAAAAAATCTTCCCATAAAGAAAAGTCTAGAGCCATGTTGCTTTACAAGTTCTCCCAAATACTCAAGGAATAAATCTAATCTTAAATAAATTCTTCCCAATTCTTTTTATGAAGCTGGCATAACTCTCAAATCTAAAATTCTGGCAAAGACCAGATTAGAAAGAGAAATTATAAGCCAATCTTACCCCTGAACTTGTATGCAAAAATTCCAAACAAATATTAGCAAACAAAAACCAGGATTATAAGTATAATATACTATAACCAAGTGAGGCATATCCCAGGAAAGCAAAGATAAAACCAATATTACTATCAAATGGCCAATTAATATAATCAACCATATTTTAAGAAATCCCTAAAAATTCAGTATTTAGTCACGTCTCAAAAGGAGTCTTCACAAACTAGGAATTGAAAAGAACGTCCTCAATTTGATAAAAAGGTACCTACAAAAACCTACAGCATAGTTAATGGGGAAAGCCTAAACATTTTTCCTTTGGTATCAGGAACAAGATAAAGATGACCCCTATATACTTCTATCAATATTATACCAGTGATCCTAAGCGCATAGGAAGCCAAGAAAAAAAATAAATAAATGGCATAAGGATTAGAAACAAGAAATAAAACTGTTTTTATTTGCATATGACATAATTGTGTATATGGAAAATTTGAAAGAATCTATAAACTCCTGTTAATTTTATAATTTGTTACAAATTGAGGATGTAAACATTTTTCCAAAGAAGACATACAGATGGCCAACAGACACATGAAGAGGTGCTCAAATCACTAATCATCAGGGAAATGCAAATTAAAACTATAATGAGATAACGTGTTGTACTTGTCAGAATGACCAGAATGAAAAAGACAAGAAGTAACTGTTGGAGAGGATACAGAGAAAAAGGAATCCTCACACCCTCCGTGGGAATGCAAATTGGTTCAGCCACTGTGGAAAACAGTATGGAGGTTTCTCAAAAAATTAAAAATTGGGGGTGGCTAGGTGGCTCAGTGGGTTAAGCCTCTGCCTTTGGCTCAGGTCATGATCTCAGGGTCCTGGGATCGAGCCCTGCATCAGGCTCTCTGCTCAGCGGGGAGCCAGCTTCCCCTCTCTCTCTGCCTGTCTCTGCCTATTTGTGACCTCTGTCAAATAAATAAATAAAATCTTTTTAAAAAATTAAAAATTGAAATGCCATATAATCCAGTAATTCTACTACTGGGTATTTACCAGAAAGAAAACAAAACCCTAATTTGAAAAGATATATGCAACCCAATGTTTAGGGCAGCACTGTTTACAAGTGGCCAGGATATGGAAAAAACCTAAGTGTCCATCAATAGATGAATGAATAAAGAAGATGTGGTATATATGTGTGTGTGTATACACCTGTGTGTATACATATAATGGAATATTACTCAGCCATAAAAAAGAATGAGAGCTTGCCATCTGCAATAACATGGATGGGCTTAGAAAGTATTATGCAAGTGTAATAAATCAGACAGAGAAAGACAAATATATCGTATCACTTTTATGTGGAATGTAAAAAAAAATGGACAAACAAAAAAAGGCAGAAACAGACCCATAAATACAGAGAACTGGTGGTTGCCAGAGGGAGGTTTAGGGGTTGGGAAAAATGAATGAAGGGGAGTGGGAGGTACAGTCTTCTAGTTATGGAATGAATAAGGCACTGGGAGGAAAAGTATGGCAAGGGAATAAAAAGAAAAAAAGGAAACAGATATAAATTGATATTAGTTTCATATATCTATATGCAAGCAACAATTAGAAAATAATCTTTTAAAGATATCACTACTTAAAATTGCATCAGAAAATATGAAGTGCTCAGGAATCTAACAAATAATGGACAAAGCATCTACTGAAAAAATGAGACTTAGTTATGAATCATTACCAAAATGGAAAGATATCCATGTTCATAGACTATAAGACTCAATGTTGGAAAAATAACAGTTCTCCCCCAAATTAATCTACAGAATCAATTAAGTCTCACTAAAAAACCCAAATGTTGTTTTTACATTGGATTATTTAGTGTGTATGTCTGTGTGCAGAATTTGACACAGTGATTCTAAAATATATATGAAAGTGCAATGGACCAAAAACAGCCGAGACTCTCTTGATGAACAAGCACAACGTGGGAAGACTTGCCTCACCGGATATCAAAACCTATAAAGCTAGAAGTAGTTAAGAGTGTGTTACACATTCAGGAATAGACCAATACAGCAGAGGACCAAGTCCAGAAACGAAACCTACATAAAGATGGATACTTAATATGTCAGATGTGGCACTGAGATCAGCTTAGAAAAGATAAATTTTTCAAAATCAATGTTAGGATAATCAAGTATAAATTTGGGGTGGGAATAAAATGAAACTAGACCTCCCATTATACACAAAATCTATTCCAGATAAAGAGCAAATTTTTGAAAAGTTAAAACTTAAAAGCTCTTAGATAATAATGGAGAACATCTACTGTAACGTAGCCTAGGAAAGGGTTTCTTTAAAAGGGTTCAAAAGCACTAGCCAAAGTTGATAAATGCAACTACATTAAAACTGAAAAATTATGTTGATCAACAGGCACCACAGAGAGTAAAATAACAAGCCAAAAACATAAGATACTTGTAAAAGGTATAACTGAAGGACCAGCATCCAAAACAAATACAGAATTCCTAAAAATCAGTAAGAAAAGCTGAAACCATCTAAAAGAAAAATATTGGGCAAACAGGCACATCATATGAAGAAACTATGAAAGATGTACAACTTCATTAGCAATCATAGAAATTCAAGTTAAAATCAAGAGATACACCCTTCAGATTGGCAATACCAAGCATTAAGAATGTAGAGCAATGGAGTGGTACTTGGCTGACTCAGTCAGTGGAGCCTGCCACTCTTGATCTTGGGGTTGTGGATTCAAGACCCCTGCTGGGTGGGTACAGAGATTACTTAAAAATAAAATATTTAAAAAAAAAAAAAAGAAGAATGTAAAGCAATGGGAACTCAAATACTGTGTTACTGAAGTATAAACTAACATAATAATTCTGAAAAACACTTTGCCATTATCAAAGTTGGACATACACATACCTCACAACCTGACAAATCCATTCCTACAAATTCTACAAATTCCTACAAATTCAAAATCTGCACACTTGCAAATATGAAACAGAAGACCACTCACCACCAAATTGTATAATAGCAAGGAAATGAAATAAACTTAAATGTCTATTAAAACTAGAATGAAAAAAAAAACTAGAATAAATAAATAGTAGTGTAATCGTAAAACAAAATACTTGACCACAATGAAATCTAATGAACTATGGCTAATTACAACAACCTACAACAAATTTCACAAACGCTGAACTAAACATTTCATTTCATTTTATTTTATTTTATTTTATTTTATTTTATTTTATTTTATTTACTGAGACAGCAGGGGTAGGGAGCAGAGGGAGAGGGAGAGAGAACCTTAGCAGGCTCCATGCCCAGCACAGAGCACAACACCATGCTGCATCTCATGACTCAGGTCCTCAGCAGAAATCAAGAGTTGGATGCTTAACTTAACCAACTGAGCCACTCAGATCCCCCTGAACTCAAGTTTTTCGATCACATAATATACTATATGAAGTTCAGAAACAAGAAAAACTTATTGTTTATGAATAGGTAACCTGAGATTCAAAATTATGAACCAAAGCAAGAAAATGACAGTCAAAAAATTAGGGTACAGGGGCACCTCATTGGCTCAGTCATTTAAGCGTCTGCCTTCAGCTCTGGTCATGATCCCAGGCTTCCTGCTCAGCCCGGAGTCTGCTTCTCCCTCTCCCTTTGCCCCTCCCCCACTTATTCTCTCTGGTTCTCTCCCTGGTTCTCCAAAAAATAAACAAAATCTTTTAAAAAATAAGTTAGGGTATTAACTACTTCCACAAAGGGGGATGTATAGCAACAAGAGCAAGGGAAGAGAGAGGTATGGGGGAGGCAATCCTGTTTTGTTGGCCTGAATGATAACAACACAAATATTGACTTCACAATTTTCTTTAAACTGCAAGTTTTATTCTATTTTCCTGTATATATGAATAAAGAGGAAAAGTAACAACTGCATACAACTGCTATGGTAATTTAATACAATAAAGCAACTTATGTAAGTATGGTACATAGTTTGCATTAAAAAAAAAAAAACTACTACAATTACATAATTTTTGTATCCTCCAAAGTTGCTTACGGTAGATACTCAAATATACTGTCCAGTAAATGAAACAAATTCAAATGGTAAATACATTTACCATGATAAACACTGCCTAATGGGTCATGTACAGAACATACTATGGAGTCCCAATGTTGTACACCTGAAACTAATACAACATTGTAGGTCAACTACACTTCAATTAAAGAAAACCCAATAAGTGAAATAAATTACTTAGAATCACTGGAGTAAAAGGCAATTTAATGAATGGCTAGGTTGCCTAACTTCCAATTTCTACTTCACAAGCCCCAGAGCTTGAATTCCTGCTATCCTAAGAGGCACCCTTCGCTCTACCTTTGATATTCCCAATCTCTTAGTCTCTATACTCATAGTATAAATCTTACTATACATCAGACTGTCAGCAACTGTCACTGAACGCTTGGAATCTAAAATCTGAGAGGTTTAAGGCAAGAAAGAGGAACAGGAAAAGCTAAAATTAGGGAGAGGGAAATTGTGGGGAAAAAAAAGTGGGGAGAGAACTTGAGTTATCCTTACATGAAAACACCCAGAACATCAGTTCTTTAGTTCTAATGCTTTAAGAAGCCAAGAAGCAGAGGTAGAAAAAAAACGTAAATCATCTATTGTCTGACACAGGTTTCATACAACAATTAAACAAGAATTACACTGATACCAGTTACCTAATATTTAGGGGCAAGAAAGTGTATATATGTCCCAAGATATATCTACTTCTGAAAGTCTCTTAACAAAAATAAATAAATAAATAAATAAATAAAGCTCCCTAAAAATATAGGCTCTCTGGAAGAAACCAATTCCTTCTCAATTACTTGAGGGAAGAAACTTTATTTTTAATGAATTTATTCCATATGTATTACTTATTAATCCAAAAGATTAAACACACATATCAGATCTAGACTCATTCATAAAATCACGGTACATCAGCACAACAGAATATTATGAATCCATGAGAAAGATCTGAATGCACCACTATGGAGTGCTCTCCAAAATATATTAAGTGGAGGAAAAAAAAAGAGGTACAGAACAGTGTATGTAGCTAGATACACACACACACACCCCCCTACCTTTGTCATATGAAGGGTGCATACATACATACATCTTATTTTTGAAAGAAAAAAAAATTCTGGAATGACAATCAAAAACTCACAAAAAATGGTTACCTCTATGGAGAGCAAAAACTAAGAGTTTCAATGTAAGAGATTAAAACAACTTTAAAAAAAAAGACTGAATAAAGAAACCCCACAATATTAAATTTGAATTAAAATTATCAATATGGGGGTGCCTGGGTGGCTCAGCTGGTTAAGCAACTGCCTTCAGCTCAGGTCATGGTCCCAGAGTCCTGGGATCGAGTCCCAATTAGGTTCCCAGCTCCATAGGGAGTCTGCTTCTCCCTCTGACCTCCCCTCTCATGCTCTCTCACTCTGTGTGTGTGTGTGTGTGTGTGTGTGTGTGTGTGTGTCTCTCTTAAATAAACAAATAAAATCTTAAAAAAAAATTATCAATATGACCTCATGCTTTTTTTCTCCTCCAGACAAGACCCAGAAGCAATGATAGTCCCATCATCCTCCACTATAAGGAGACAGAGCTCCTTAGAGAAATCACTGATTGCAGTCTAAAACAGGAAAGTCCATGGTGAGCCAAGGTATCTTGGAAAAAAGTTAGGACTCACTCAAAGACTAATAATGCATTTATGCAAAAAGAACTGATGGGGGCACCTGGGTGACTCAGCAGGCTACGCATCTAACTCTTGATTCCAGCTCAGGTCACGATCTCAGTGTTGTAAGATCACTGGAGTCAGGCTCCACGGCTCAGCATGGAGTCTGCTTGAGATTCTCTCTTTCCTTCTCCTTCTGCCCCTCCCCCTGCTCATGCTCTCTTGTACATGCATGCACACACAATTTCTCTTTAAAATAAATACATAAGGACGCCTGGGTGGCTCAGTGGGTTAAGCCTCTGCCTTCGGCTCAGGTCATGATCTCAGGGTCCTGGGATCGAGGCCCGCATCGGGCTCTCTGCTCAGCGGGGAGCCTGCTTCCTCCTCTTTCTCTCTATGCCTGCCTCTCTGCATACTTGTGATCTCTCTCTCTCTGTTTCAAATAAATAAATAAAAATCTTAAAAAAATAAATAAATAAATACATAAAATCTTAAAAAAAAAAAAAAGGAAGAAGAACGGAGGAGTATGCTTGGAGGGGCTCCCAATGTCCTTATTTGAGACGATTTCAGCATCGAAAAAACAATGTAACTCACAAATAACACAACAAATAAAAACCCGAGAGAATATAAAACCATTCACTGTCACCATTGCAGATAACCATTAGGCTAAGGGCTCACTCTGAAAATTAGATGAGAAAGAATTAAGCATTTATTTACTCCACCCTTTAGGAGGAACTAGAGTTTACTCCCAGCTGATGGAAGATTATAAAGTTTTGTTAACTGAATAACGATAGCTAATAAGTGTAAAAGAATTACAGAATTAGAAAAATCACCAATTCTCAACCTTCAATTCAGTAATTAATTTGCCTAAGGCTCAATAAAGGATGCTAAAATTATTAGATAAAACTTATTTAAGAATGGAATTTTATATGGTACCAAAGTATTATCTCCACAGATTATTGTATTTGATGATCATAGCAGGAAAAATACATTTCTACAATCAATGGAGGGACAGCAAACACCAACCTTAAATTTCATAAAATTTTTATCACTAATGGTGATAGTATGTACCTCCCATAATATGTAACATGAAATATAACATCACCTATGATGCATTCTTGCCAAAACTTAACAAGCATCTAATCAACCCTTTAAAATATAACTTCCAGTTTATAAGATACACAGTGAGTAAAGGAACAAGTAAAACAAGAGCACAAAGAAACAGATAACTGTAGAAAACAAGCCATTCTACAAAGAAATGATCTGATCTTCTCAAAGAAATATCAATAACATAAGAAAGAAGAGGAGAGAAAGGAGCTTTTCTAGATTAAAAGAAACTTAAAAGATAATCAACTGCAATGCAAAAATCTTTACTGAATTCTGGTTTGAAAAAATCATTTTATGGAACAAATGGATACATCTAAATATAGACTGAATCTTAAATGCTATTAGGAAATTACTGTTATTTTTCTCAAACCTTGGTAATGGTGACTGTGGAGAATACCTATTTCTTCTTTTTTTTTTTTTAAGCTTTATTTACTTAAATAATCTCTATACCCAAGGTTGGGCTCATGACCCTGAGGATCAAGAATCTCTAGCTCTTCTGAATGAACCAGACAGGTACCCCCAAAATATCTATTTTCTTAGAAGATAAATACTGAAGTATTTTGAGGTAAACATCATAATATTTACAGCTTTCAAAGGTTAAGTAAAAGTATACAAGTACACAAACATATGGAAAGCAAATACGGATGGCTATTGGTAACTTGAATCTAGGTGGCAGACCTATCGATGACCTTTGTTCTAATTGTTCAACTTTTCAATATTTTTCTAATTTTTTTTATTATAAAAAAAAAGGAGGGGAGGGGCAGGGAAGAGAACTAAAAGAAGACAAAGTTGCAAAAGCAAGTAAGGAAAAAGTACGATCTAAAAGTCGTTTATAAACACATATCTAGGGGCGCCTGGGTGGCTCAGTGGGTTAAACCTCTGCCTTCGGCTCAGGTCATGATCCCAGAGTCCTGGGATGGAGCCCCGTATCGCCTGCTTCCCCCACCCCCCCTCTCTCTGCCTGCCTCTCTGCATACTTGTGATCTCTGTCTATCAAATAAAATTTAAAAAAAAAAAACACATATCTACACAGTCACCTGAAGAACTTCCTCTGTTACATTTAAAAAAGAAAAAAATTCAGAGATTACTCATCCCACTATCATCTGATCAATGTAAGTAAACAGATTTCAAACAAATACTTACACACTACAAACAGCAATAGTACTACAATCTGTCAATGATTTAAGGAATGTTTGTCATTGGCAAACAGAACGCTTTCTTATGATACCTCACAGTGAATCAAAATACATTCTAACACATCTATTAATCAAGAAAAGCATTTTTTTGAAATTTCTTTACTTTAAAAGTATGATCACACTTGAAAGACAGATAGCCAACTATCTTTCTAAGATTTACTTCTATTAGCACCTAACTTTGATTAGCCATGTATTCTTAACGTCCCACAATGAAATTCTTTAAATTTCTGATCTCCTATTTAAATATAAACATTGGGGGAGGGGCACTTGTTGAATATCAACTAAGTGCCTACTCTTTTAAATAAAGTGTTTAATGATAACCTTGTCTCAGGTAAATATTTCTAATTTGAGAAATGAACATTCTTGAAGCTCAGAAACGTTAAGTGACTTGCCTATAAATGACAGCTTATTAAGTGAGGAGGCTGGAAACTGAACTGAGGTCACTGGAAACCCAGGTTTGAAAGTCCATATTCTTTCCACTTAACTGGCCTTAATGGATTTAATATTTACAGACAGAAAAGCCCATCTAAGGAAAAAGTATGTTTAAAAAAAAACTTTCATATTCAAAAAACTACATAATGATAAAGAAAAATCAAAACTGAGAAAAAGAAAAAATACACTCTAAAATTATTGCTGGTTGTAAAAAAGAACCAATTCGTAGCAAGCCAGCTGTCTATGACATAGGACAGCTAGTACTTTCCTAACTGTACATGTAAAATTACACTCCAGTTGCCCGTTGGATGACCCCTCTGCCAAAATATGCTAGCAACATAATTCACATTAAAACTCAGAGGCCAAACACCATTTGGAAAGAGCTTTACGTGTTTACACATCTCCAGCAAGTTCACCATTCAAAATTAATAGGCAATTTTCAACAAATATTCTTTGATCTATGATATCCTTTTTTGACACTCTAAAATATTAAACTTATAAACAAGAAAATCTACCTAAATACAAACATCTCACAACTGAATATTAGAATATTAATACAATGCGATTTTAAATTTGTCTGTTACATATTGGTATGCAAAACTGAACTTCTACAACATAACTTATGTTTGTTCTTTCTATAGGATCAAAATCCCAGTATCTTGGTCTCCTTTATTTTTAAAGATACACACAAAATACATAGAAAAATCTGTACGTTGAAGAGTTTTCCTATTTAAAATTAAATCCTCTTTGAACTGGATAAGTAACTAGAAGAGCGCATGAGGTGGCTTATGGAGTCGAGATATTCTGCATCTTACTATGAGTGTCGATTACACTGATGTGTTTACTTGGTGAAAATTCATTTAGGATCTGTGTACTTTTCTGTATACTTTGTAATTTATAAAAAGCTTATTTAAATTCCCAATCTAAAAACCTTTCTTCCTATATTATAGGGATATCAAAGAAGCTAAAGCCTAGTGAAGAAAATAGACAAGTAATTGGGAATTTCACTAGGGAGCTATGACAGAAGCAAATACTACGTAGGAGCACCCAGGAGTGGCATCTAACTCAACCTAGAGGTTAAAAAAAAACAACAACAAAAAAAAAAACAAACAACAAAAAAAAAAACCTTCCTGAAGATATAACTGACCTACGTTCTCAATGGGAGAAGGGAAAGACAAGAAAGGAACAGAGATGCTAAGACCAGAGAAAAAGTGCCTTATCTGAGCAGAAACCCCAGTTCATTAAGGGTGGATCAAAGAATTTAAGGAAGAAAGCAAGGAAGGAAAGCCCAGAGAAGTAACAGGTCATGAAGAATCTCACATACAGGCCAGGCTACAGTTAAGCTTTATCCTGAAAGCAGTGAGAGAGCACTAAAGATCTTTCAATAGGAAAGGATGTGATCAGATTTACTTTTGTACTACAAACGTCATTTATAGTGTGTGCCATACCTGCAATCCCATCTTGTGAGAAATTAACCTACACACTGCCCCAAACTTTTCACCATTATGATCCTGCCCCACACCCACAGGGACAAATAAACACCTGGCCAACACTAAAGGGCCCGGAGTGATCACATGACCCAGGTATACAGACTTGTAGCAGCCCATGAGAAAAAGACCTGAGCCAAAGAGACTGTTTCTTAGAAATTCAAACCAGAAGATTCCAGGGAGAAGGAAGAAGTCAGTAAACAGGAGCTCAAGTTAAAACGAGAGCATTCAGGAGGCAAAATGTTGGCACAAGAGTGACAGAGTAGTTATAAGGAAGCAGAAATTAGGAATAAATGGAAGTTGGTAGATAGCAAAGGAAAAACTGGAGTAGAGAGAAAAAGTAAACCAAAGAGAAATAGTAAGAGTAGTTAAGACAAGTTAACCAAAGAGCTCTAGAGTGAAATCTGTCTTTTCCTGCTTCTAGCTTTATTTATTAAACTCCTATTCTTCTTGAGAGCAAGTTGTTTAGCTTTTGCTAGGTTCCTTTATGCATGTTTCCTTTCAAAAAGCACTCTACTACTTACTGTAACTTGAGTCTCCTCTTTGCAAATGAAACAGCCTAATGAAAAGAGCATTTTAGAACACCTAATCTGACAGCAGTGCAGAGAATGAATGGGAGGCAAAACAAGAGGCAGAAAAGAGAAAGCAACAAGACCACTTAGAAAGCATTACAGGAGCAGCACAACAGACATCTGAGGTTAAGATAAAATAGAAACAGGGCACCTGAGTGGCTCAGTCAGTTAAGCATCTGCCTTTAGCTTAGGTCATGATCCCAGAGTCCTGGGATAGAGTCCCACTTAGCGCTCTCCACTCAGCAGGGTGTCTGCTTCTCTCTCCGACCCTCCCCCATCTTGTGCTCGCTCATGCGCGCGCGCTCTCTCTCTCTCTCTCTCTCTCACTTGCTTTCCCTCAAATAAATAATAAAATCTTTTTTTTTTTTTTAAGATTTTTATTTATTTGACAGACAGATCACAAGTAGGCAGAGAGGCAGGCAGAGAGAGAGAGGAGAAGGAGGCAGGCTTCCTGCTGAGCCAAGAGCCCGATGTGAGGCTCGATCCCAGGACCCTGGGATCATGACCTGAGCCGAAGGCAGAGGCTTTAACCACTGAGCCACCCAGGCGCCCCTAAATAATAAAATCTTTTAAAAAATAAAGTAGAAACAACAAAAATAGCAATAAGAAATTATCTGAAATATCATGAGGGAGAATGTGCAGGATTTAATGATACTGGTAGTAAGGTAGTGGAGGATGATTCACAGGTTCCTGAAGACTTCTGGAGATGAAGATCATCATCAAGATAGGGAATCAAAAACAAAATTTTTTGTTGCAGTTTGTCTCCCTCTTTTTGGAAGAAAGAGAAGCAGAGAAAGAGTTTTATTTTAGGGGCACCTGAAAGGCTCAGTGGGTTAAAGCCCCTGCCTTCCGGTCAGGTCCAGCCCCCCCCCCCCCCCCCCGCCCTCACTGTTCAGCAGGGAACCTGCTTCCCTTCCTCTCTCTCTCTGCCTACTTGTGATCTCTGTCAAATAAATAAAATCTTAAAAAAAAAAAAGTTTTATTTTGTACAAGGCTGAAGTGCTTGTGAAATGTGAATCCAAGTGGAGATGTCCATTAGCAGTAATTCACAGAGGTCTAAAGAGATGGATCTATCTACACAGCAGCTCTAGATTTATGAATACATAAAGTCGATGTTAGATTTAAAACATGACCCAAAATTCGCTAATATTTATTTCAAACTAAGTTAATAGAACCTGAAAAATCATGCAAACTAAGAAAATTAGTATTTTGGGCAACCATATTTTCAAACATCCTGCACTTCTCCACAAATGAACACTGAGCCAACTTCTACAGAGCAAAATCCAAATGATTAGAAAAGATGGGTTTATGGTACTAATTTCTACTGAGGTTTTACTTTTTTTTTTTTTTAAAGAAAATCTAAGTTTAAAAAAAAAATCTAAGTTTATTCCATTTCCCTCATAAACTATCCACCGCTAATGTTAACTAAGGGAAAAAACTTAAATCACATATTAGACTATGTACTTCACTAGTGATACTTATAGTAAGATTTCTAAAATAATTTAATCACTTAATTTACTAGCTTTAGACATTCAACTCTACCTACGCTGTAAATGTTGGATCTCTGTCCTATAATCTTTTCTACTCTCATTTATACCTTTTGCCCCAAAAATCTACTACAACCCAGAGGTTGATAATAAACTTAAGCCACAAATCCAGCTGCCTCTTGCACATCAAGATCTGACAGAAGTGTAATCACCCAAATGCAACTTGTCACAAATTAAATTCTTCTTTCTTGACAAAAATAAATAAAAAATCCCATTCCTCCCTCGTATCAATTCCCTTCAGTGAAAGGTACAAGCTTGAAACCTAAATCTTGTATGAACCTTCTCCCTAATCTCAAATCCAATGAAATCACGAAGTCCTGTCTACTTCCAATACCCAAATACAGACCCGCACCATCATTTGCCTGATATTCCTGCCTTTAGTCTTAGACTACTCTTTAATCCACTCTACCCACTGACCACGGTGACCTTTTAAAAATGACAATCTGATCATTTCAGTGCCTGAAATGATTTTATGGCATTTCAGTGCCATAGTTTATATCCTTTTTATCCTTCAATAACTTATTTGATAAATATCATAATCACCACCAAAGCTAGTCACTCCACGGAAGCTCAGAAATTCAATGAGAACTTCAGTTATATCCTTTTTTGTAAATTCAATAAAAAGAGTCACTAGGGGGGCACCTGGGTGGCTCAGTGGGTTAAGCCTCTGCCTTCAGCTCAGGTCATGATCTCAGGGTGCTGGGATTGAGCCCCGCATCGGGCTCTCTGCTCAGCAGGGAGCCTGCTTCTCCCCCTCTCTCTTTGCCTGCCTCTCTGACTGCTTGTGTTCTCTCTCTCTGTGAAATAAATAAATAAAATCTTTAAAAAAAAAAAAAGAGTCACTAGGAAATTTGAAATCCTGATAATTACTTAGGACATAAACAGCTAATACATTTCAAAGAAAAGCACGTAGTGTTGGTTGTAAAAGCAAAGACTAAAAATAATCTCAACATCATAAAAGCAATACTATCCAGCCCATAAATGAGGCATTTCCATATGTACTGTTGTTATATGATTTCTAGGATCTACTATGAGGTAGGGGGTGAAGGGGCGAAAGCTATAGAGTGTACAGGAAGCTACAGAGTGTAAAGTATTTGTGGTGCTTTTTAAGAGTATAATTTAATAATATAAATCTGAGAATGTATAGGCTTGTGTATGCTAAAAACATCACAGGACGAACCCATATAAAGATGGAAATAAAAGTTGCCTCTAAAGAGTGAAAATGGGTGATTGGAGAATACAGGGGGAAGAAAAACTTTTTACTGCAAATTCTTTTGAATTTCTTGACTTTTATACTATGTCTAATTATTACCTATAATTTCAATATGATGTTCTCCCTCCTCAGCTTCACACACACAAAATAAAAATTGTAAAAGTTCTATCTACAAAAACCTCACTATACTTCATCCCTATACCAACGTTTAAAATTAGATACTGGACATTTAGTGTAACACTACATTTCCTTCTTGACAACTCAGAAGTTCAACTTCCACAAACAAAATTTTATCCACTATTTCACTATTGCTAAGAAGGCTGCTGGTAATGACATCAGTCAACACTGCATGGTAACTGTACTTGCTTCAAGGAGCAGAAATGTATTATTAAACAGACATCAAAATCTTCAAAGATCAAGAAAAACCACAAAACTTACTTTTTTCCAGAAAATTCAAAACAACACATTAAAAAGAGAATCCCCCGGTATCATTCAAAAACAGAGGAAAAAAATGCGTAAAAATCTACAGGAAGGTGAAGCGAATGATATTACATGGAGACACTGTCACATCCCTTACTGTAATGTGATTTAATCCTTATAGAGGTCCCTTAAAGTCACACGTTCTACAGAAGACACGAGATGAGAAGCAGGCTGTGTGACCTATCAACACACACACCCTCTGCCCTGGGCTTCCACACTCTTCCCAGTCCCTCCCTTCTCAGCCACCAGATTAAACCCTCCAAACACGGGTGTCAGTTGGTCCCCTTAAACCCCACGGGCGAGGTGGGGGGCGGGGAGACACTAGATCAAGCAAACATCCCTCCAGGATTTAATGGAAAACCCTTTCAACCAAAGAAAAGAGAAAGATAACAAGGTCTGCCCGAGAGAAGGGCTGGGGAAGAGCTACTGTCTGATGATGTCTAAGAGGTGCTGAACAGATCCCCTGGGAGGTGAGAGCATCACCAGACTACCCCAAAGCCGAGGAGGTGGGTAGGGCTGATGGAGAGCGAGCTGGGAGGGAAGGGGTCAGCAGGAACGGGGTGGCTGCGATGGACGTGCCGTGGACCTGGGGGGTCGCTATCGGTTAGGGGGCGGCCGTGACTGGGTTTCGGAAGAACTGTGACCGGGTCAGCTTACGGGAGGCGGTAACAGTGTCTGAAGGCTCCATTAAGAGTCCTAAGAGAGTCCGAGGGGGCTTCTAATAGGCTGTGTTGGGGTGGGGGCCCCAGAACGGCCGGGGCTGGCGGGTCCGGGATGGTGTCCGGCCAATGGAAGATACGCTGGGTGGGGTCTACAAGGGACCCGGCGCCGCGATCGCGTGTCTGGGAGGCTCCAGGGCAGACCCGCTCGCGGGGCGTCTCCGCTGGGGCGGGGCGGGGCGGCCCCGCAGGAGCCAAAGAGCGAGACCGAGACGTGGGCCGGGCCGGGCGGCAGGGCCGCTCGGCGGCTTGGGCGGGTCTTACCTCGGGCTCCGCCGCGGTGGCCACCACAGCCCCCTCCTCTTCGCCAGAAGCCACTTCCCACCCGCGGCCCCAGGGTCAGGCCGCCGGAGACAGCAGAGGCTAAGGCCACCGAGGGTCGGACGGTTCCGGGAGGGTGGGCCCAGCAGCCTCAGGGTCCGAGAGAGCAGCCGCCGCGCATCCCCCGCCCTGTCAGAGAGACTCCGCCCGGCCGGGGCAGGCACATACCCCGCCGCACCCCGCCCAGAGAGCACGCGTCGGACCGCCGCCTCAGCCGCTGTCGCTGTCTCTGCGGGTGCCGCGGGTACCTCCGCAGCCTCCTCTCACAGTCCTTGCGGTACTCTCAGCAGCCACCGCCAACCGCCGCCGCGTCCCTCGTCTGCTCAGGCCCGCGCGCCCCCGACCCCGCGCACGCGGCCCCGCCCCGCGCGACTCTCCGGCTGCAGACGAGCAGGCGCGCGCGCACTTACCTCCCACGCCCCCTACCGCCAGCCGGAGCCGGCCTGCCTGCCGGCCTGGCCCCCGCACGTGACGCCGCCAGAGAGTACCTCAGGCGCCTGCGCGGGCACGCCCCATTCGTCCGCCCCAGGCGGCCCCGCCCAGACTTTTCTTCCTCACCTTACGGCAGAGCTCGGAACCGTGCCTCAGATTCTCACTCTAGTAGAGAGGAATGTCGCAAGGTTGGGGTAAAAAACTCTGGGTTTGCGACCGTAGCTTTCGCTTTCCGGCCAACACAGAGGTGCCTGAAGGCTTGTTGGGGTGGTGAGGCCCGAGGCAGGTAAGAAGCCGCCTCCCCACTTTGGTTGGTCGGGCGGTCTGTCCCGGCAGGGAGCCGCTTTTCAGCCTTCGCAGATTTGGCATATCCTTGCCCCCTCCCCAGTTCTGGTGCTGGATTCTCAGCGCCGCCCCTCTTAGCCCCCGCCCCTTCCCACGCACACGCCCTCTCCCCCGCATTTCCCCGCCCCCGACCTCAGTTTCCTAGTCTGACTTTCCATTCATTTTTCAGACTTTTCACGAAGTGCTTTCTCGTGCTTCAGACTCTAGGAAGTCAGAAGTAAATGAAACAGTCTTAGCTTTCTCAAGTATGGTGTTATGTGGGAGACGTTGAGAGAATCCGCAGTAGTAATAAAGTAAAACTATGGGGGCGCCTGGATGGCTCAGTCCTTAAGCGTCTGCCTTCCCGCTGAGGTCATGATTCCAGGGTCCTGGGATCGAGTCCTGCCTCGGGCTCCTTGCTCCCGGCGGGGAGCCTGCTTCTGTCTCTGCCTCTGCCTGCCACACTGCCTACTTGCGCGCACGCTCTCCCTCTCTCTCTCCCTGACAAATAAATAAATAAAATCTTTTTTTTTTTTAATGTATGACAGAAAAAAAGCAGAAAACCCTCTGAGCATGGAAGAGGAGCCCCTGATTGTGTGGAAGGAGTGGGGGAAACTCTTTCCAAGGTGACCTTTGAGTCACTCCTAAGTTGTGTTAAAAGACTAGTGAGTGTGGCTGGCCGAGAAATCGGAGATAGAAGCAGAGAGAACGACGGGTGCAGAAACATGACAGTATTGACTGTAAGAGTAAAATGTTGGAGGAGTAGAGTTGGTGGAGGCCATAGGCGTAGATTACCCTTTAAAAAAGCATCGTTGTAAAGGGTGAAGAGAGATGAGGGGCGAGAATTTGGGCAGAAAGAATCTTTTCTTTAAAGATGGGAAACTTAGGCGTAAAAGTGTACCATGGAACCCACAAGTGGACAATCCATGGATGAAGGTGGCTGATTTATAGCATCAAGGACACTAGTGGAACTCAACCTTATGTGCACGTTAGAATAACCTTAGAAGCTTTTTTGTGTGTTTTGGTTGGGGGGGGTTGTTGTTGTTGGTTGGTTTTTTGGGTTTTTTTTGTTTTGTTTTGTTTTGTTTTGTTTTGTTTTTAATAAAACCAATGCTCCTGTTCTAACAAACTCTGGGGTTAGGGGCTGAGGCATCAGTATTTTTTAAAGGCTCCTGAAGTGCATTGAGGGTTGAGAGGAAAAGAAAGGATGGAAAGTTAGGAAGGGCAGGAAGTTGATGTCGTTGGCTCTGTAACATTAAGATGGAAGTCATTGGATGAGAGAGTTGGGGATGGAATGCAAAGCTTGAGCACAGTGATGGCAGTTTTGGATAAATACTCTGGGTGATGGGAAAAGCATCATTTCTGCCTTTCCATTCAGCACAGTTCCATCCCTCAATCTTATGAAGTCCACCTTGAGGCTCTCTTCCCTTTCCCTACCATCCAGCAGCATCTATCAGCTGGGGATCCAACCTTAGAGCTCAATCAAGGGCATCTTCATTTCTGTCCCCAAAAAGACCTAAGTCAACTTGAGATTCGAAGATTAACTTTACTCCCCTAGAGATTACTGCAGTGTGTTGCCAATTTAGAATCTGTCTTCTGTTATCAGCAATCATTTAAGTTAGGAGAGAGCTATAAAGACAGTTAAAATATAACCCTATTTAGATCTCATAGTATTAGTGAAAACAAGCCTTTTAAAAGAACAATTCACTTGGCAGGCAGAGAGGTCTCTATAAGGCAAAGCCAAAGCAGTGCATGGCTACTGTCTATTAACTAGGGCTAATCCAAAAACTTGTCTATCTGCCTGCAGATAAGACAGCATTACTGTTGTCTGATATGACTAGGAATTAATATGAAGGGTAGGGGTGGGGCAGAGATAAAGATGATAAAGTGGGTGTGAACAGATGATAAGGAGCTTTGAATTCCAGGCTAAAGTATTTAGATTATCTACTATAAGCAATTAATAGATATAAAAAACAAAGATAAAAATAAAATAACCTTTTTTTACACCATGGACTTCTTTGGCAGCCTGGCCTGTGGCCCCTATCTCAGAATGTTTTTAAATGTGAAAATAAAATAATAGAAACAAAATCAATTTTATTGAAAATTTTAAAAATATTTAAAAAATGGGTGTTTGATGTGGTCATATGTGTGTTTCTTTATGCATTAAATAACATCTGGCAGCAAGTAATTTCAAAATAGTGATGAGTATAAATTGTATTTTGAAATACTTTTGAAATTTTGAAATATTTTGGAAAACTTCAGTGTGATATGAAAATATATTTCTGTTGGTGAAAAGATAGAGGGACTGCTAATACTACTGTGGATTATCCTATACTTATTGAAGATAATGTTAAATTTCAGTTAGATATTATCAAAAATCAAGATGCAGTTTTTTTCCCAGTCCAAGTTCATGGAACCTTTAATTCTTACTGCATCCTGGCCCATGGAGCATAGATTTATAAAAAGCTGACCATAGGGCGCCTGGGTGGCTTAGTGGGTTAAGCCTCTGCCTTCGGCTCAGGTCGTGATCTCGGGGTCCTGGGATCGAGTCCCGCATCGGGCTCTCTGCTCGGCGGGGAGCCTGCTTCCCTCTCTCTCTCTGCCTGCCTCTCTGTCTACTTGTGATCTCTGTCTGTCAAATAAATAAATAAAATCTTAAAAAAAAAAAAAAGCTGACCATAATAGTTTTAAGCAAGAACATGACAGATCAGATCTGTGTTTCAGAAGGTACTGGCATAGTGTTCATTTCCCAACCTCTCTCTGGTAGTAGGGAACTGGCTGTTTTCTTTTCCTCTTGTACCTAAGGGCAGCAACCAGTACTAATTCACTATTGCCTAATAATTTGGGCCTATAGGAATACTGAGCTTGTACTTATATATGCAGGAGCAGTACTAGGAAATAAATTGGGAAAGATACATTGGGGCTCTTTTTGTGGAAATCATTGAATGCCAGGGTATAATTAGTACTAAATTTGGTAGATAATGAAGAGATTTTAAATTTTTTTGAGTAGAATAATTAATTAGAGTTCTGTTTAAAAAACTAATCTAGCAATAATGTGTAGATTGGATTGTCAAAAGACAGGAATGAGGGCACCTGGGTGGCTAAGTGGGTTAAGCCTCTGCCTTCGGCTCAGGTTATGATCCCAGGGTCCTAGGATCGAGGCCTGCATTGGGTTCTCTGCTCAGCCGGGAGCCTGCTTACCCCTCTCTCTCTGCTTCCTTCTCTGCCTACTTGTGATCTCTCTCTCTCTGTGTCAAATAAATAAATAAATAAATATCTTAAAGAAAAAGAAGAAGACAGAAATGAAGAGTCTGGAGCAGTAAATAATTTTTTTTAATTTTAACTAAATTTTACTATAATGTGATCTCTAAAGGGGCTGCTATGTTATTTTTGTTTCCCCAGTGTGACTGTCTAAAGAAATATAAATTGGACTAAATCACATACCTTTCAATAGAGATGCCCATTTTTTTGTATTATAAGTGATAATGTTAGTACTTCTGATGGGTAATGGCTTTTACAATATATATAGATTCCCAGGTGTTGCTAAGGCCTTCCTTGATTAAATTCCATCTACACATGTAAGTCCTATATTTCTGACTTTTTAAGGTCAAGATTGCTCTCTTTGTCAATCTCTTAAACCTCTTAGATGAGTAGAATGCATTAGCAAACAAAAAGGAAGTCCTCAAAGCCCAGATAACCCATCTCTTTAGAAACTGATCAATAATAAAAAAAAAAGAAAGAAACTGATCAATACCAGACTATGCAAAACTTACAAATTCCAGCTAGTCCCCAACTTGTATGTTTTTTTAAACATATTCAAAAAAAGTAATTATGAGGTCCAAGTATTACTAATCCAAATAAGTAAAGTAAAGTTAACTTTCTGAATCAGTTTCTCTGAGAGACTACCTTCTTCAGCATGACTAGTCTATATTGATCTTGTACATCTAACTATTGGAGATCATTTGAGTACTGATACGGTTCAATACAGACTGAGAATCAAGTTCATATAGAGATTGAGGTTCATCTGTTTTCTCCTTTTTAGGGGAATGGGGAACAGGTCTATCTGCAGCAAGAATACGTGAAACTTACAAAGCTTTTTAAAAATCTTCATTACTTACAAAAGATCTCTGAAATTTCTTTTCTCTGGCTTCCAGTTAAATGGCTACCCCTTCCACACCTTCATTTGTTAGAAAAACACTAAAACACAGTCTTGAAACTGAAAAAAAATTGTCCCAATTACAATTAGTATTTTTGAGCATCTAGATTATAGGTTTAAAAACTTGAGGCCTTCTGGGGTGCCTGGGTGGCTCAGTCAGTTAAGCGTCTGCCTTTGGCTCAGGTCATGATTCCAGGGTCCTGGGATTGAGCCCCACCCACATTGTCCTCCCTGCTCAGGGGGAGAGTCTGTTTCTCCCTCTCCTCTGCGCTTGTGCTCTCTCCCACTATCTCTGTCACTATCGCTGTCTCTTTCTCTCTCTCAAATAAATGAATAAAATCTTAAAAAAAAAACTTGAGGCCCTCCTTCCCTTATGGCCAATGAATAAATACTCTCTCAGAGTACTGTAGAGTGTTCAATTCCTTCAAAACAAAAGCTTGGGATTTTTGGCCTTAGTTGGCTCTAATATTCTCACTACTATTTGTTGTAGCAACTTGGAATTTTACATTAGCAGCTAAAATAAATAGTTGCTAGAAATATTTAGCCCTGCTTAATAATATATAAGTCAAGCTTGGTCAGATAACTCACAAATATTTGTGTTAATTAACATTTAAAGACAAATTGCTACAACAGAAAATTCCTTGTGTATAATGGGGACACTTCAGATCTTGTTTTCCTATGAGCACAATACAGTAAAACATATTCATTATTTCTTTCATTTATTAAATATTCATTGAGCCCCTACTTTGTGCCAACCACATTTTTGAAATCCATTAAATAGGAGTTTGTAATAACAATTTACCTCTTAACTATTTATGAAATAATTATTTACCAGGCTTTGAAATCTATAGGAAAAATAAGATTAAAAGATGGTGGGTTTTCATACTCTTTAAAACTATGTTTGGATCTATCTACTGTGTGCTGAACACAGTGGTTATTTAAGAAATCAGTCAGATTACAACTTTAGCTTGATCACACCTTATGAGCTTTAATGTGTTGATGCATATGATAAAATCTGTCCACTCCTTTATAAAATAGTATCTTAGACCTCTCATTGAACCTATTGGCCTCCCTGCACACTGTCTTAACAACCCCAGGTATTTTAAATTTTGCAGTTGTATAAAGTCATTTCTCAGAAAATTCTCAGCAAAGCACAGTTTAAGAAAAGGCTGGTGTTCACATCAGGTTTAGAGGAAGGAAAAAAATGTGGTACAATTATAAATGGAACCTTTGAGTTAGAAATGAGACTGAGAATAAAATTCTTTTCATAGTCAACGACACCTTAGCCCTTGATAGCCATATGTAGTAACAGAGCAGTAAATAGAGAACCTTAGTTCTAGAAGAAATCCTAAAAAGTCACCTAGTTTATCTCCCTGGCCCAAGGCAGGACCAAATGGGATTTATGGTAGTAGAGTTAATAGGCACAATCATCATACCAACTAGTTTTTCTACTTTGAGATCTGAATTCCTCTACTTATAAAATATTGATGTCAGAGGAATATTGTTCAAATTTGTAAGCAATTTATGAAATTAAGAGATCTTCCTATGTTTATAACAATTTTGTTTTTAGGAGTTTTTCAAAATGTATTTTACTTCGGTATTTTGTTCAGGAAAAACATTTATTAAAATTTCTCCAGTTTGTCAATCACTAAAGAAAACAAGAATGAGTAAAATCTAATAATCTCTGCCTTCAAGAGGGATATATAAATCTTGGTAATTTTGACATTCCACTTTATACAAATCTTTGGATGGTTTAAGCTAGCTTTAAAAGGAAATGTTTAATAGGGGAAAATTGAAACAAAAAAAAAAAAATTTGAACTTCCTTCCTGAAAATATTTCTGCTTAGCTGCCGTGCAAAGCACATTTGGTCTTGGGATTTTATTCTTATTGTGAAATCGCAAATGGAATCATATATTAGAAGTTGAACGTAATCCAATTTTGGTAAACAGATTAATTTTACATCTTTGTGTTTGAAGGTTTGTAGAAGAGAGATTAGACTTCCTCTGTTTTTTTCCCAGAGGACAGAAGTGAGACCAATGAGCTGAAGAAACAGACATATTTTAGGTCAGTGTAAGAGTGGGAGGTGGTACATCTTTTTTCTTCCTGAATGGAAATAGCTGTATTTACTGGTTATGTGCTCACTATAAAAAGAAAGGGTAAAAAAATAAAGCAGACAGTATCAAAAGTTAGAAGGAAAAAAGCTAAGAAGTACTAATAATTCTCTTTTTAAAATGATATTTAAACTTTGGCTATCATTCTTGATTATTTTTGTGTATGTTTTATACAAATTTTTTTTAAAGATTTTATTTATTTGACAGAGATCATGAGTAGGCAGAGAGGAGGGGGGGAAGCAGGCTCCCTGCTGAGCAAAGAGCCTGACATGTAGCTCATCCCAGGACCCTGAGATTATGACCCAGGCGGAAGGCAGAGGCTTAACCCATTGAGTCACCCAGGTGCCCCTATTTTGTACAAATTTTGTATAAACTTCCTTTTCATAGCATATCATGAATATCTATGTCAGTAAATTTGTATCTACAATTTTGTTTTTTAATGGCTGAAATATTTCCTTGTATGAAAGCCTGTTATTTAAATTTACCAGTCTTCTTTTGAACTTTCAGATTCTTTTAGTTTTTCTCTTATAAACATTGCTGTGATGAACATTCTTGTTAAATTTTTGCACACATCCTTAATGTTTCCCTTAAGATAAATTTCTGAAAGTGTAATAGCTGCATGTAGACATTTCTTAAGAATTAAAATATAATGGCAAACTACCCTTCAAAAAGCTTGCATTTGTTTATATTCCGATAAACAAGGAGAATGCCTGTTTTCCCATGGTCTCTCAGCATTGCGACTTACCAGTTTTCCTCATCGTTGCTGATTTGATAGCTAAAGATGAAATCTTGCTTTAACTTGATTTCTTTTGATTACTAGTGAAGTGTTGAGTTTCTTTACGTGTGTTTATAGGCCAGTCACGTAAGTGTATTAAGCTCTATTTTCTTCCAATATTTTTGTTTCCTTTCTTAACATTTAAATTTTACTCCACCTAAAATATAATTTAATAAAAGGTATGAGGTAGAGATCTAACTTCTTTTTTTATCGAATGTTTAACAGTTTGTTCAGTGCCATTTGTTAAATAGCTCAGCAAGCATATCCCAAACTTCACTGCACAGACAATAAGGTATTGATAGATACTCTGTTTAAAAAAAAAAAAAAAAAAGTGTCTCATGGTCAAGTGAGTTTGGGGGAAGAAAAAAAAAACAAGAAAAGTTACCTTTCTTTATTGCAGAACTTCTTCTAGCCTCTAATATGCTTACGTACCTTATGAATCTCCAGTAAGGAGTTTTAGGATGTAGCATTTCCCTATCTTATTTAACTACATAATCTTATTTCTTTTCTTTCAAAAAATACCTATGAAATCTGTGAAACTGTGCTGTCTAAAACAGTAGCGAAGAGCCACATGTAGATATTTAAATTTAAGTTTAAGTTAATTAAAATTAAATATTCAGTTCATACTAGCCACATTTCAAGTGCTTAGTAGCTACATGTGGCAGGTGACTACTATTTTGGACATTACCAGTAAGGAACATTTCCATAATCACCAAAAGTACTGTTAGACAGCACTCCTTTGGAACACAGTTCATTGAAACTGACTCCCAACCTAGTGTTTTTTTCTACTGAGCCAGCAGTTTCTTCCCTTAATTATATCAGCAGGTAATCAGGTTGGTAACTGTTGAATTATAAATTTTCCCTTTAAGGTTGTTCTTATTACCTTTTATGTAATTACCTTATTTTTTATAATAAATATTCAAGTAATATGCTTGGGTTTAAGGATTTTAAGATTAATATGAAAAAGTAGGCTCCTTTTAAAAAAAATTAAGCCTTTGTTTATAACTGTTCTATGCTCTGGTTTCAATATTAGCTTCATTTAGCTACAGAAGTTGGAAGATACAATAAACTGTAATTGCAGGGCTTGTATATACTGATAACATATTAACATCATTGCTTCACTCAGGTGGAGAGAACAATTTTCTCTGGAGTTAGCATTCACTCATCTTATGCCAAAGGTAAAGCACAGAGCACAGAGTCATGCCCTAGCTAGGTCTGTCCTTTATGACTTTGTGGCTTTATTAAAAAAAGACAAACATGCTTTATTTTCAAGAAGTTTCTGGGGCGCCTGGGTGGTTCAGTCTGTTAAGCATCTGCCTTCAGCTCAGATCATGATCCCAGGGTCCTGGGATGGAGCCCTGTGTCAGGCTCCCCGCTCCCCAGGGAGCATTCTTCGCCCTTTCCCTCTGCCTGTCACTCCCCTTGCTTGTTCTCTCTCTCTTTCTATCCCTCTTTTTCTCTCTCTTTCTATCCCTCTTTTTCTCTCTCTTTCTCTCAAATAAATAAATAAAATATTTAAAAAAAAAAAAAAGAAGAAATTCCCAAGTCCCATTATTACCACCTGAAATATAGGGAGCAAGGAAGAAAACTTTCTGAGAGCCTGCTGTGTGTCAGATGACATGCTGAGTGGGTTTTTTGGTTTTGTTTTGTTTTGGGGTTTTGTTTTTTTTTAAGATTTTATTCATTTATTTGTCAGAGAAAGAGGGGACAAGCAGGGGGAGCCGCAGGCAGAGGGAGAAGCAGGCTCCCCACTGAGCAGGAAGCCCAATGTGAGGCTCAATCCCAGGACCCTGCTATCATGACCTAAGCCAAAGGCAGACATCTCACTGACTGAGCCACCCAGCCGTCCCCATGCCGAATGTTTTTACTCATATTTTATTTTGTGTAACAACCCTGTGAGGCAGGTGTTTTTATTACCTCATTTTACAGATGAGGAGAATGAGGCCCAGAAAAAGAATAAATAACTTGCCCAGAGTCACATAGATAGGCAAGTGGCAAAGTCAGAGCCTGGACCCAAAGCCTCCTAACTCCAAAACATAGAACTATAATATGATTTATGGGACTTTACAAATAGAATTGGGAGATTACTGCCTCCTTAGTTTACTCCCCAATCTTCCTTACCATCCACCAAGACCAAGTACATAGGTCTTATTTCTGAAGGAATTTACTATTAATTAACAGAGAACAGAAAAAACACAAAACCAAAGCAAAAATGGGGTTGTGAAAGACAATACAAACATCTTAAGAGGCCTTATTTATCTTGTTTTCCTTAATCCATATGTTCTGACTCCTTTCTTTGAAATGCTTCAGTCCTCTGGCAAACATTTATTGTACCTCAGATACACCAACCACAGTGCTCACTATATAGAAAGGAAATATCCCTAGGATGGTTCTAGATGGCTCTTGGTTCTTTTGGTAGGTCCCTTTCTGTCTCCCTTTCCCTACCCCATTAATAACGGGATCATCATCCTTTCAGTCACCCCAACTAAAACCTACAGACCATTTCCCAATTCTTCTCTCTTATCCACTATTCTCTGATCACTTACTGAGTCTCTGTCTACAGTACCTTTTCCTCCTTACCTCCCCATTTCTACTACCATTTCCCCTGATTTAGGTCATTTCCTCCTATATCTTCACTTTCACTCTCAATAAAATTCTACTTGATCTCTTTTTCCATATTCTTTTTTTTTTTTTAAGATTTATTTATTTGACAGACAGAGATCACAAGTAGGCAGGGAGGCAGGCAGAGGGAGAGGAGGAAGCAGGCTCTCCGCTGAGCAGAGAACCCAATGCGGGGCTCGATTCCAGGACCCTGAGATCATGACCCAAGCTGAGGGCAGAGGTGTTAACCCACTGAGCCACCCAGGCGCCCGTCTTTTTCCATATTCTCTCCCTACCAATTAATCCTGTATACCACAGCTGAATTAGTAAACTTAATAAAGCACCAGCCTTGCCATAATGGCTTCCCATTTCCTCCAGTATAAATTTCAAACTCTTTCACCTGGACTTCAGTCCATTACCATTTAGCTTTTGATAATCTTCATCTACCCTCACCTGCACCCTGACTCTAACTTCATTCCAGCCAGACTGGACCACTCTTCTTAAGGTACTTCCCTTGTGTCTCTTACCTTCCTAATGCCCTCCTCCATACATCCAACTCTACCTGCCTTTCAAGAGCCCACTTTTACATCACTTTCTCCGTGAGGTTGTTCCTGATCTCAGCTCTCCTTCCCTTTCACCCTCTTAGCCAGGGGTCATTGTTCCCTATTCTGAATTCCCATACATTTTATTTCTGCCCCTTGTGGGTTTCTTATCTCATTGACAATAAGCTACCTTGTACATCTTGGTATCTCCCACAATAGCTAATATTGGGTATTCAGGAGTTCCTGGGTGGCTCAGTCAGTTAAACATCTGCCTTCGACTCAGTCACAATCCCAGAGTCCTGAGATCAAGTCCCACATCAGGTTCCTTGCACAGCAGGGAAGGGCGGGGTCTGCTTCTCCCTCTTCCTCTCCCCCTGCTCATGATCTCTCACATGCTCTCTCTCTCTCAAATAATCTTTAAAAAAAAAAAATTGGGTTCTCAGTAGGTGTTTATTGACTAAAAAAATTGTATATTTATGATGTCTTCATTATAACCACATTATAACTTCACTGAGCTTAAGCTCAGTGAGGGTAAGAATTATGACTATTTCATTCCCATTCTGTATTTCCAGCCCCTAGCACAGAGGAAACACTCAATAAACATTTATTGAATGAAATACAGTTACCTGTTGTTGGGATATAAATTTCTCCATGACACAATGGATGTCTGGAAATACTACTTTATGTTACATTTTTTAAAAAATCTTAGTTATCAGTGTTTCTTCATTTTATATTGACAAATACTCTGTGAGAAAGGTCATGTATTATTCTCACTTTACAGAAGAGGATATTGAGGCTTAAAGAAATTAAGTAGTTTATTTATGATCACATGGCCAATGAGTGACAGAACTGAGTCTAAAATTTAAGTCTTCGGATGTAAAGTTTAGAGTTTTTCTTTGCTAATGATGGTTTGGCCAAAGGCCAGTTTGGTTCCATTTGCTTTAGGATTGTTGTGGTTAAACTATTGCAGTCATGCAGTCCTTCCATCCAGTGGGATAGAGCCAGATCCTTGATTGACCCATTGTCTGTCTTTTGGGTATTTTCAAAATCAAAACACTAAAACTTTTTTTGAAAGAAATCTTGGCCTTTTTGGTCACTCCCTCCAAGATGAGATGCCTGTCTTTTCAGGTCTCCTTGTAGATTTCTGTCCCTAGTTGGTTTGGCTATTAAGATACGGATTTGAGTTCAGCTGATAGCATAGAGAGTAGGTCTCCGAGTATTTGCCAGACAGTACAGTATGGCATTTACCACTACACAGTATTCATTGAAAGCATGGGGGGGCAGATTGAGGGAGACTTGCTTGATGCATAAGAAGTCATTCCCTTTTCATATTCATTTACTCTTAAGTCAGATCAGCAGCAAGCTGCGTATCTAGCCTCCATAGACTTGCTTTTACTAGAATGCTGTTTATTCATTTGCCATCAGGCTGGATATGAAGGATTCTTTTAAGAAACAATCCTCTGAAACGACTTCATCTATTATAAAAATATTGTGGCATATTATTCATTATGATACACTGTGTCTTTTATGAAAATTTCTTGAATAAAAACTGTCTAAGCTTAATACAAAGAATGCTTTTACCTCTTCTGAGCAATTGCTTTGTTTTTACCTTATGGACATTGTGAATGTTTAACTTAATGCTCTCTGGTTAGCTGCCAAAAAGCTTACAGCCAGATTTGTGGCCCACCCATAGCAAATGTGCTCTATGCCTCGTTAACTTTTTTCCTGGCTCTAGTTTGTGTCTCTGCTGAAGTTATTCTCTCTTCCTAAGAAAATTCATGCCATCTTATTTTGTATATCTGTATTAAGACATATATTTTTTTCCTCATAAACAGCTTTATATTGTTTCTGAAATAGTTCAATTATGATATACTCTATGCACCTAAAACCATCTTTGGTGCTTCTTAGTTACCTAACTTACTTTGGGCTTTTTCTCTTGAGGGGTATGTTTATTTTTCTGTGTAGGTTTTTGCGGGGTTTTAATTACAGGAAAATGGTTGTGCCACAAAATTGTATTATTTTAGTACTGTGATCAAGTGGTAGAAACTTGGTCTAACAGCCAGAATTGATTAAATTGATTATTCTAGCCCAGTCTTTCACAGAGATGGGTGCATTTTCTTACAGTATGCTTTGTTTTGTACTCTCTTTCTTCATGTGACTGTTGATTGCTTTGTGATTTGTAGTGATGTTGTAATGCTGCCAGGTCATGAATAGCAGTTAGCTCTCCTTTGCTCAGATATTATGTTACCCTCCACTCTGATCAGACTTCCTGTCTTTGTTAGCACCTTACCTTGGGTGATCATGACTATATTAATCTTAAAACTCATATAATTTGTCCTGCTCTACTCTAAATTAGTCATGCTTCTGTTTGGACAAGATAAGAGGAATAGATGTTTGTTTCCAAACCTCATTTGCTTTCATTGGTATGGAGTGCTATCTAGATTTTCTGATCACCTTACTAATAGCAATTAATGATATAAATACTGTTGGTACAACATTTTATATTCTCTCCATACCTTTGAGTAAAACTGTGTGGCCTCTTCTACAATTCACTGAGGGATGTAAAGCAGATCTATATCCTTTTCACAGACAACAAAAGCAAGGACAAAAGCATATAAAGTTTGCGATAGGACTGGGGCTAGATCCAGGTCTCTTGATTCCTGTGCCTAGCTACCTTTCAGTTTACAAAAAAATTCTAACTTATATATATATTTTTAAAGATTTATTTATTTATTTGAGAGAGAGAGAGCACAAGCAGGAGGAGAGGCAGAGTGAGAGGGAAGAGCAGACTCCCTGCTGAGCTGGGAGCCCAACTTGGGGCTCAGTCCCAGGACCTAGAATCATGACCCAAGCCCAGCACAGATGCTTAACCACCTGAGCCACGCAGGTGCCCCCTAGCTTATATTATAAAATTACATCGTCTTTATCTTACCACTTGAGGTTAAAGATGGGACGTGAACTAAGACATATTATATCACTCGTGCTCGCAACTCAGGCAGAACCAGGAATGGTTTTCATTTGTGTTACTCTCACAATTTTCTATTCTTGAAATTTTAGTTCCTTTTAACTACAACTCTAATCACTGTCACTTTCCATTATGGAATGAGGAAGCAATATTTTTATCTTTTCTCTTTAAAATTAATGTTGAAATGGAAACTGTTTCCTTTGTTAAAGAGCAACATTTTTCTTTAGACTCTTTGAAAATTCACTTTAATGTAAAAATAATTTGCCATTATTATCATGCATAAAGGGACAAATAAGTATATGGTTAATGCTAGGAAGTTTCATAAATATTTGTTATAATTTTAACAAAACTTTGCCTCTAAAGAGGAAATTAAAAATTCATGCGTATTGGGGCACCTGGGTGGCTCAGTCATTGGGCAACTGGGCAAAGACCCAGACCCTTAGGCTTGGGTCATGATCCCAGGGTCCTGGGATCAAGGCCTGCATCGGCCTCCCTGCTCAGCAGGAAGCCTGCTTCTCCCTCTCCCTGCTTGTGTTCCTCTCTTGCTGTGTCTCTCTCTGTCAAATAAATAAATAAAATCTTTTTTTTTTAATCATGTTTATTGTTTCAGCATGAAAAATTTCCAAAGTTTTCATTCTAACTAATTGTTAACATATAGCACGTAAGTTAGGGTCTCTTGAATGTTTACTCTTAGTCAGGCCTTGTTGCTGAACACTTTGCAATTATATTTAATCTTTACCAAAACCCTGTAAGAGTAGCTCCTATTTATGACCTCCTTTTACACCCAGGTATCATATTCAACAGTAAATATTACCTTCTGCCTCTCCTTCAGCTTCTGGAATTTCTCATCAACCCTGGTCAGTACAAGATGGACCCTGTAGTCTTGAGTTACATGGACAGTCTACTGCGGCAATCAGATGTCTCACTATTGGATCCTCCAAGCTGGCTCAATGACCATATCATTGGATTTGCCTTTGAGTACTTTGCCAACAGTCAGTTTCATGACTGTTCTGACCATGTCTGCTTCATCAGCCCCGAAGTTACCCAGTTCATCAAGTGCACTAGCAACCAAGCAGAGATTGCCATGTTCCTTGAACCCCTGGACCTCCCCAACAAAAGAGTTTTATTTTTAGCCATCAATGATAATTCCAACGAGGCAGCTGGGGGAACCCATTGGAGTTTGTTGGTTTATGTCCAAGATAAAAATAGCTTTTTTCACTATGATTCTCATAGCAGAAGTAACTCAGTCCATGCAAAGCAGGTAGCAGAGAAACTGGAAGCTTTCTTGGGCAGAAAAGGAGACAAACTGGCCTTTGTGGAAGAAAAAGCCCCTGCTCAACAAAACAGCTATGACTGTGGGATGTATGTGATTTGTAACACTGAGGCCTTGTGTCAGAACTTCTTTAGGCAACAGCCAGAATCACTATTGCAGCTACTCACTCCTACATACATCACAAAGAAAAGAGGAGAATGGAAAGATCTCATTGCCAGACTTGCCAAAAATTAGCTATCAAAGTATATCTGTGACTTTTGAAGTCTTTTCTCTCTGCCCATCCCCATTTATTGGATGGCTGCAGTCTCAGTGCCTGAAGGAAGATACCCAGTGGAGGGAAGTTTAATGTTCTTATTTTTCCCTGGAAGAATGTCCTCCTCTGCATTATCCAGATGGAAAGTTTCACTTTAACCCTAACTTGAGAGCAGTGTGCTCTGTGAAAATGTCTTGAAGTTATGTATCAAAACCTTCAAACCACGCATCTTAACATTTATTAATTCCCTTTTTGTCTCCCTTATCCACATTGGCTTATTCCTAAGGAAAAGCAGTGATCTTTAAAGAAATCAAGTATATGTGAAATCTAAAGGAACGCAAGAAGAACATTCTAGAAGAATCAAGCTTCGGGTAGAAGCAGGTCAAGATCTAACCTAATTCAAGATCTAAATATTGGGAGAATCAAATACTCATTTCTGTGGTATCTCTTCTATTCGCCATGCGAGGCTTTCCGGCTATCTTTGTAACCTTTGCAGATATTTGATAAAGATGATGTTAGCCCATCTTCCCCCATCTGATTCCTGGACTGCTTTAAGAGAGGGGGAATCTTGAGGAACTTCATTAAAATATATGGCTCCTGGACCTTTTAGTTTGCTCAGTGGATGGGTTGACTTGCTGCTCTGCATCGATAACAGCTTTTCTACACTTTGTCTGTTAGCCATGCATACACTCCTTCCTTAACATCCAAAGTTCTGTGGCTTTAAAACTCATAGCTGATAACTTCCTAAGGTTACCTGTTATTTCTAATAAGTATTGCTGCTTTCTGATAGTCAATTTTTCCTTTCCTCTCTATCTGTAATCTGGCAGAATTGGTTTGTTATGTCATGGTGATATCAGGGATATTATTGTATCTAAAACTTGCAGACTTTAAGTTGGTTTGTTTTTGCAATTATAAAGCAGAAAAAGTGACCTTTCTCAACCCTTCCACTTAATTCAAAACGGAAACGATGTTATTTTTTAAATATGGAACCAAGAATAAAAAATGCTATCCCTCCTAAATCACTGATGTGTTTTTTCTGAGTTTCAAGTAATTAACAAGCAGATGATACGTACACAGATTAATGTACACACATTAATTCTACTCCTAACAAGAATTAGATTGCGGTGCATATGAGGCTTGAAAACCAAAGATTAGTTTCAGCTGTGAATTTATGTCACCTCCCTCCCCAGCCTACCTTTGCCCCCAGCCCTCATGGCCCAAAATAACCTCACCACTCAGTAACCACAAAGGCAATAACTCAGTTCCTTTTAGTCAGGGAAAACACAGTGTAAGTAATACAGGTTACATAGCAAGCTGAGTGAACGTGAATTGAAACTGAAAGCCTGAGAAAGCTACAAAAAAATGTCCATTCCAAGTCAGCGTGTTTTGGATAAAAAAGAGACCTAATAAAAATGGGAGCAGGAAAATAAAAGATGAGGAACTGGCAATCAGCCATAGAGGTGAAATAGGGAGGGAAGGACGGCAAGAGGAGTGACATAGATGGCTGAGGCCGTAGTGTGGATAAAGATAAGGCAATATCATTTCAGTAACTGTTGGCTTAGGTATCCAGACTATGAAAGACTCAGAGTCTCTCTGGGAAAAGTTGTTCTGATAACACAGAGTATGTCTTTAAATGTCAGATTGTCTTTCTCTTACAAGTCAATCCATATGAGCAATCTTTCCTGACTCCCTAAAAGTCATCCCAGAAATAAATTATTTTTTTGAACTAAACTAGTAGTCTTTAAAAAAAAAAAAAAAAGAAAAGATAAAATCTGAGGTTCTCTTTTCTGAATACATAACATGGTTGGACTGTGCCGCAGGTTAGTCTTCTATAAAACTTTTGAGTATGCCATTTGTAAGTGTTAGCATTATAAATAACAAGATTTTAAGAGTTTACTTATAGTATGTCCCTAGGTACTCTAATAGCCATAGGTTATGCCCTTGCTAGACCATATACTTTTGATGCTTTGTGATACAAGATTGGAAAAAGCTCTTTTGTGGTACTGTGTTTCTTTTTCTCTTAGAGTCATAAGAATCCAGTCTGCAAAACTCAGTTTCAGAATATTCAAAAGGCAAGCAGGTTTTTTAGAATTGGAGTGAGCAATTACTATACTGAACCTCCCTGGTTTCAAATACCCTGAAGTATTGCTCCATACTATATTCAGACTTATCCAACCTGTGTCTCATGGAATCTGGAAAAGTCGCCATTTGTAAACCCAGCTATCAATAGTGGTCAAAAATAAAAATAAGTCCGAGGGGGCTTGCTCTTTATTTTTTGTAAATATGAGTATAACTGACAATGTTACATTAGTTTTAGATACACTGTGAGCTTTCTGTTTAATACTGTTCAAATCATAAATATTTCTCCCCTTTGGCTAGATAGCTATTAAAGTTTATATCCCCTAGTCCTAATTGGATCCGAATAATTTAAAAATCACAAGTGGATTATATTTCTGATACGTACCTTATTATTTTTTACTATAATTTTTACTATTTCCTTATTGACCATATGTTTTATTTAATATAGATTTCATTGAAACGACAAAGTAGAATTTCTCAGTCGTGTGGTTGTTTTTTTTCTTCCATCACTTAAAACAGAAAAGGGGAAAATAAAGAAATTTACATGTGCTTGTGAGGAGGAGCATGAATATGTTCATCAAATTCAGGCCCTAGCTGTTGTAAGTGTGTAGCCCTAGGCAGGTCTAAGATCGAGTAGCCTCATCTGCAAAATCAAAGTAGTAGTCTGTTTAAGCAGGTACCATAAGGATTAAATATCATATGTAAAGCATACACTAAAACCTATTCTCATTCTGTCTCATTACCCATTTTAAATCTAGCAACAAGTCTGAAAGCTTAGTTCTATATTGCAACTAAATAGCTTTGTAAAAAATGGTGTGATATTATGTACAAAAGAAAACTACTCAAGGATTGCAAATGGCAACACTAATCTTTGTATCACTTTATAATGTGCAAGTTACTTTATATATGTTACTACATATTATATTTATATAATCTCATGTAATTATATGTTGCCAGCTATCATTATTCTCTTCATAGATAAGAAACCAACTCAGAAGTTCAGTCACATGATCGAGAGTGACAGAGCCAAGACTCACACTCAGGGCCTCCATCTCCCTCCTCACACTCTCTACTTATTCCTTTCTCCCTCTGCCAGAAATGGTAGCCAGAACTCCTTGCTGGAATAGTTTCAATAATCTCACCTCACTTTATAAATTTCATAAATTCAGCCAGCATACCACAGAAAGCAATAGTGAGAAATTCTCATCTCAATTAACTACTAGGTAGCAGAACCTCTAGAATAACAGGCTTCGTTTTATGTATTAGGTCATTTTCGGATCAGCTCCCGACATTGATCTACTGATCTAATGTATTTTAAAAGCCCTACATTGTACTTCCTTTCAGATTCCTTGTATATGAAAGATGGAAGCTGAACAAGAGCAGTAGCCTGGGGAATCTCATACAAGAGAGGACTTAAAGGAATTTCATTTCATGTAAATGAAATCAAGCACAGAAGGAGCACTAGGTACAAAAGCAGGGAAAAACGAGACAAAATCCTCTATGGAAGGATCAGGTGCTAAATGCTTGTAAAGGAAGTTTTCTTAGGCAGGGAGAAACGATCGTGTCGGATTGTCAGAGGAAATGGTAGCCAACTTCGGTATCAGTAGTAGGGAGGAGTTACCAGTAACCTGGACAAAATTAATCTTAGCTCCTGAAGTTTGTGTTGAAAGACGAGAAAAAAATTACTTCACGGCTCTTTCCCCTCTGTGTCCCCAAATGAAGCATCCTGTATTTGGAAGAAAGCCCTTTCCCCATGAAGCAAGCTGGATCAAGGTTTTCTGCAGTGGGTTGTTCTTGGCTAGCTGGCTCATACACCCGCTCTCCAGTGCGACTACCTCAGTCTTCATTCCTCAAACCTGCTAAGCCCTTACCTCCTCCTGCGCTCTGAGACTTCAGAGAGAAAATAGGAAGTGTTGTGAACTCCTTCAGCTTTCCTGACACCAAATCTACAAACCTATCTGTACCTATGGCTTTTAAAAAAAAAATTTTTTTTTAAGATTTTATTTATTTGACAGAGAGAGATCACAAGCAGGCAGAGAGGCAGGTAGACAGAGAGGAAGGGAAGCAGGCTTCCCGCTGAGCAGAGAGACCGATGTGGTCTTCGATCCCAGGATCCTGAGATCATGACCTGAGCTGAAGGCAAGGGCTTTAACCCACTAAGCCACCCAGGCGCCCCCCTATAGCCTTTTTCTGAGCATTTTTCACTCCTATTGCAATGACCATCACAGCGAAAGGCTAATCCCTTAACCTATGCGAACAGCACACACACATACATACACACACACCATCATTATCATTATCATCCTCCACTTTCTCTGCTGGCTCCTTTCCATCAGCATCTAAATGTACAGATGTATTAAATCTCTCCATCTTTAAAAATAAATAGAAGCATGATCTCATTCATGTCTTCCTCTAGATACTGACCTTTTGCCTTCCTCCTCTTTAACAGCCAAATCTAAAGTGTCACAATTTCTCACCTCCCTCCCACTTCTCAACCCACTTTAATCTAGATTCTATTCCCACCACTGTACAAAAAATGCTCAATAAGATCGCTTATGGTTCTTATTTTACTACTCTTCCTAGCAAAGTTAAACCTTCCTTTTCAAATCATTCTTCCTTTAATTGATGTCATACCTAGTTTTCATAGTACTTCTCTGACCACTCTTTCTTATTACCAAGTTTCTTCTCAACTTGATAGAGATTCTCAAGGTCTTGTCCCAAAAGCCCTCTACTCATTCTGTACATACTTCCTAGGCTCTCCCAGCCAAGCCCCAGATCAGTGATAAATTTGGGCAGGGCATTTCTGACCTGTACTTCTCTCCTGAACTCTTCTAAAATTCTACCTGTATATATCCTTTTACTGGACAACTTTCCTTGTCTATTTCATAAGCAACTCAAACCCAACAAATCCTAAAGCTCAACTCATCTTCCCCCATCATCAAACCGTCGTTATCAGCATACCCTACCTCAAGAAATGACACCACTGCCCACCAAGTTCTAGCCAGAAATCTAGGAATCATCCTTGACTTGTCTCTTTCTCACACATTCCATATCTATCAATATCCTAATCATGTTTATTGCACATCTTAAATATCCTTTAAATTTGTGTATTTCTGTCATCAATGCCACCACCATAGTCCAAACATCCAGACTCATCTGGACTGCCCCAATAGCTTCTAGGGTAGTCTTCCAGTATTCATACATACTCTCCATCCCTTAGTCCATTTTATGTCCTGCCAGGATCTTAAAGCTCAGCATAATCTGGCTCCTTCCTGCTTTTTCTGCATCTTTATAAGCTAGACCACCCTTGCCCTAGTTTACTGTGTTCCAACTCTGCAGACTTTCTTGTAGTTCCTCCAACATAACCCATTCTTTTCTTCCCTTAAAGCCTTCCCACCTAATGATCTCTCCCCCTCTAGTTCCCCCATGCTCTTCATCAGGGAAATGCCTATGTCATCTCTTCTTCAGGGAAATCTTCCCTGATGCACCAGACTAATTTGCTTTCAGTGTGCCCAAATCATGTATAATTTTTGGTATTAAGTCGATCTTCCACTAAACTGTAAATGCCCTGGAGGCTAGGGACCAGGTCTGATTTGTTCATCATTGAATCCCTGCTACTTAATATAGTGCCTGGCACACAGACACTGGTTGTTATTTGTTGAATGAAAAGATGCAAAGACAGAAGCATTTTATCAGAAAGAGCCCATCATCGCGCCATGACATTGTAGCAAGAATCAAAATGCTATGTTATCAGGGTGCCTGGGTGGCTCAGTGGGTTAAAGCCTCTGCCTTTGGCTCAGGTCATGATCCCAGAATCCTGGGATCCAGCCCCCGCATCGCATCGCATCGGGCTCTCTGCTCAGTGGGAAACCTGCTTCCCCCGCCCCCTCTGTCTGCCTCTCTGCCTACTTGTGATCTCTCTCTGTCAAATAAATAATAAAATCTTTTTTTAAAAATGCCATGTTATCAGCATAACATTTCATGCTTGCATAAGAGCAAGCTATCGTGGGGGAAGGGAGGTTGATGAACTTAAGCAACCTGACAGAAAATAAGAAGCTCACAAAACATGTAACTCTAATGTGGCCATCTCTTCAGTTTATCTGCTGACTTGAGATTTTCACATTTTACATAGCTGTAATCCCTGTGTAAGCACTTCTTTCCTTTTTTTTTTTTTTCCCCGTTAATAAACTCTACATCCAACATTAGGCTTAAACTCACGACCCCAAGAACAAAAGTTGCATGCCCTACCAGCTGAGCCAGCCAGGCGCCCTATGTGTAAGCAGTTTTAATTCTGCTTTTTCACAAATTTCCACCCTAAATCATTTTCTATTTGTTATATTTAAAGGCAACACAGGATTACCTCAAGTTAATAGGTCATGATTTTCTTAGCCATTTCCCCACTGCTAGGCTTTTTGGTTAGTTCTGATGTTGCTATGAATAGCAGTGCCACAAACACTATTCATAAATAACTTCTTCATTTCAGATTATCTCCTTGAGGAATATAAGAGTGGAATTAGGACATCAAAGCATATGAGCAGTTTCTATCCCTTCATGTAGATAGCCAGAGAGTTCTCAAAAAATCAACATATAGTACCATGAAAAATATATAATACATTATATGTTAATAAAAAATAATTTAAAATATATATAATATATATTTTAAATATATATTTATTATTATAATATTATGTAATATATTACATATAATATATGTTTTTACATTTATATTTTATATTTTTATTTATTTTTTATTATTTTTATTATTATTTATTATATTATGTAATATATTACATATTATAATATACATTTTTACATTTATTTTATATTTATAATTTATATAAATTATAATTATAATTTATATATTATGTAATTGTTATATATATATATATATATATAAAATATAGAAGCATATGTGTTGCTCAGTAAAGCATCCAACTTGGTTTTGGCCCAGGTCCTGATCTTAGGGTTGTCATGAGATTGAGCCCTGAGTGATTTTCTCCCTCTTGAGATTCTCTCCCTCCGCTCTTCCCCTGCTTGTGCTCTTTTTCTCTCTAAAATAAGTAAATAAAATCTTTAAGTATATATATATGCTATGTATTGTATGTATTATATACAATATATAATACAAAACCTAAATCTAATTCCACGTAGCCCTACCAACATTGGGTTTTATACTTGTTAAAATTTATTTCATGAAGTTTTAACGATAAGAACTTTTATTGAGCTCTTTCTATGTGCAAGGGACTTAAAAGGATTTGATACGATTTTTCCATTTACTAATCACCATAAAACTGTACAGTAGATACTATCTCCATTTTAGAAATAAGAAAACTAAAGTACTTAGTAAGGTTTAAATGTAGATGTACTGATTCCAGAACTGTACTCTTAACCACCATAATGTTTGTTAGTGATAGTGGTTTTTCCTGTTTTCTTTTCCTTTTTTTTTTTTTAAGATTTTATTTATTCATTTGACAGACAGAGATCACAAGTAGGCAGAGAGGCAGGCAGAGAGAGAGGAGGAAGCAGGCTCCCGGCTGAGCAGAGAGCCCAACGTGGGGCTTGATCCCAGGACCTGAGCCAAAGGCAGAGGCTTAACCCCCTGAGCCACTGAGGCACACCTCTGTTTTATTTTCTCAAAAGGAATAACCTCTCTGATTTCAGGAGTATGGCATAATATACTTCTAGAAAGCTTGTTGTTTGTTGAGGTAAATATCTACATGGACCTTTTGGTTGAGAAGTTAACTCCCTGGTTTGGCTTGAGTGGGTCAGGGGGATACAAAGAAAGATCAGTTACTCCAAACAATAAAATGAATCAAATTTTCATTGGATGCCCTAGAAAAAGAGAATGAGGCCAAAGTAAGAAAGAAGCGGAGGAAGAATTGATGAGAAGAACTGAGACAGGATGCGCACCAGAAACAGCAGGAGGCAGGGGCCTGCTGGAGATGGCCAGTGAGAAGTTTCCCAAGATCGTAGAGAGTGGCTTTCCATTTCTGTGAGCAGTCCTGTATACACTGACTTTGAAGTTGTTTTCTGCTTTGTGCTGTAGCCTTCCATTAACTCTAAACCTTGTGTGCAATTTGGATACACCCAACAATCTTGGTGGTGGGTCATTTGAAGGAATGAAGGAAGAGGACAGGCACATCATGGAGAAGAGGGCAATAGCCAAAGGACAAGCAGGCTGCATCATGGTCTGACCCAGGAGACAGAGAATCAACCTGGAAACGCTTGGGAATTGAAGTCTCAGGACTTCCCACAGTAGGTGGAAATGGGGCTGGGGCCATTTTTATATTGAGAGAATGACCCTTAAACATTAGATTATTTGGAGTTGCCAGGTCAGAAACTTTGGAGTTGCAGTCAAGTGAAAAAATACTTTTGTTGAGACAGAACAACAACAACAACAACAACAACAACAACAAAATATATATATATACACATAAGTGTGTATATATATATATATGATTTATTAGCAGCATTTGTCAGTCCTTGATATATGGTAATTAGCTTCCTGATCTTTCATATCTTTCATTAACAGTGTCCCACAGGGCTCAGACCTCCATCCTCTCCTCTGTGGACAGGTTCAGTCCCTTAGTGATATCTCAACCAGTTTCGTGCTTCTAGATACCATACCTATGTCGACAGTTCCCAGATTTATAATTCCCAGACTTCCCTTTGGAACTCCAAACCCATACAGCATATTGCCCACTTAACATTCCCCACCTGGACGTTTAAAGCTCATCTGAAACTTAGCATATTCCTTCCTCAAACTGTACCATTCATGTCTTTCTCCATCTCAGTTGATGGCAACTCTATCCATCCTTTCAACCTGAAACAGAGAGTCATCCTTTATGACTGTTTGTCTGTTATACTCCATCTCTAGTTTGACAGGAAAGCCTCTTGTTTTTACCTTCACAATATATCCAGAATCTGCCTGTTCCCACCATCTCTACTTCTACCACTCTGGTAAGAGGCACCATCATCTCTCACTTGGATTGCCACAAAAATCTTAGACTGATGCCCCTGCTTCCACTTTTCCCCACCCCAGCAGCCAAGGGTGATCCTCTTAAAAGCCGTATAGTAAAGCTCATTACTCCTCTGCTTCCCATTTCATTCACAGTAAAATCCAGCGTTCTTCCAGTGGTCTTCTGTGATCTCCCCGTCCCCTGCCACCCTGCCCTGCCCTACCATTACCTCTTTGACCTCACTTCCTCATCCTGCCCCCTTGTTATCTCTCTTCAGCTCCACCTGCGTCCTGGCTGTTACTGAACAAAGCCAGGCACCTTAGAACTCTTGCATTGGCTGTTCTGCCTGAAATGCCCCACAAAGTGTATTCTCTCACTTCTTTTACATCTTTGCTTAAATATCAACTTTTCAGTCAGATCTTCCCTTAACCATCATCCTCTTTTATTTTTTTAATCCCAGTATAGTTAATGTACAGTGTTGTATGTTTCAGGTATGCTAATTGTGTTTGAACAATTCTGTACACTACTCAGTGCTCATCACGATAAGTGTAGTCTTAACCCCAACACCTATTTCACACATTCCCCTATCCACTTCCCCTCTGGTGACCATCTGTTCTCTAGAGTTTAGAGTCTGTTTTTGTTTTTGGTGTGTCTCCTTTTCTCTTTGTTCATTTGTTTCTTAAATACCACGTATGAGTGATACCATATGGTGTTTGTCTTTCTCTGATTTCACTTAGTATCATACCCTCTAGATTCTCTATGTTGTTGCAAATGGTAAGATTTCATTCTTTTTTATGGCTGAGTAATATCCCACAAATACATGGAATCTTATGAATCTTATATATAATGGTATATATATATATGTATATGTATATATATATACACATATATATAGTGGTATATATATGTATATAATACACACACCATCTCTTCTTTATCCTATTCATCTATGGATGGACACTTGGGCTGCTTCCACAACTTGGCTATTGTAAATAGTGCTGCTATAAACGTAGGGGTACATACATCTTTTCAAAGTAGTGTTTTCATATTCTTTGGGTAAATACCCAGTAGTGGATTTACTGGATCATATGGTAATTCCTTTTAATTGTTTGAGGAAACTCCATACTATTTTCTGCAGTGGCTGTACCAGTCTTCATTCCCACGAGCAGTGCATGACCATCGTCCTCTTTTAATTGCAGTATCTCAACAGCATTTCCGACCCCAATTCTCTTGCTTTGCACTTTTTCCTTTAGCACTTAATCACCTTGTAGCATACTATGTAATTTATTGTTATAATTAACTATTAAAGTTTATTATCTTTGTTGCTTATTGTCTTATCTTCCTTCACTCACCACTACAATATACAAACTCCATGAAGCTAAAGATCTCTTTGTACCTTGTTCACTAATATATCCCAGGCATTCAGCATCATGCCTAAGTCATTCAATGCTTAACTCACTCAATAATAATTATCTGAGTGAAAATACAAATGAAAATCTGTCATCCCCCGCAACAAAATGAGAATCTAAGTTCACAATTTCATACAACACACACTTTTTCCTTTAGACCAGGGACCAGCAAACTTTTTCTTAAATATTAGTAAATATTACCGGCTTATAGTTCATTTGGTCTCTGTTGTAACTACGCAACCTCCACCTTGGGAGCTCTAGGGTGGCCAGAGACTGTATATAAACAAATGGGCATGACTGTGTTCCAGTAAAACTATTTACAAAAATAAGCAGCCAACCAGTGGGCTGTACTTCACTGATTTCTCCTTTAGACAAAGATATATCTCAGTAAACCATAACTCTTCATTGGCAGGCTATGCTCTACCCATCAACTTTACTAATGGCCAAAAACAAAATTTTGGAAAAGTGAATGCAAACTTAGTGAAAATACAGATGAGTAGCTTCTCTGCCTGCAGACAGATTGGGCATTCCTTACGCAAAATGGCTGTTGAGCAATATAGGATTTGGGGGCGGGAGGTGGGGAGAAAAATCTTGGTATCAGCCACTTTCGGGCTAATGAGTGTAGAACACATTATCTGTAGCTTTAGAGTATCCTCTAGAGGTTTCTAATATGCAAAATGATCTACTTCTGGGACCTCTTTTCTCCAGGCCATTAAGGTCTTTGGTGCTGATGATGAATTTCCTGTGGCAAAGAAACCACTTTTATTTTTGTCATCTACTGACACAATGGTTGTGAAACTACCTACCAGTATTCTGAGGCCCGAGCCCTAATCTGCCATCTAAACCAGTGATTCCCAATCAGGGGCAGTTTTGCCCCACAGGGGACATTTGGCAACATCTGAAGATGTCTTTGGTTGTCACACCAAGGGGCAGGGGCTTTTAACTGGCTTGAGGTGGGCAGAGGCCAAGGAGGTGGCTAAGCATCCTACAAGGCACAGAATAACCCTATAACAAAGAACTCGGCGGCCCAAAATATTAGTAGTGCTGAAGTTGAGAAACCATGATCTAGACTATTCTGCCAGACTTATAATCTGCTCTGTACTCCACTGCCAAGCCAGTATTCCTAAACCACCAAATTTATCTAAACCTTCCTCCTAAGCTTCAGTAGCTCCATTAGCTCCTCATCGCCTGAAAGTTCAGATCTTTCCTTCTCGCCCTGGCATTTAAATCCCTCTTGCCCACTTATGTGTTCCTTCCCCAGCAGGAGCTCTACTCCTCACAAGCTTTCATCTTCACCAGCCTCCACGCTGTCATCCTTTTACCGATGTTATCCCTCCCTCACGCATGTACCTTGCGAGGATCCTCCCCACGTCTCTTCTCTGATCCAAACCTTACTCATTCTTTGAAGCCCACACATGCTGCATGTCACTCTGCCAATGAGTCGGTCTCTTTTTGTAGCACTCCCTTCTGGACTTCTCATGGGCTCACACGTCTTACACTGTCATATAGCTCTTCCCTCCATCTTCTTTCCTCAGTGAACTCGCTGAAGGGCGCCATATTGTATTTCCGGCCTTTCAGTCTCAGTTTGCACAGCATAAGGTGTGAAAACTATATTGTTGTATTGAGAGATTTTTGTATTGAGAGTCAAATGAGACGAGTATAAAGAGCACCTTGTACAGGTCCTGGTACCTAGTTAAGTGCTCAGAAAATTATGGTATCATAGTATCTATAGATTACAATCGGGAGCCCTCAGAATGTGCTTAATAAATCTTTTAATAGTAGTTACATACTGGAGAGAGCATGCACTCAGACTAGCCTGGTCTTTGGAACTAACAGCAGAGAAAAACTTGCATCAGAAATTCTACACCAATTAACACGCCTTCATGCTAGAGCGAATCCAGGAGCAGTGGGTGTCACATTTTCTCCAAGTGGTGCCTAAGCCAACCTTTCTGCCTTTAACAAGTTAATGAATAGCTTATGAGTAACACTTTGCCCACTCTGGCCCAATTTAGAAGGCTGCCGATAGGATGGGTTGTCAGTACGGCACCCTCGGCTTTGCTGGGGTCCCAGCCGCATCCTCCCTAAGTGATTCTGCTCTCAGCAGCTGGAGGCTCCAATATCACTAAAGAAGTGGGCACCAGCGTGATGAGGCTGCAGAGAGGTCCTGGCCCTTCCCCAAGTGGAAGAGAGGCTTGTCTCAGATCCTGTGAGAGAAGGGAGTGGGGCCTGGTATTCCGAGCAGCCCAGGTTTGGCTTTGGGCCAGGCACTGAGTGGCAAACAAGAAGAAACACATTCCGGGAAGGCAAGGAGCCCTGCCAACGCAAAGGCGGCCCGGCAAGCTGGGCCTGCTGGGCGCCAGGTGCTCCTTGGCTCTGTGGAGGTCAGGCACACGGGGAAATGCACTCGGGTTTCTCTGGATTATCATTTCAGAGGCTTATACAGCTCCCTCCCTCTCACTTTCGGTGGACAAAGCAGCATTAAACCTCTAAACCTCTGTCCTCTGGGGTCTAGCCCCTCATCTCTGAATAAAGGTAGGAGAGGAAGCAGTGTTGTGGCCTCCTAAGATCACACTTCGCTGGAGCCGGGTGTCTGTAATTCTGTGCCCTGAGTAAGAGAAGGTGCTATCTACAGCAAGGGCAGGTCAAGGGGAAAACTGGGATTTTTATGCTCTTGTTGGAAGAAAAGCTGATCTCACCACCCTCCTCCTCCTGCACCCACCCCCACACATAAACAAAACATGCTGGTTCTTCACACCTGCCAGTTCTGCCTCCTTAGTGGCCTGACCTTCAGGTCCGAAGAGCCCTCGGGATGGTGTTTCATTCTGCTTGCCACCAACCGCGCCCCCCACCATGAAAGAAGAGGGAAAGGAAAAGGGAAAGAACGGAAGGAAACCATGGAGAAATGGCCACGGGAGCTTGCCAGAATTTCCCTTCTGCTGCTGGATAGGCAATGCACTGGACTTGGACTAGGCCTGGCTTGTTTTCACCCCACAAGTGGGCAGCAGGGGCCCTTCTTTGACCAAGGGGAATGAAGTCTGTTCCTCTCTGCGGCTCGAGCTACTGCTGGACTTTGCTGCCACCTAGTGGCCAGATGGCATCTCTTCCCCCTCAAAGAGACCAGCCTGGAGATCTGGCTTCAGTCCCCGCCTAAGGCAAACTCAAGAGCCTTCTCTGCAAAGCTTCTCTACCCTAGGAAGTCCTGCTTCTGCAGCCCAGCAAGAGGAGCAGCCTAGGTTCATGACCTCACCCAGCTCAACAGGCGTCCCAATGCCATGGCCACCAGGTAGGAGGGCCAAGGCTGGCTGGCTGGGGGCCAGGGATGGCAGCAGTCTTTTACTCACAGGGCCCCCTGTGGGGTACGGTTCTGCCACAGCTCCCCTCATTTCTGAATGCCCTTTTCAGCAGAGCTCCTGCTCCTCTCAGGATTCTGCCTTGTCTGGCTACACCCATGTTGTTAAACCCAGGCTCCTGCAACGTATATATCTATATATCTGTATATCTGTATCTATATATCTCCAATTTCTTCAAATTTAAGGCAGTTTCTTCCTTATGAAGTTAGCTCATTTCAACTTTAAATTTATAAAGATTATATGCCCTCTCTGTGATGCTGCTGCTATAAGCCAGTCCCTGAGAATAATGGAAAGGGGGTATAGTCTGTAGATCATCCGCCATATTTTCCTGCATGTTACATTCACCTGTATACTTCCTCTAGCAAAAGAAAGCATTTGGTTTCAGCAACCACTGATCTTACAGACCAAACTTTCAGATCTGAGCAGCAGTACCCAAGGAATTATATAAAATCCAAACTCCCTTTTCCTGCCTACCTCTCCAGCCTCTTTGTCTCTTTGTGTGTGTGTATGTGTTAAAATACACATAAAATTTACCATCATCATTTTTAAGTGTATAGTCCCATAGTGTCAAGTATATTCCCATTGTTCCGCAACCATCATCACTGTCTCCAGACTGTCTTGTAAAACTGAAACTCCATGCCCATTAAACAATAACTCTCACTTCCCTTCCCCCAGCCTCTGGCAACCACCATTCTGCTTTCTGTCTCTATGAATGCAACCATTCTAGGGACCTCATGTAAGTGGACTCATACTGTGTTTGTCTTTTTTTTTTTCTCCTAAAGATTTATTTAGTTATTTGAGAGAGAGAGCAGGAAGAGGACAGAGAGAGAGGGAGAAGCAGACTCCCTGCTAAGACAAAGCCCAATGAGGGGCTCGATCCCATGAGATCATGACCTGAGCTGAAACCAAAGAGTCAGTGGCTCAGCTGACTGAGCCACCCAGGCGCCCCCGTGTTTGGTTTTTTGTGGCTGGCTCATTTCACTTGGCAAAATGTCCTTTAAGTTCATCCATGTTACAGCATGTGTCAGAATTTTCCTCCTTTTTAAGGATGAATAACATTCCATGGTATGCATATACCACACTTTGTTTATCCGTTTTTTGGTTACTAGACACCTGACCTCGGTTGCTTCCACCTTTTGGCTATTTGAGGAATGCTGCTCTGAACATGGGTGTGCAGAGAGAGAACTCTTCAAAACCTGGCTTTCAGCTCTTTTTTTTTTTTTAAGATTTTTTATTTATTCATTTGAAAGAGATCACAAGTAGGCAGAGAGGCAGGCAGAGAGAGAGGAAGGGAAGCAGGCTCCCTGCTGAGCAGAGAGCCTGATGCGGGGCTCGATCCCAGGACCCTGGGATCATGACCTGAGCCGAAGGCAGAGGCTTAACCCACTGAGCCACCCAGGCACCCCGGCTTTCAGCTCTTTTGAGAAGACAGCCAGAAGTGGTAGTACTGGACCATATGACAATTGCCTTTAGTTTTTTGAAAACCTGCTGTACCGTTTTGCACAGTGGCAGCGCCATTTTACCTTCCTACCTGCAGTGCATAAGGGCTCCATTTTCCCCACATCCTCACCAACACTTGTGTTCTGCTGGAGAGTAGCCGTCCTAATGCGTGTGAAGTGGTGCCTGACTGTGGTTCTGAATTCCCTAAGGACTAGTGGTGTTGAGCATCTTTTCATGTGCCCGTTGGCCATTTGTGTCTCTTCTTCAGAGAAACGTCCTTTTGGGTTCCTTACACACTTTTTAATTGGTTTTGTCTGTTGTTGGTGTTGACCTCTCCAACGTCTTTCCACATCACTCTCCCACCTGATCAGTTTCCTCAAGTCCTGCTGAGTCTCTCTGTGCAGAAGAGACAAATGCATTCTCTCCTAGGTTTTGCAGTTACTGATCCATTGGCCATGAAATGCCAATGAATGGAACCAAAGAATGGACCCATGGCTGGGTCCTCATACCTTAACACCAATCTCAGTGTCACTTCAAAGAGCCTTTCCTGCCCATCCACCTACAGCCAACTCCCCATTTACTCTCATATCACCATTTCTGCATTTCCCTTGTTGTTTACATGTTTACTCAGAACTTAGTTTACATGGAGCAAAAGTGCTGTGGGGACACAGAGACAGCCTGACATGCTCACTGCTCTATCCCCAGTGCCTGGCATAGTACCTGGCTTGTGGTCTAGGCTCAGTATTTGCTGAATGAATGAATCACTACTAGAAGGGGCATCCTAGGGAAAAAGAAAGGTAATGTGGCCCAAATTGGAACTTAACCTCCCCAATCTAGGCTCGATGTCATACAAAGGACACAGGGATTTTATACAAAAGGACACAGGGATTTTCTGGCTTGGGGTTCAGGGTTCCAGACTTGAATTCCTGAGTCAGAAACACAGTACCATTTGAATAGGGACATCACTTTGGAGCTGCCCAAGAGAAATAGGGAAGCCTTCTCGGTGTCCACCCAGCAGAGGCAGAAGGCCACAGAGGTTTACCGTGGCCGCTCTTCCCCTTCCCAATACACCAGAAGCGTGAGGCAGCTTGGCTACAGCCTCGTGAGATTTGCAGAGCACCTGAGATGCTGGGGCTGACTTGGGCTCCATCAGTCTCCTTCGTGCCAAGTTATGTCAGCATGAGTACCTTCCGTGTGTCGTCAAAAGATAAAAATGAACTTTCCATACCACAGGACACTAGAAAAATCAAATGTTTGTATTTGAAAATATTTTCAATGGCTAATGCCATGCTGGAACAACCCAAGGATAGTTGAACCAATCTCTCGGGGAATCAGAGGAATGTCAGCCTCCACAAGCAGGTCTGTATAGTTTACAAACGCGCATGGGAGAAAGGACACTGGCCCCAGAGGACCAGGCTGAGGAAGAAAAGGGAGAAACGGACAGAGGGCCCTCCAGAGCGACAGGCACACTCCTACCACTGAAACCCCTGGACCCAAGAGGACCTCCAGAGCCGCCTACCCTGCAGCATGGCTCTTGCCCTTTCTGAGCCTGGGGCGTGGCCAGAGACCAGACTCACCAGCATGCGCGCACAGCTGCCCACGACGTGGCACCTCTGGTGGCCTCTCGTGAGCCTGGGGCTCAAGCTAGCAGGGCTCAGAGAATGGACCGATTCTCCCCGCCCTCCGGCAAGGACCAAGGCGGGGAGACACTGGGGCAAGTAGGGTTATTTCCCTGAAAACATGATATAAAGTGATAAACGGGGCTCGTTCCAATAAAAGGGTGGGTTTTTCTCCAGAGTGGTGCTGTGGGGAGAAAGGAATGTGAGTTGACCTGCCACCTACAGCTGTGCTACAAACCACCCCCCCAGGCAGGCTCTAAGCTTAATCCTAGAACCCGCAGCGGCGGGAGGATAGAGAGACCACTAGTCTGCACTTAGGGACCTGTCCCCTACAGACACCGTCCCTCACATCCTCATTTGGGTTTATCGTAAGCAAGATAGTCACAGTTCCACGATAACTAAATTCCCCTTGGGAATTTCTCCCTGATTAACCTCTCAGGTGTTTGAAGAAGGAAAAGCAGTGGCTGTTTCTGACACACTCACCCCAACACCAGCGACTTTGCCTGATACTTCTGACCTCCTCATTAAGGCCCTTCTGGAACCCCTAAAGGCACTGTTTTAGCATATTGGAGTCCCAGGGAGAGAAGGCAGAGTTCTGAGGCACAGCAGAGCTGTTTAGAACAGAGGAGGCCTTGGCAGAGATGGAGGACTCTCTAAGGCAAAGCTACCACTGTGTCCACTCTTCCCATCCCCTACCTCTCTTGTCCCCAGAGGTATCAGAGAGAACCCCTTGACCTGGTCCCTGCACTGTACCAGACCCACCTTGGACACCCCCACCTATTCAGGGAGGGCAGGACCTTCCCCCATAGCCTGCAACTCACTGATTACAGGTGACATGAGGGAGCTCTGTGACAGCCCGACACCATCGTGCCCAGGTGCCCAGCCACGCTTCCCCGACAGGCTGCTGTTGGTCATGGCCCCTCAGGCAGTCAGGCAGGGAGTACAAAGCTCAAATCAAAGTCCCTGACCTTCTCCTCCCCTCATACCCAGTGGGGGTCACTCCCCATCGTCTACTTCCCACCTGGGACACCTCAGACTGTTGGAACACACAAGGGAAGACGAAGTACCAGGTCTGTGACCACAGTGATCAAGGCCTGTTCCACCTGTCTCACTAGGAAGTGGCAGCGAAGGACCCAGAATGCTGGACCTCTGCCCTCCTTCACAGCCCCTGCCACCATCCTCTGCTGCAAATACTGTCCTCCGGATTCAGCCAATCCTCCTCATGAGGGCCCAGAACAGAGCCTCAGCACAGGGCGTGAATATTCCCCTCTGGCTGGAATCCTAACTACACACCCTCCTCTTCTCCTTCATAGCTTCCCCCTCACTTTCCCAGGCTGCCCTTCGCCTCAGGGGCGGAAGCGAGAGCATGGTATGTTGGGAGAGAGCAGAGCCCCGCTGGTGGTTTGGGTTTGGGCCTCTGTCCCACTCCTGCAGTGAGCCGCATGACCGGGCACAGCTGCATTCCAGGTACCAAAATTTGGCCTTTTGTCCCCTGGGTGTCTCCTAGTGCTCTTGCCTCTGTGCCAGACTGTTTCCGAGGAACAAGTTCATTTTCTTTTTCCAAGTGCTTGCTGAAGCTTAGTATACAGAATTTCTCGGCCGGTTCCAAGAATCTGGCTTTGTGTCTGAGTCCCCAGATTGTAGGAGCTTGGTCAACAGGAGGGCTAAGAGCTGGGGGAGGAGGAAGGATCTGGAGTATTCTCCTTCCTACTCAGTCTCAGCACAGCAGCATCAACCATAGGAGTCACTGGTGGAACCTTAACACCCAGAGCGTTCTTCTTGGAGAAGCCGGGGTGGCCGTTACCTGCACATGAGAGATTCCCAGATCAGAGAAGGGGCTTACAAGGCAGACAGACAGGTCAGTAGAGCCTTTCTCTGCCTCCCCTCGCCACCCCCCCGCCCCGCCACCAAGAGCTGGTCAAGCTGGTCCGGGTGGGATCTGTGTACCCTGCATGCTCTGTCCAACCTTGCTTGGCAGATTGAGCTGTCAAGCCAGCTCAAGGGCAAGGCCAAGTCCAGCCAGGACGACACGCAGCCTGGCCGTAGGTATTGGCTCCTGTCCTTTACCTTCAGTCCCTGAGGCATTGGGAAGAGACAGGACATCACCTGTGCCCAGGGACCGGGCCGTCCCAATTCAGGGAGCATAACTGCTGTTCCAGCCGGGAGATGCGGAATGCCAGATAGGATGAGGACATGACCAAGAAGCAGATCCTGGAGAAAGAGAGATAAGGATATCTTACCTGGAAAAAGGACATTTTTAGAGACTCACCAAAAACAGGAATGGGAACAAAGCTACTTCCCACAACTGGAAGAATTAAAGAACTCTTTGCCTCTCAGCTACGTTCAGGCCTGGACATCTTTGTGTCTAGGGGCCATGTGGGGGTCCTGAGACTCATCCCCATGGAGGTGTCCTCAAAGCCCAGCAGGAATTCTGGGTCCTTAAACTGAGCCCACCTTCCCTCTGACCAGCCACCTTGGTCCTGTGCCTCCTCTTCAAGGCTACCAAGATTATCCCCTAAGGTGGTAGGCCCACTCTCCCAGCAAATGCTGAGGCTGACCATTGGAACTCAGCCAGCAGAAGCAGAGGAAGGTCACGAGGTAAGATGAGGGGACACCAGGAGCTGGCTGTTCACTAAACGCCCCACTGTGCTCACCCCTCTGCTGGTCCTTAGGCAGAATTACAGACAAGTCTGGGGTTCCAGAAACTGCTCTAAAGGTGGGTGGCAGGAAGGCTATGGCTCTCCCCTAGTCTATCCGATGGCCCTCTCCAATTTTGTTAGTTTTCCCCCTCCCCAGTCCTGTGCACGTTTTCCTTTTTTCAACACCTTCTTATCCTGCCCCTCCGTACTGCACAGCCTTACCCCTAAATTACAGGGGTGCATGAATAAAGACGGGAGACACTTAGTCTTGCTGCAGACGGTGACCTCCCCACACACAGAGGCCCCTGCTCCAAACAGCCAGCCACCCAGGTGAGTTTAACCACCCCCATCCCCAATGCAGTCACCTACAGCACAAAGATGACCTTGAGGAGCTGGTAATCCCAGAGCCTCAGCTTCTGGTCGCTCCTGGGCTCCTCCTCCAGCTTCTCCTCCTCACAGACGTCATTCTCTGTGATAGGAGAGCAATTAGGCAGCTTTGTGGGGCAGGAGGCAGGAGCCCAGCCCAGCAAGCCCACCTCCCCCCACTCTCTGAAGCTGTTCAGGCTTGTGGCTTGGCTTTCCCTTATGGATTTGGATTAAGTAAGAAACAGCTCTCAGAAGCCTTGCTGGCTGTGATTTTTCCTCTTTGCAGTAGTAGGGGCAGGGAAAGCCTGGTCTGTGTAAGCAGTTGTCATAGACAAGCACGCTGAGCTCACCAGACCCAGGAGGCTTCCTGGGAAAGAAGCTGTCCGTGGAGTCCATGGATGCCCGAGGGATACAAGGGATGTTGTCTGGGAGGGATAGGGACCTGGAGGCAGGGCACACTTTTCTCCACTTCATCTCAGGGATGAGGACTTCCTGCAGAGAAGGCAGATGAAACTCTCTATGACCCTTGGGATGTCACGTGTCCTAAGGGGCCCACACTAGGTTTATCAAAAATTTTCCAGATATTGGGGCACCTGGGTGGCTCAGGGTCCTGGGATCGAGCCCCACATTGGGCTCTCTGCTCAGCGGCGAGCCTGCTTCCCCACCCCCCTCTGCCTGCCTCTCTGCCTACTTGTGATCTCTGTCAAATAAATAAAAATAAAATCTTAAAAAAATTTTTTCCCCAGATATTACCAATTTGGATACCTAGTGAGCGTGAAGGCAGGTACCCAGAAGGAGGGAAACCATTGCCATAGCAACCTCTTGTCTCTCTTATCAGTTCCCTTGCTGGGACCAGCCATTCTTCCAGGGAACAATGTCTTTGAAGACTGCTGGTATAGAATGACAGCGGGATCTAAGACGTGAGCTAACCCAGGTATGTGCTCAGATCTGTGGAGCCCAAGAAAGCTTGGCACAATGTATCTTAAATGGGATAAGTCCTCCTAATCTGGACTCAAACCCTAAGTACATCACTGACCTTAGCAGGAGTACCTAGGGTCCCCATCAACAAAAATGGGAACAGCACCTTCTATCGCCATCATAGTATTGTGCATACTATATGCTTGGCTAAATGCTTAATGGTTAGTGAAGAAGACTTCAAACACCCTGGGGTCATTTCCATCTCCATCACTGTTGTAGAAACTCAGCGCTGCCTACCCAGAACTGGGACCTCAGTTGGGATTGCTGGGACCTCGGCAAATCTCAAATGAGTCTGAGTTCTCCAGTGATAGCCTTTGGAGTTCTTCCCTGAGGACCTCTCTATCCCCTGGAAGGCCCTCCTGTCCCTGCTAAACAAAAGAGGATAGGTCACCGGCTCTGTGCTGTCCGGCTGTGGGCTCTGCCATGCGCAGTGTTCTGGGAGCTGGGCATCTCTTCAGCTCAGGTAGTCAGCAGATCTGCCCAGAACCTAGTGGCTGCTCATGGCGTGGAGTGCGTCAGGTCTAGGGAACCCCCTGGCATAGCACGGCCACTGGCTCTTGAGCCTGGAGCCCCAGTTCTGCATTGTGGGCCGCTGCCCAGGAGGCCCTGAAGCCTCAGAGCCATAGACCCCCTCATGCCAGCAGCTTTTGCTTCCAACCTCAGGTCTCACCAGGGACTCGCACTCAGGTTCCTCTGGAAATTCTCTTACACTCAGGCTCTTCTTGCTGGAAGGCTAAGGAAGAAAGGGAGCTGGGGTCACTTTTCCATCAGGAATAGCCATGGTCAGGAGTGAGGAGGTGTTAGCACTCTCCAAGAGAGCTTTACCTCCAAATAAGCCACCTTGGGTTGGACGAAACCTAGCTCCCAGAGCTTGCAGAAGTCCCCGAGTTAATGCTGGAGCAGAGGGCAAATCTAAGGAAACATACTTTCCCATGCTGCTGCCCCTCCCCACTTCCTCACCACAGGCCAAAGAGAGCTGCCGGCCTACTAGGAAGCAGCCACGTGCTTCTGTTCGCACGCTGCAGGAGCACAATGAGGGAGTACACATGGGGACACACAGCGGCCGCTGGCCTCCAAGAGACATGCTCATAATCATAGAGACCCAGTCCAACAACAAGCTCAGATACACTAGGCCTGAGCCCGTTACTCGCCTCTCCCTGTCCTTGGCGCCTGTGCTGGAGAGACGGGCCAACCACCCCTAACAGCCTTGTCCCCAGACCTCAGTCTAGGCCTGAGCAGCCTCCCTGGCCCAACTCCTGCCCCAGAACTCCATACCTGGAGGTGTGTGCAGACCCTTCTCAGCATGTCATATACACTGTCCCGGGAAAGCAGTGACACAAAGACGTACTGGGACAGAGAAAGAAAACATAAAAGGGTGGGGTAAGAACAGACCGGAGAAAGTGCCAGAGTCAGGATCCTGGGGATGGGACAGGAGACTAACCAGGGATGGCTGGCCCAGGGATTCACTGACCTTCTGGCTGGTGTTGGTGGTGATAGCCAGGCCATTAGGAAGAAGCCGCGCCATCTTGTGTTTTTTGATCATTTGGACAGACACCACGGGAATGACCACCTGAGAGAGGAGAGGCATGCTTCTCTCAGGACTCACCCCCAAGGACATGGTCCCTTTGCTTCCTGCACAGAGCCCCAGCCAAGCATGGACACCATGGAGAAGCCTTGCCTTATGTGGGAGAACATGTGAGCCTTCCACTCTCTGACGCAGGCTCCCCTTCCAGTGGTCCCGCCACCCGGCACCAGCCTTGGCAGCACACACCGCTTGGGGCTCTCACCCTATTATCCAGGATGGATAATCCAAGGATGGTGGCGCTGGTGAACGCCATACTCCGTAATGGAGTTCCCTGACCTACCACCTGGCCACAGTTATGGCTCCCCAAAGTGTGACATCCCGCTCTGATCCTGAAGGCATTGCAGGGGCACCCATAGACCAGATGAATTGGCTGTGAACTGTTCTAGGCTCTGTGGAGTCTAGACTGGGGCCCTGCATTGGAAGGCGTCCAGGTGGGGGGGCCTCACAGTGAGGGGCTTCAGCAGGTGCCCACTGGTTAGGGGACCTGTCTCTTCCCAGCTGGGGCCTCACAGGCCCATTTTTACTACCTTTATATCCTTGCCAAAGAGGCTGGCATGGAAGCAGAGCCAGTTGGGGGAGATGTAGAGCCGGCCCTGGAGAAGAAGATCTCTCTGGAGGGCGCAGGAACACACTGGAAAGTCGCAGGAAAGAAGATTGCCATGAGCAAACCAACCCCGAAGGCCCGGGGCCTGCGTCCTCACACTCGGGAGTCCAGAGCCCAGCGTCAGGGACTGCCTGCCTCAGAATCCCCCTTCCCGACCCCAGGCCCCAAACTACCCATTCCACCAGCACCTGGAGTCCTTCTCCAGAGTCCTGACTGTCCCACCCGAGCCCATCAAACTACTAGAGCTTTCCTCCTCCTCCACTCCTGCTTCAAAGGGTTCCTTAAGCCTGGATTGTCGCTCCCTCAGGCAGAACTCCTTGCCCTGCCTGGAGAGAGGGCCAAAGGATAGGCAGAGGAGTAGACCCGAGGTTAGGTGAGTGGGAGACCTGGAGATTGTTCTGCAAATGCTCCCGCATGCTTACTGAGAGGTCTGAGCGGGAAAGAACAGCCATTGCTAAGAGCAGAACAGAAATAAAATTTGGAAGCCCTGACATGGCCTCAAGAAAACTTTCATAGATTCCATTTCATATCCCTGATCTGCCCACTCTTCTCAGACTTTTGAAGAAAGCGGGCCCAACCACATCCAAAGGGCAGCCAGTTCCCATATCACAATTGTGCCTTGGAGGCTCTGGAGGAGAGGACCTGGGCCTCAGGCCCTCTAGGCACCTGTCCAGCCACACCTAGGAGATAGCTCACCTTTGAGAACCACCTCCTCCAAGGGGATGTCCTTAAACAGCTTGTGGTATTGTTGGTTGTATTTACTCAGTAGTGTCTGCAAACATACAAGCTGGGGCTGAGAAGTCCTGAGGAGATCAGCCACCAAGGGGGCCCTGCACCAGCTACCAGGAAATAATGCCATGGGTGGGGGATGGGCAGGGGCCCTGGGGAGTTAGCACAAAGCAGTCAGTAAAGAGCCAGCAGGGCTGAAAGGCTGAGTTCCAAGCACAGCTTGTCTCTCGGCGACATGGCAACAGAAGGTCCTGCTGGGCAGCCTATGACCTGAGGGTGACGCACCACCGCCACCCGGGAGGGGACACTCACTCAGGTTTCCCTTGGCGACAGGCCGCGGCGGCCAAGGAGCCAACAGCCCCGATTCCGGCAGCCCAGAACCCCTCCCTCGGTGGGCAGTGAAGAGGCGGCCTCCACACACTTACCCCTTCTCGGCCACACTTCTTTATCTCTTCACCCTTCAAGCCCTCTGGCCAGTGCAGACTGCAAAGGAGACATTCCATTCCAGGGACAGGGAACCCTCGAGTCCTGCCCATACATCCGCGGTGCCAGGTCTGCCCTGGCTTCAGGCCAGAAGCTTGGGCGAGAGGCTGAAGACTGAGGCCTTTCTCTGGGAGCCACAGCAAGATGACAGGCGACAGGGAGTGCGGAGCTCAGCCCTGGGGAAGGGCACTCCTGCTTCCAGCTCCCAGAGATGCTTAGTGGCTGCCCACCCATGGGTATCAAAAACCCTCTCCCTCTTCTCTGGCCAAAGGATAGGCAGAGGAGTAGACCCGAGGTTAGGTGAGTGGGAGACCAGGGATGGGGACCAGTTTGGGGAGCGGGTGAGGTGGAGATGTCAGACTCACGGCTCCGGGGCCTGGCCGTGGGCCATGATCCCGGCAGGATGGCCCTCCTTGCAGCCTTCTCCCTGCAGCCTGGAGCTCAGCAGACTCACCTGACCCTACCAAGGCTGAGGGAGAGGGGGTGGTGCTGGAACGGCCAGGTTGGCCTGAGGACAGGTGGGCAGGGAGGAGGCTGGAAACCTGAGAAGCCTAGACTCTGCTGGGTCCCCAGTGCTGGGACAGGCCCCGGCCGGGAGGAAGAGGCAAGGGGCAGACTATGCCCAGCCTTACACCTGATGTAAGGGTCCCCTTTCTGCCCCTTCTTTAACCCCTTTGCCCCCTTCTTTTATTTAAGTCGTTATTTAAATGCCAGCTAGTTAACATACAGTGCAATATCGTTTCAGGCGTACAATATAGTGATTCAACACTTCCATACGTCACCCTCATCACCAGTGCCCTCCTTCATCCCCACCACCTGCGTCACCCAACCCCCCATCCACCTCCCCGCTGGTGACCATCCGCATGTTCTCTGGAGTTCAGAGTCTGTTTCTTGGTTCATCCCTCTCTCCTTTTCTCCAGTTTGCTTGTTTGACTTGTTTCTTAAATTTAACCTATGAGTGAAGTCATACGGTATCTGTCTTTCTCGGACTTAATTTCACTTAGCTTAATACTCACTAGCTCCAACCAGGTCATTGCAAATGGCAAGATGTCGCTCTTTTTTATTTGCCCCTTTAAGGTCCTCCTGAGGGCTTCCCACCCCCAATCCATAGGCCTATCTGACTGGGAGGGGCCTCACCTGGAGTCCAAGGGTGCCTGAACCCTGGCTAGTTTCTCTGAGCAGGACACAGGGCTCTTCAGAGAAGCCGTCTTTCCATGCATCTGTTGGTCGCTGAGCAGAAACAGGCCCACATCAGGAAGAGCGGCTCTGGGGGAACACCTTTCCCTACCAGCTTCCCCAGGCCCAGGCCAGCTCCTCTCCCCACACCCCAGACCAGCTCTGCTATTCAGGCTGAGGCTGAAAACGTCACCACCCAGAGGCTGCAAGTCAGGCAGGAGTTCTCTGGTTCCAGACAGAGGAGGCAATCTCATGCCGTCTTTTCTGGAAGCCTGCAGGTCAGTCTATGCCCAGACCGGAAGGGAAATCAGCCTACCTTAGTCGGGCACCAAGCAGGTAGGCCCGCCCCACACTTGAGAAAGCACAGTGGGAAGGAGGACTCAAAGACTTGCTCCCGGCTGACAGTGTAAGATTCTGAGGTGCCTGAGCAGCATTCCCATAAGCCATCGGGATCTGGGAAAGGATGCTGAGCACAGGAGGCTGAAGCAGAGCTGAGGAGCTGGGGCACGGATAGCAGGGATGGGGGGGCGTTGGGGGCTCCAGTCAACCCATAGGTAACTATGGGCTCGGAGGGGTGGGGTGGCGCTGCACCAGGAGATGGCCTGGTGGCCTTCGGACAGTCAGGGTACCTTGGCCTCACAGCCAAACCATCTCAAAAACGTCCCAGGGAGAGGGCCCTGGAGGGAGGAGACGCCATCCCCCTGGGCAGGTGGGGCTCCCAGTGGCTTTTGAGTTCATGCCTCCCCTAAACAGCTCCAAAGCATAGGGAACCCCCTTCCTGCCCCTGTCAGGGAAGGCACAGGCTCAGAATCGATAAAGCCTGAGGAGTCCAACCAACCCGCAAAAGTGTGGGCCCAGAAGCTGACAGGAAGAGAGGCTGGCCAAGAAGCAGGGCCAGGGCCGGGCACCACAGGGGTCACAAACAGTCTACAAGGTCCTGGGCTGATGAGGAGCTGGAAACTGAGGCCTGCAAACACCTGCCCGAAGTCCCTCTCAGCTCTGTCACCGGGGCAAGTCAAAGATGTCTTCTTTGAGAACAGAGTGGCCCACTCAGCCGAGATCTGCCAAGATCCTCAGAGATGATTTAGTCGGACCCCTACCACGCTGCTACGCAGTAGGAAACTGAGTCCCACCGAGGGAGCAGCTGGACCCAGTATCACACGGTGAAGAGCCAGGTGACCTCATGCCACAAAATCAGCCCATCCGCAGCCCAGTGGCCCCGTGACCTCTGCCCTTGCCTTTATGGAGAATTTCGGTGCACCCATCAACATAGGTTTCCTGAATCTTGCAAAGTGACAAGTTTTGCTAGTGATTTTGACCCTTTTGACCCCCAAAGGTAATTTCTAGATTTGTTTAGTTCCATCATTCGCATTTTAAGCAGATTTTCCCTTCTCCTCTTGATTTCTACTATGCTCACAATAGAAAATATGAAGAGATAAAACCTATAAATATGATGATCAAAATCCCCCAGAAGGAAAAAAATTCTTCAAAACTCATCCAAAGGGACGCATGGGTGGCTCAGTTGGTTAAGCCGCTGCCTTTGGCTCAGGTCATGATCCCAGGGTCCTGGGATCGAGTCCCACATCGGGCTCCTTGCTCGGCAGGGAGCCTGCTTCTCTCTCTCTCTCTCTGCCTGCCTCTCTGTCTGCCTGGGCTCATGCGCTCTCTCTCTCTCTGACAAATAAATAAATAAAATCTTAAAAAAAAACCAACTCATCCAAAGAAAAGGTTTAGGCATAAATATAGAATTTACATGAATGGAATCATGGATTATAATTCACAGGTCTTACTTTGGTTGCTTAACATGATCTCATGAGGAGTTCCCGTGTCCCTGTCCATGGCTGAGACAGATTCTCAGAAGTGTGATTCGTGGGTGGAGAACGCATACTTCTCAGGCCCTTTAGACCCTTGCCCAAAGTGCTTCCAGATGCTCTACTTGCAACCACGGCCATCAGCACTATGTGAAGGCCCGTTCCCGACACACCCAGGCCCAACCCTGGCTATTCTGTTTTTCTCACTTTTGCAAATTTGGTACGTGGAAACATGCTATTTTCGTTTCCATTTCTGCTTACGGAAGGGCTAAGTGAGTTTCCCATGTAGACATATGAACTCCTGGAACCCCACCTGTGAATTGTCTATGAGCATCTCCACATTTGTCTTATTGATTTGCATTAAATGTTTTTTCGAGAACATTAGTCCTTAGTTGATCATGTTTGCAAACATCCCCCCAGTGTGTCATTTGCCTTTTAAGTTTTGTCTGAGGTTTTGTTCCTTTTTTGTGTGGTAGATTCCCTCCATGTCTTCCATCTCTCAGTTCCTCACTTGGCTCCCGTGCTTTGGTGGGAGAAGCACCTCGGGGTGCCCCGAGGCAGAGCGTGTACAAGTCAAACTGCTGAGCCCTTGGAGAGCTCAGACCCTGCAGCCTGTGAGCTTTCCTGGGCCACCAGGAAGGAGAAGGAGATGGGGCCTGCTCAAAGGAACACGCCCTGACCTGGAGGGCCAGGGATAGAGCGAAACCCCAAGCAGGACCTTGGCCATGGTCTCAGAGGCTGGGAGACTGTCACTCGGGCACTGGAAAGGGTGACTGGAGGTGTCAGGGCTGCAGGAGCTCCGAGAGCAGACCGAGAGAGTCAAAGACGGGCTCCCAGAGAAAAGGAAGCCGAACCTTACCGTCTGGGTGGGACCATCGCCCTGTATAAGTTCCCATAATCTAACTTGGTGTTCATAATCATGCCTGCGCAGGGATTCTAAACTGAACTCATCTGTAGGTCCGGTGTGACTTTCTCAGGGAGGGGAGCTGGCCCTCCGCCCTCCCCCAGCCTAGAGAGAAGCCGCCCGTGACAGGCACCCCAATCCGGGCCTCCCTCTCGGCACTTGTCACACCGGGTTGGCACTGGAACTGCTCATCCCCTGGGGCTTCGGCCTGTGGGGACCCTCCTGTCTCCCCCACTGAAGGCCCTGAGCTGGGGGCAATGACAGCGTGTGACAGGCACACATGACACATTGGAGGAATGACTGTGTGGGGACAGGAAGCAAGGCTGGAGGAGGGACAGACCATGAGAAAAACAAAAGGCCGTGTACATTCCCCACAGCATCTCCAGGAAGAGAAAAATGGGGTAAAATGCAGTCACTGGGAGCAAATGACTTTCAAATATCTTTAAACTTAAAAGCAACTCCTTTACGCGTGACGAACAGGATGGTTACAAGCCATTCCGACCTGTCCATCTGTGAAGGCCAGTCTCTCCGGGACGGCCTCATAATGCTCCTGACACAGCCTGCCTGGGGCCCAAATGTACCGCTTTCAAAATGATGGAGTCAGACTTTCTACCAATTAGTCTTCTCCCCTACAGTGTTTAGATGAGTAAAAAATAAAGGCATGAGAGCGAAGTCAGATGCCCAGGTAGGTCTGGGTGAGAGGGGTCACCACAGAACCAGTCAGATGAGGAGCCCCCAAGGATCCACTGAGCCCTGCTGCCGAAGAGACTTCAAGAGCAGGAAGTTGGAGAATGAGGGGACCAGCCTGGGTCCCCCCACCATGCTGGCAGCCACCTTGACATTCCCACACAGGCCTCGTCAAGCCAGTTACTCTGTGTGTTGTGAACGACACCCCCGGGCCATCCAGTCCCACCCCACCTCCACACGTGCTCTGTGGGGTAAGATCAGAATTCCTCAAATCCATGTCTGTTTTTTTAATCAAAGCCACCCCCCCCAATATCATTATGTACATTAAGTAATTAAGTAATGTCCAACACTTTGGACATTAGAGGGGGTAGAAAAAGATGGGGGAGGCCCCGATGGGGCCCTTCCACCCTGCTGAGCTGGGTCCCAGGGCAGGGTGCCTCTCCAGAGGATGGAACAGCTACTTGGCCTGCCCGCAAGCCTTCCTTCTTTCCCTCCACAAATACTCACTGAGCTTATCCCACCAGGAGCCCCAGCGTGGGGCCTGCCACGGGGCTGCTGAAAGGGCAGGGATGGGCACCTAGCAGATTCGGGGAGATGTCAGAAGAGGAGCCAGGCCAGTCAAGAAAGGGGGGGCCACAGAGAGAGCAGGAGAGGGAGAGACAACGAGGAGGGACTCCAAAGGAGCCAGAATCGAGCTACGTCCTGCAGAACTTGTGGACCAGGCTTCACGGGACACCTGCCATGAGCACTCCGGTCTCAAAGCTTCCCCAGGCTCAAGCTACTCCCACCACGTGGGTACTCCCAAACTGAAATCTCTAACCTCGACGCCCTCTCTCCTCCTGAGCTTCAGCCTGCCATTGGGATTCGGCCACCAAGACACGCTTGCTGTCGTCCCCCCAGATCTGCTTCCTTCTGAGCACCTGACATCCCTGAGAGGCTCCTCCTGCCACAGCGGCCCAAGCCAGAATCGGAAGCTGAGTTCTCCCCAACCCCACCACCAATTCAATCCCCTAGTCCCCAGGACACCATCCACTTTCTCCACTCCAACTGCGCCGGCCAGCCTCATCACCACCATCCCTTCCCCCAACTTCGGTGATAAGCTTGCTCTCCTGCCTGGCCCTGTCCTGCTTCTGCCGGCCAGCAGAGCCACCTGGGGCCCAGATCTGACCCCGCCCCTCTGCTGCTGACATTCCTTCTTGAGTTCCCCCTGCCTCCTCAGCAGGCCTTCCTAAGCTTCCTGCATCCCTTCTTAGGCTCCCCCACAAGGCTCCCCTGTGCCCCAGCTTCCTTGCGCCCTCCGCAGCAGTGCATACCCCAAACCCAGAATTCCTCTCCACGCTCATCTGCCTGGGGAATTCCACTCATCTTTTGAGCCCCAGTTCAAATGGCACCTCTTCTGTGAAGCCTTTCCTGGTTTCCCCCAGGGCGGAGCTGGTCAGTCCCTCCTCTGTGGTCCCTTGTGACCTCTATCCTGCTGTCGTTCCAGCACCCACCACACCAGACTGTAAGCACACTCTGTTTACACATCTGTCTGCCCCCACTCCACTCTGAGCTCCCCCAGGGGTGTGTTTCATACATCCTTGTATCCCCAGTACACAGTGGGCACTCAGTGTTTGCTACTGTGAGGGAAGGAGACAGAGAAAGAGAGATGGTGACACTCCCAGAGGGAGGAGTGGAGGGCAAAGCACAGAGATAGAGCCCACGGGGGTCCCCTGCAGACGGATGGAACCTCGCCATGGAACAGGCATCAGGACTGGCCCAGCACCACCAGGTACCCAGTCCATGCTGGCTGACTGATCAGAAGGGGAGCTCGCGGGGAGGCAGAAGACATAAGAAAAAGAAGAAAGTTGCTCAGACAGGATGGGATGCAGTATTTGGGGAAAACACAGGCCGGATCCTCCCCCCTCCATTGCACTGTCCACTCAATGGCATGCCCCTGGGCCACCCTGTGCCCAGGCACAGTCCAGCTTACCCACCCCGCTCGCCCACACTCAAACCTCTGTAGCCCTGGGGCAACCCCCCCCCCCAACCCCAGGCTCCCATAAGCCTCTGGCCGGAGCTGTACCCTGGCCACACTGAAGCAGAAAGCCAGGCCTGGCAGCAGCCTGAACCAGCCATGCCTTCAGGGTCCCCTGGGGCAACTTGGACGCATCTCCCAAGTTCAATTCTCCTGGACATTCGAGATACTAGAGTCAAGGCCGGGCCCAGTGACACTTTCTCACCTTCAGCTAGGTAATAAAATATTTTCAACTTCGTAGTAAAGAGTAATTTTCACACAGAAGAGTACACATAAAACAAGTATACAGTGGCACCTGGGTGGCTCAGTGGGTTAAGGCCTCTGCCTTCGGCTCAGGTCTTAGTCCCGGGGTCCTGGGATGGAGCCCCCCATTGGGCTCTCTGCTCAGCAGGGAGCCTGCTTCCTCCTCTCTCTCGGCCTGCCTCTCTGCCTACTTGTGATCTCTGTCTGTCAAATGGATAAATAAAATCTTAAAAAAAAAAACACACCACAAAAAACAAGTATAAGATCCAGTGCATCTCACAAATAGAACACACTTTGGAAACCACCCCCAAAGGCCCCCCTGCTCCTTCCAGTCTCAAGGCTTCCCTCCAGATCCCACAAGGATGACTGTCATCTGGGCTTCCGTGGGCTTCCTATGAATGGAATCGTCGCACACGTACTCTTCTCTGTGGCTGTGTAGCTGTAAACTATGCCTTTTCACTAGTGTTTTGTATCACATTACATGGACTTACTGCAACTGATTTATTCATTTGACTCTAGATGGGCATCTGGGCAGTTTTCCAGTTTTTGCCTGTTGCGAAAGTGTGGCCAAGAACATTCCAGTACCTGTCGTGTGGACACAAGTATTCCTTCCTGTGGGTAAACACTTAGGATTGGAATTGGTGGGTCATAAGATAGGCCCATGTTCAGTTCCAGGCTTTTCAAGGCCCTCAGGTGATCTGAAACATGCAACCAGTGTATAGAAACCACTGATGAATCTTGCCCCCACGTCTCTCCTTTCTTTACAGCTCAGAAGGAGAAGGATGCGTCCTGGAATTCAGAGTGAGTCCCCCTGCCTGGGCTCTGGATCTGGGGCCCTGCCCCTCTGGACTTCCAGGAACGTCCTCAGCAAGACAGGAATCACATGTCCACAGAGATTTCCTTCCTCCGTTAAGGTCACACAACACATTTACAAGGTCAAGCCAAAGAAGCAGGAGCACCTTTCCGTGCGGCACAGCCTGGCTCTGGGTCCTTCCCGAGAGCCTGCCTACATCTTTCCAGGGTCACAGGCCTGACACACAGCCCAGACACTGGTTGACAATTCTGCCAAAGGGAAACTGGAATAAGGCGGATAGAGTCGGGCTTATCATCAGTACTCTAAAACCTGGAGAGAAAAAGCGATCTTCTTTTGCAAAAACAATCCTAATATTTCCTACACAGAATCTGCACCTCATTTTATTTTCTAAGCTGATACTCCCTATCTAGGACAGCTGCTTTGCTGTTTCTGCTGACCAGAAAAGGGGAGAGACGCCCACGGCTGAACCCCATCCTGAGTGTGAAGGGGTGGGGCTTGGGGCACTGAGGGCGGGTGCACATGCTCGGTCCCCATCCAGCTGTCCAGCTCGGCAGCCCTGGCAAAGCACTCAGGAGGGGCAGGCATTCGACACAGGTATGAACCCTACTTCCCAGGAGCAGGTCTGAGAACACCTCGGCCAGGGATGTACTTAGTTCCCTCTGACGACCTGGGGCAGCTTTGAGATGAATGGGAAGGTGGAAGGCCAGGTGCCCTACTTCCCAAGTCATCACAGTCTGGACCAAATGACCGTGGCTGCCACCAGAAGCACAGGTATTCCAGACCCACAGAAAGCCATCTGCGAGCTGACTAGCAGCTTCTTTGGAGGAAGAGATGACCTTGGCCCAACCGACTCCATTTCTAATGAATCCTCACCGGGGCCTAAGAGACGGGTGGTGCACAGCTGCAGCACTGACAGCCAGACTAGAATCCCCCACCAGCTTTGGCCAAAGCCCACAAAGCAGAGGAACACCTGTGATGTCATTGCGGCCACTCACGTGGGGCAGGTGCTTCTGTAGACATGTCACAGGTGGGGAACAGAGGCTCGGCGGGCTCCAGTGAAGTCCCCATACACAGTTGTTGGCAGGGCCGGAACGCTCGGAGGCCTGACACCCAGGCCTGGGTTCCACCACACCCCCAGCGAGCCTTCAGGGTCAGGAGGGGGAAGGACTCAGGTTCAAACCAGGTCAAGCCCTGGGAGTGGAGGGAGCCCCTGGGGAGAAGGGTGGGGAACAGGTGTGGCTCACGACCTCCAGCCCGGAGGCCAGCTCCAGCGTCCATCTGTCTGTCTGGTTATACAGATGAGGAGGCAGCCCAGACAGGTAAGGCATGAGCTCCCGACCACTCAACTGGGGAGGAGTGGAGCTGAATTCAAACTCCAGTCCAGCCTAAATCCCGCACTCTGTCTCCTCCAGCATGCTGCGCAGAGGGCTGGGGCCGGGTGTTCTGCCCTCTCCTGTAGCGCTCCCAGTAGACAGGGATTAGGGGACACCAAAGGAGGTCTCTTGGGCTGAGATGGCTATGCAGGGGCCTGTCTGGGATGTGGGGTTCCCTAGATCAGACCCCTTCCCACCCCCTTATCCCTCAGCAAGACTTTATCTTCTTTGCTCAAAGAAGCAAACAAACTGGGAGAGCTAGTTGTTTGGGAGGAGATGTGAGCCGGCTTAGCCCTCTGGGGGTGGCTGCATCTAGCCTGAACAAGGACCCCTTTGAGCTCTGCTGCCAACGAGAACTCCTACCTACAGGGACGTCAGAGACTCCAGGGCCTTCTATCCAGTGGGAGGTGGGCGGGCCAAGGGCAAGGCTGGCTCCATCTCCCACTCTTGGCAGCCAAGAGGCTGCCCACTGCCCAGGTCTCTCTGTGGAGCCCAGAACTGGTCAGCCAAGCCCTTAGCTGCTTGGTTGAATGGCTTCACTCTGGTTAAAGGACCCCAGTTGCCCTTTTCCCTGCTTTTGGACCCACCTACCCTACCCCTGCCATCCAGATCTAGGCTCTCGGGACACACTAGAAAGGCCCAGGTCCTCACAGGGATGGAATTCAGGATCAACGTGCTCAGGCTGACTCCTCTCAGACATTCAGGTGTTTGCGAGGCTTGCTAATGGGCTGCCCTCCCAGCTCTGCTTGGGTCCTGCTTAGCTACCGTGCTCCTGCCCAAGATGGAGACCCTCCCACTCTTATCCCCCAACACCTCCGCTCCCCGAAGCCTGGTAAGCCGGAGGCTCCGGGGAGAGCTGACCCCTCTCACCTTGCCTCCACACACGGTCTGCTCAGATATCTTCATTGCTGTACCTCTCATTTAAGTGGCTGTCCCCCACTAAGACCTGCTTCCTTATTCATCTCTTACTCCCGGCCCCCACACTCAGCTTCAGGCATCCAGTAAGTGCTCAATAACTGCGTACTGAAGAAACAAACACTGCCCACAGAGAAGCTTCTCTGTGTAGTGTGTTCGGCTGCACTGGGACTTCGGGACACAAACACCAGACCTGGAGTGAGATCAGTCACTCCGGTTTGCTTCTCGCTGCCCTCATCTCCTCCTCCTCCTCCTCACCTCCTCCTGGATGGCCCCCAGTCACCTTCCTCTGGGTCTGCTCCCCTGTAAAATGGGGGGAAATCCCCTCTCTGACCTGCAGATCTTCAGGGCTGCTGTGGGGGTCCGAGAGGTCATGGCCTAGCCCCAGGGAGGGGGCCCGTTCTCACAGCCTTGCCCACTGAGCCTCACCCCTGCTCCCACCCTCCCCTTGACACTGAGACCTCCGCATCCCATCATGCCCCTGGAGGGATGCCTAGAAGTGCAGCCGCCCATGGGAAGCGGAGACGGGCACCTCCAGGCCCCAAACTACACCCGCAGAGCTCCACACAGGTCCTGTGTGACTGACTCTTTCTCCTGGGACTGCAGCCAGGGAGCCTCTGCGGGGAGAGCCCTCTTTGCACCTGGGCCCCACCCAGTGCCTGCCTCCCGCAGCTCAGGCCCAGCTGCCCCACAGTACCCTTCCACCAGAGGTCTGAGGCCAGCAGGGGCTGCCCCCTTGCTGGCCAGAGCTCAAAGGCCTGCGGAGCAAGAACAGTCACCAGGGAGACAGACGGGACAGACAGCCGAAACAGGGAAACTGTTGGGCATGTTCAGGATTTCTCATGAAGCCCAGGCCACCCCGAGGAGCAGGCGGTTGGTCCTACAGAGAGTGACCTGCCTGTCGCCGGCCTCATCCCACATTCCCCCTGCTGTAGCAGCATCTGTCTGAGCTAGCACCCCTGGACCTGGTCACAGACCACTTTTTCTTGGCCAGCCACTTCAGGCCTGGCTGTCTCCAGACAAGAAGCTGGTCATTCAGGTCGAAAAACAGACTTGCATTCATTAAAAAACAGAGCACTCCTGTGCTCCTGGGGGCTGCCCTCTGCTGAGCGTGCTGAGGGAGGGCCCACAGGCCAACCCCGGTGCTCACATGCCTCCCCATCCCCAGTCAAGGCTGCCAGGAAGTGTGGCTACTCTCGGGACAAGACTGCTCTGTCCATCCGTGGACACCATCCAATGCACCCTGATTCCAACTAGCCCCTGACACCCACCTCAGAATCACGCCAGTTTTGTGGACCCTCCAGGATCTTCTCAGGGCACAGGGCAGGTTGGAAGGTGTCTTGGGTTCCTGAAAGAGCCTGGATGTGGTGGCTGGGAGACACAGAGGCAGGCCTGGAAGTACCTCTCACTGCAGAGGGGCTTGGAGAAGCCACTTCTCTCTGGGCCTCACTTACTCTCTGCAAAGGGGTGAGAAAGCCTCAGCCCAGGAAGGAAAGCAAGGGCTGTGCGAGGGAAAAACAAAGCAGAGCTAGGAACTGGGTGAACTACAAATGGCCACTGACCCTCCTGTGGTCAGGAGAATCCCTATCCCAGGAGAGGCTGGCAGGACCACAGACCTCAAAGGGCTGCCAGCCTCTCTGCCTCCCTCCTACAAACACCAATTGAATGTCTGCTGTTTGCTCAGCTCTGTGTAAGTGCTGTGTACACTAAGAAGGATAAGGCGAACTACTATCCCCAAAACACCTGGTGGGAGAGGCAGACATGAAACAAATATTTATATAAATCAATACATAATTATAACCGTGTCAGCTATGCTATGAAAGAAGAGCCCAGCGTCCTAGTTGGACCTCTGTCAGGGAGTCCTGACTCAGCTGTGGAAAGCAGGGAGGCTTTCCCTAAGAAGCAGTGGCATTTTGAGCTGATAGCCAGTGGATGTTAATCAGATGGGGGAGGGTATTTGTAGAGAGTTAGAGAGGGGTTCTTGTAGAGGGTTTATGATGGATGTGCAAAGGCCCTGAGGCCGGAGTATGTGGCATGTATGAGGAACATAAACAGAGCCTTTGTCTGGAGGGTGGAAGTAGTGAAGTGGGGAGCAATGAGGCTGGAGGGGTTGGTAGGGCTAGATCATGCAGGGCTTTGTACACTCCAGTAAGGGTTTCTGTCATTTTCTTAGAAGTGATGGGGAATCTATAAAGGGATTTAAACGGGGAAATCCACTACTAAATTTGTATCTTAAAGAGATCACTCTGACACATTGATTTGCTTGAAAGTCATCCAAAGGAGGTGGGGAAGGGGGAGCAGAGATAAGTATCAATGAAATAGGGACAATCTTCTGTTGATGGTTATTATAGATGGGTGATGGATGCCTGGATATCCACCTACAACTCTCTCCTTTTTTGTATATGTTTAAAATTTTTCATGGAGAGAGATCAGTTAGGAGACTATATTCCAATGGAGAGATGATGTCTCACACTTGGTGGCAGTGGTGATGGAGGGCCAGTGATGGGTTTAGGATATATATTTCCAAATAAAATCAACATGACTTGTTAATCCGTTGGATGTGGAGTATCGGGGGAAAATATCAAATATGACTAGATTTCTGGCTTAAGCAAGTAGGATACTGCTCTGTTTCACTGAGATGAAACAGGGAAAAATATATTGGAAAAAGAGCATATTTGAAGGAAAAATCACGAGTTCAGTCTTGAAGTTGTGTGGGAAATTATTAAGTGGAGATGTCAAGCTATATAGGAGTAAGGAGCTCAGAAGAAAGGTCCAGGCCAAAGGGATAAATTTCTGAGTTACTGGCCCATGAATGAGTACAGGAGCTAGGAAAGTGGATACATAAAGAAGAGAAGCTATCAACAAAGGTGCCAAAACCAATTCAATGGGAGAAAGATTAGTCTTTTCAATAAATGGTGTTGGGACTAGATATTCACATGCAAAAGCTTTAAGCTGGAGCCCCATCTCACACCATATATAAAAAAAAGCTCAGGGCATCTGGGTGGCTCAGACAGTTGGGTGTCTGTCTTCGGCTCAGGTCATGACCCCAGGGTCCTGGGATTGAGCCCCGCATCGGGCTCCCAGATCAGCGGAAAGCCTGCTTCTACCTCTCCTGTTCCCCTGCTTGTGTTCCCACCACAAAAACGTCAGAAAAATTTTAGGAGAAAACAGGTGGGGGTGCCTGGGTGGCTCAGTGAGTTAAGCCTCTGCCTTTGGCTCAGATCGTGATCTCAGGGTCCTGGGATCAAGATCCCCACATCGGGCTCTCTGTTCAGCAGGGAGCCAGCTTCCCCCTCTCTCTCTCTGCCTGATTCTGCCTACTTGTGATCTCTGTCTGTCAAATAAATAAATAAAATCTTAGGAAAAAAAAGAAAACAGGTGTAAATCTTTGTGACCTTTGATTAGGCAACAGTCTCTTAAGATATGATACCGAAAGCACAGGAAACAAAAGAAAAGATAAACCGTGCCTTATCAAAATTGGAAAGGTTTGTGCTGATGATATCACCAAGAAAGTGAAGACAAACCGCAGAATGGGAGAAAATATTTGCAAATCATATATCTGATATGAGACTAATATCCAAAATATATAAAGAACTCCTACAACCTTGAAAATATTATACCAAGTGAAATAAGCCAGTCCCAAAAGATAAATACTGTATCATTCCACTTATACGAAATATCTAGGGTATCAAATTCAAAGAAACAGAAAGTGGAAAGGTGGTTGCCAGGGGCTGGAGGGAGGAGAAGATGGAGAGATGTTTAATGGGTACTTCAGTTTTGCAAGATGACAAAGTTCTGGAGATGGTTTGCACAACAACATGCATATGTTTAACACTACCAAAGCATGCAAATGCACTTAGAAATAGTTAAGATGATAAACTTTATGTTATGTGTTTTTCTTGACCACAATTAAAATAAGTTTTTTTTAAAGAACTCTTTTTTTTTTTTTTTTTTTTTAAGATTTATTTAGGGGCACCTGGATGGCACAATTGGTGGAGCATCTGCCTTTGGCTCAGGTCATAATCCCTGGGTCCTGGATCAAGTCCCCCATTGGGCTCCTTTCTCAGGAGGGAACCTGCTTCTCCTTCTGCCTGCTGCTCCCCCTGCTTGTGCTCTCTTTCTCTCTGACAAATAAATAAATAAAATCTTACAAAAAATATTTTTAAAAATAAAAAATAAAAATAAAAAAGATGTATTTATTTATTGAAGAGAGAGAAAGAGAGCATACTTGCAGGAGGTGGGGAGAGGGGCATAGGGAGAGGGAGAGAGAAATCCAAGCAGGCTTCCCGCTGAGAGCAAAATCCCACCCAGGGCTCCAACTCACAACTCAATCTCATGACCCTAAGATCAGCACTGGAGCCAAAAGCAAGAGTGTCCACCCAGGCACCCATAAGAAGAAATGAAATCTTACAAATGAATGATAAAGACAAGTAATCCTACTAAAAATGGGTACATGTTTGAATAAACATTCTTCCAAAGGCAATGTCAAATGAACAATTAGTACATGAAAAGATGCTCAACATCATTAGCCATCGAGGAAATGCAAATCAAAACCACAATTAGATATCATTTCACACCCACTGGGGGACCATGATCAGTATTAGGTGTTGGTGAGGATGCAGAGAAATTGAATGCTTGCACATTGCTGGTGGAATGTGAAATGGTATGACTGCTTTGTAAAAGTCTGCTGGTCCGTCAGATGGTTCCTTCAGGAACCAACAACTGCTCTCCTCAGTATGCACCCCAAGAGAACGGAACACATGTCCACACAAAGTCTTTTTCAAGAATGCTCACAGCATTATGATAATGAGCCCCCAAAATGGAAACATCAACAGCCCCCAAAATACCCATCAACTGATGAACAGAGAAACTATGGTACATCCACACCGTGGAATATTACTGAGCCCTGAAAAGGAGTGAAGCGTTCATACAAGCTACAATATGAAAGAACATTATGCTAAGTGAAGGAAGCCAGTTACAAAAGACCACAAACCTATGATTCCCTGTACAGGAAATGTCGAGAACTGGCAAATCCTCTGAGACAGAAAGCAGATTAGTGGTTGCCAAGGTGCTGGGGTGAGGGGAAATGGGAAGTGACTAATGTGGGTAGAGTTTCTTTTTGGGGTGATGAAACTGTTCTGGAATTAAACTGTTCTGGAATTGGTGTGCAACTTGGTGAATACATTAAAGCCACCGAACTGTACACTGTAAAAGGGTGAATCTTGTGGTATGTGGATTATATCTCAAGGAGGTGTTGAAGGAGGAGAGAAATCTGGGACCCAAAGAAGCACAACACTGAAAGACTGTGTCGGGGAGAGAGAGTCCCCCTAGGAGACTAGGAGGGAGAGAGCCAAGAGGTAGAAAGAACACTTAGGGGTAGGGGTTGTCATGGAAGCCGAGGGAGCGTGTCAAAAGGAGGAATGGGAATCCGTGGTTTGCTGCGAGGCAGGTAGGAGGAAGACTGGAGGCAGTCGCTTCAGCAGCAAGGACAGAATGGGTGCCTTCAGTGGGGTAGTGGGGTGGTGGGGTGGTGGGGTGGTGGGGTGGTGGGGTATGAATCCAGACTCAGGTGCTAAAGACCTGCGGGAGCAGGCCGGTGACCGCACCCCAGGGACGGCCGTGAGGACAGGTCTCTGAGTACAAGCCAGGATGTCGTTGAGCGCAAGTCTTGGGCCGGCTCACACCAACCTAGGATCCTACTGCCTTCCTCTCAGTGAAAGTCGGCGGAGATGCCGAGATGCCGGAGGACGGGAGAAGGTTCCTTGCGGGGAGGGAGCTGCCATCGCCCGCAGCCTCACTGCCGGGGGCCAAACCCCCACCCTCACAGCGTCCTCACCTGCCGCTCCTCCACCCCTGGCGCGCGAGCTGCAGCGGGAGAGGCACCGTCCATTTTCGGCGCCTGCCGGGGCAGGGACTGAGAAGCCCGGGGTCACCCGGCGCCAGAGGGCGGCCACACCCAGAATTCCAGCCCCACAAGGAGCGCCAGCTCCCCGAGGCGGCGGCCTGGCGCCAGGGATCCCGCCCACCCGCGCAGCCCAACCTCCCAGTGGGCCGATGGGCCCTGAAGCCTGGACAGAGGGGACGCAGACGGGGCGGGAGATGCTGCCGCGAGTGCAGCAACCCCGCTGCACCTCCCGGCCCCTCCGAAAAAGGATCCAAGCGCCCCCTCATCTGAGGTCCCATTTGGGATCGGTGTCCAGCACCCAACCTGGTAGCTGGCCGGTATTTGAGACGGCCCAAAGCAGGGTCTGGCTCGTGCCCTGCCGCAGGCTCTGGACAACGGGGCTCTCCCAGACTGTGCTGCAGTGAAGGGTTCAGATTCCTGAGCCATGACCTAGTCTTATGCGGCTTGCTGGGTTCTGGGACCTCTTCCTCCAGGGAGAACTCCAGATTGTCTGACACCCCTAGGAATGCCTGTTCTCACCCCCATTATTCAATAATATTCTGGACGTTCTAGCCATTGCACAAAAGCAAGAAAAAGAAAGAAAAGGTTTAGACACTAAAAAGAGAGAAATTTTCTTATTTACTTATTTTTCAAGTAAGTTCTACATCCAAAGTGGGGCTTGAACTCAGGACCCAGAGAAGAAGAGTGGCATGCTCCACAGACTCAACAGCTAGGCGCTACCCCCAGAAGAGAGAATTTTTATTTGAAAGATGATAAACTATCTAGAGGATACATAATCAACTAAAAAAAAAAAAACCCCAAAAACAAAAACAAAAGAAAATGGCCCAGACATTCTTATATTTAGGCAGTAGACTAGGCAGAGCTTTGGTGGGGTAGTCTATTATTCTAGGGGTTATAAGGTCAGCACAAAAGTCATAAAAGTAGTTTCTCCGTAGACCCACAGTAAAAAAAACAAAGTTTTATATATATATATATTATATTTCATATATATGTATATATATGTGAAATATATAATATATATATAACTTTATATATATATATATATATATGAAATATTTGGTAAAATGATTCTATTCACATGGAAACAACACATATAAAATACCTAAGAATAAACTTTTAAAATGTTGAAAGTCCATGAGAAGAAAACCACAAACCACAAACCTTTTTAAAAAGACATAAAAGAAGACTTGAATAAATGTTCTTGAGTGGGAAGATTCAAAGTTTTAAAGGAGAGAATTTATCTCAAATTTAATGCAAGGGCTTGCCTTACCAGATGTCAGAACAAACTACAAAGCTAGAGGAATCAAAATAACATGGTATTCATAGGAAACAAACTGAGGGTTGTTGGAGGGGAGGGGGGTAGAGGGATGGGGTAACTGGGTGATGGGCATTAAGGAGGGCACATGATGTAATGAGCACTGGGTGTTATATGTAACTGGTGAATCACTGACCTCTTACCTCTGAAACTAATAATGCACTACATGTTAATTAACTGAATTTAAATAAAATTAAATTTAATTTTAAAAAACCAAAATACTATGGTATTTACTGGCTTAGGAAAGATGAACAGATACTAACAAGGAGTCCAGAACATGATCTGTGGCTATCTGGGAATTTAGTACATGATAAAGAAAGTGGTCCAAATAAGAAAGAGAAGAACGGATTGTCCAATAAATGGTATTGGGGCACCTGTGTAGTTCACACCATTCACAAAAATTAATTCCAAAGAGAGTAAACATCCAAACATTTTCTAAATCAATAAAGAACTAAAACAAAATGGAGGAGAGTATTAAAATATTAGGAAAGATTTTTTTAAAGATTTCATATATTTATTTGACATAGACAGAGGTAGCAAGAGAAGGAACATAAGCTGGGGGAGTGGGAGAGGGAGAAGCAGGCTTCCCACTGAGCAGGGAGCCTGACAAGGGGCTCGATCCCAGGACCCTTGGGTCATGATCTGAGCTGAAGGCAGACACTTAACAACTGAGACACACAGGCACCCCAGGAAAGATTTTCCTAAGCAAGATATAAAGATTTTTCTAAGCAAGATATAAAACCCAGAACACATAAAACACATAATTGCATAAAAAGTAAAAAATTTGTACATCAAAATTTGAACGAAGAATTGATATTCTTAAACATAAAATGAGCTCATCCAAGTCAGTAAGAGGAAGTAAATGATCTAATAGAAATATGACCAAAGGGGCACCTGGGTGTCTCAGATGTTTGAGGGTCTGCCTCCGGCTTGGTGATGATCCCAGGGTCATGGGATGGAGCTCCATGTCAGACTCCCAGCTCAACAGGGAGCCTGCTTCTCCCTCTCCTCTGTCTCTCCCTGTGCTCTTGTTCCCTCTGTCTCTCTCTCTCAATAAATAAATAAAATCTTTTTGAAAATAAATATGTATAAAAAAAAATAAAATAAAGTGAGCAAAGAATATTGAACAGGCAAGTTATAAAAGAAGAAATAGTTTTCATAACTATATTATTGGCAAACATTTACAAATTTAGAGTGCTCAGTACCACCAAGGATGTGTTACAAATCTACAGATACTTTGATCCAAGAACTCCATCTCACAGAATTTGGCATAAAGAAATAAATGGACAAGTAGTCAGAAATTTATATTTGTATGTTTAACAATTATGATGAAAAAGTGGAAATATCTAAGTAATATTCTATCAATATCGTGATTCCTATGCAGTTGACTAAAATAGTGGGGGTATCGCTGCATGGGCTCATAGAGAAAAAGACCCAAAATGTGTTGTTTAGTGAAAAGTAGGTACAGATTAGTAAGTAAGAGATAATGAATCCATTTATAAAATTTAACCTTCTATACCAAAAGGCATATATCAAACAACAGTGATTATATCTTGTCTGAGAATTATAGGGTGATTTTTTTGCTCTTTTTAAAAAAGATTTTATTAACTTATCTGACAGAGAGAGTGAGAGAGCCAATGCACACAAGCAGGGGGAGTGGGAGAGGGAGAGGAACAGGGAGAAGCAGGCTCCGGGCTGAGCAGGGAGTCCAGTGTGGGGATTTATCCCAGGACCCAGGGACCACGACCTGGGCTGAAGGCAGATGCTTAACCCAATGAACCACCCAGGCGTCCCTGATTTTTACTCTCTTAATTTCTCTTTTATTTAAACTTATTAGAAGCATGTAATACTTTCAAAATCAGCAAAAAACAAGATTGTTTTTAATATTTAAAATAAAAGGTAGAAATGATATCTTCTTTTATACTTATGAAACATCAAAGGCTTTAAAGTTTAATAATAACTACTGTGGATCAACATGCTGATCAATGGGCAGTCTCACCCACTACTGTGTGGCAGGGGAGTGCGACAATAGGTAGATACATTTCATATGTAGATACCCATCAGACCCATAAATTCCACCCCTAACAATTCATTCTTAGAAAATAACTGGACACAAATTGAAATGTATAAGAATGTTCACAGGACTGTAGTTTGAAGAAAAAAGGAACAATAGGGCAGGAACAAATTGTGGTTTATTCAGGGATGAAAGGCTATGTAACAATTAAAATGATATTTATCGTAGCAAAACTAAATCCATAGGAACATGGAAGGATAGCATTACATAACATTCATAACATTGGGAAAAGCATTATATAGAAAAGCATGCATAATAAAATATATGTGGGAAGGATGGTCACCAAAATATCAACAATATTTTTCTCCATGAGTTGGGATTTAGGTGTTATTTATTTTCTTTTCTGTACACTCTGCCTGAATTTTATGATCACAATACATTATTCTCATTTGGTGGAAAGAATAAAAAGGAAGAAAAAGGATACAGCAAGAAAAAGAATTGTTTCAAGGGCACAGCGATATTAATAGATACTTCTGATACTCCAAATTTCTAAAACCTCATTCTTCTTACATGAAGGCGCTTAGAATCCAAGAGAAAAAGAAACCTTGATTTTAAAAATGAACTTTGCCAGTGGAATCTGAGGAAGGTCAATGGGTTATAGCAATATCAACTTTCTGGTTGAGAGACCATGGTGCTCTCCTTATGCAGGATGTTACCACTGGGAGAAACTGAGTGGAAGTTACATGAGATCTTTGTATTATGTCATAATATTGCATGTGAATCTACAATTACCTCAAAATATAAAGTTTATTTCAGAAAAATAAACTTTGCACCTTCAAAAGGAAAACAGACCAAGATTTCTTAAGGCTGAGTCTGGCTCATCAGAGATCTGGTCTCAGATTCTCAAAGCTGGAAGCATCGCAGGGAAACTAACTTTAGTGAGCACCTACTGTGTCTCAGACCCTTACACAGCCGGCTGGACAACCTTTGAAGCCAGCGGGATGTGACTGTGTTTTACAGATGGAGAGAGGGAGGCTCAGAGCCAGTAGTAACTCGGTAGTGGAGAAAAGACTTGAATCCAGGTCTGTCGCTCAGCCTCTTCCAATTATTCTATCATAGTTCATCCATATCTGAGAATGACTTACCAGAAAAACAAAAACAAAAACTGAAACTCCTGGGTGGCTCAGTCGGTCAAGCACCTTTCAGCTAAAGTCATGATCCCAAGGTCCAGGGATAAGCCCCCTGTGGGGCTCCTTGCTCAGCAGGGAGCCTGCTTCTCCCTCTGCCTCCTGCTCTCCCTGCTTGTGCTCTCTTTCTGTCTTTCTGACAAATAAATAAAATCTTGGAAGGAAGGAAGGAAGGGACGGAAGGAAGGAAGGAAGGAAGGAAGGAAGGAAGGAATCTCATTCAGCATTATCCACATCAAGCAACTTGGTATAAGAAAGAAAGAAAGAAAGAAAGAAAGAAAGAAAGAAAGAAAGAAAGAAAGAAAGAGTTGGAGGGAGGGAGGGAGGGAAGGGAAGGGAAGGGAAAAGGAAGGAAAGGAAAGGAAAGGAAAGGAAAGGAAAGGAAAAGAAAAGAAAAGAAAAGAAAAGAAAAGAAAAGAAAAGAAAAGAAGGAATAAATCTCATTTAGTGTTATCTACATCAAACAGCTTGGTATAAGGAAATAAATAGTCCAGTGGGTGTTGGGGGTAGGGGGGAAGGTAAAGTTGCAATCAGGCACATGAAATTTAAAAATGTGTGCCTACATGTGAGTATCATCCTTCAGGTGTGTCATGCAGAAAGTTGTGTTAGAATGTTCTTTCCAACACCTAAATGGACCTTGTTGTAACTAGTGATCCTTCACCAAGGAACAAATCTTTGTCATCCTGTTCCTTCCTTGATAAAACTAGATCTCCCCTGATGGTGCTATACCTCAGTGACCAAAGAGCTGAAGAAAGAACATTCTTTATAGAAAGATTCAAGCTAGGGGCGCTTGGGTTGCTTGGTCAGGAGAGCATGCAACTCCTGATCTCAGGGTTAGGGTTAGGGTTAGGGTTAGAGTTAGGGTTAGTTCCAAGGGTCAAGCTCCATGCTGGGTATAGAGATTAGTTAAAAATTGCAAGGGAAAAAAAAAGAAGAAGAGATGGAAGGGGGACCTATAGATTACAAAAGATTATAGAGACATAGATATAGAGATTGAGTATGTTAACCAATTGCTTAAACCTCATTCAGATCCTTATTAAACTAAACAAATGGTACAAAGATGTCTATGAGACAATGGGGGACATTTAAATGCTAACTTGTTGGTGATTTTAAGGACTTATTGTTATTTTTTTTTTAAAGATTTTTATTTATTTATTTGAGAGAGAGACAGTGAGAGAGAGCATGAGTGAGGAGAAGGTCAGAGAGAGAAACAGACTCCCCGAGGAGCCGGGAGCCCGATGCGGGACTCGATCCCAGAACTCCAGGATCATGACCTGAGCCGAAGGCAGTCGTCCAACCAACTGAGCCACCCAGGCGTCCCTATTGTTATTTTTTTTTAGGTGTGATAACAGTATTGTAGTTATGCTTTTTATTTATTTATTTTTTAGATTTTATTTATTTATTTGACGGACAGAGATCACAAGTAGGCAGAGAGGCAGGCAGAGAGAGAGGAGGAAGCAGGCTCCCTGCTGAGCAGAGAGCCTGATGAGGGGCTCGATCCCAGGACCCTGAGATCTGACCCGAGCCAAAGGCAGAGGCTTTAACCCACTGAGCCACCCAGGCGCCCCTGTAGTTATGCTTTTTAAAGGCTTTATCTTTGGGGCACCTGGGTGGCTCAGTTGTTAAGTGTCTGCCTTCGGCTCAGGTCATGATCCCAGGCCCCACATTGGGCTCCCTGAGCAGGGAGCTTTTCCCTCTCCCTCTTCCTCTGTGTTCTCTCACCCTCTATTGGTCTCTTTCAAGTAAATAAATAATATCTTAAAAAAAAATAAAGGCTTTATCTTTTATAGATATACATTGAAATAGTTGTGGATAAAATAATATCTTAGATTTGCTTCAAAATAATCTAGGAGTGAGAGAGGAGGAAGGTACATATAAAACAAGGTTGGCCCATAACTTGGTAATTTTTGAACCTGGGTGATGGGCACATCCTGCTTATTATACTATTCTCTCTCTTTATATATGTTTGAATTTATCTACAATAAAAGGATTTAACAATGAAAAATATAAGCATTTTTCAACTTGTTTGGTAGTCAAGGAAGCCCAGTATGAATATTAATTCTGAGGTAATGTCGCTGGGTTGTTTAATTTTGTTTAAAAAAAAAAAAAAGATTTGTGGGGTGCCTGGGTGGCTCAGTTGTTATGCATCTACCTTTGGCTCAGGTCATGATCCTGGTGTCCTGGGTTGGAGCCCTGTATTGGGTCCCCTGCTCAGTGGTGAGCCTGCTTCCCCTCTCCCACTTCCCCTGCTTGTGTTCCTTCCTGTGTCAAATAAATAAATAAAATCTTAAAAAAAAAAAAAAGATTTCTTTATTGGGCACCTGGGTAGTTCAGTCAGTTAAGTGTCTGCTTTTAGCCCAGGTGGTGATCCCTGGGTCCTGGGATTGAGCCCCACATCGGGCTCTCTGCTCAGTGGAGAGCCTGCATCTCCCTCTCCCTGTGCCTGCCACTCCCCCTGCTTGTGCTCTCTCTCTGTGTCAAATAAATAAAATCTTTTAAAAAAACATTTATTTATTAGAGAGAGCAAGTGAGAACTTGTGCATGGGCAGGGGGAGGGGCAGAGGGAGGGAGAGAGAGAGGAAAAGCAGACTCCCATTGAGCAGGGAGCCCGACATGGGACTCGATCCCAAGTCCCTGAGATCATGACCTGAGTGGAAACCAGGAGTTGGACGCTTCACCAACAGAGCCACCCAGGCGCCTCTGTTGCTGGGTTGTTTTAAAATAACATTTCTGGACAGTCCTTCAAAATTCAAAAATTATTATTTTTTTAAATATTTTATTTATTTATTTGACAGAGAGAGATCACTAGTAGACAGAGAGGCAGGCAGAGAGAGAGAGAGGGAAGCAAGCTCCCTGCTGAGCAGAGAGCCCCATGTGGGACTTGATCCCAGGACCCTGAGATCATGACCTGAGCCGAAGGCAGCGGCTTAACCCACTGAGCCACCCAGGCGCCCCTCAAAAATTATTTTTAAATAGCATTTTGTGTGGCCTGGGTTGGTATGGGTAGGTTTTGAGTAATCCAGTAAATATTGACACCTATTAGAAACATTTAAATTTTTTTCCACAGAAGAGAGAGAGAAAAGCCTTAGGACTGGTCACGGTTGTTTGCTGAGGCATACCACCCAGGCTGCTCTGACCCTAAGTCAGAGAACAAGAGGGATGTCAAAGAAATGAAATGCCGGTTGGATTTTGGCAATTATTTAATATACCGTTACTGCGCCACATCAACCTGCTGGGAGGGAATGGAATTTGTGTTTGATTTAAACTAATTATTTTTTTTCTTTTTTAAAGATTTATTTGTTTATTTGAGAGAGAGCACAAGAGAGTGGGGGGGGTTGAGGTGGGGGAGAGGGAGAGACTTGAGCAGACCCCACACTGAGTGTGACACGGGGCTCCATCCCAGGACCCTGAGGTCATGATCTGAGCCCAAACCCAGAGTCAGATGCTTCCCGATGGGCACCTGGCAGGCTCAGTCAGTAGAGCGTGTGACTCTTGATCTCAGGGTTGTAAGTTCGGGCCCCACTTTGGGTATAGAGATAACTTTTAAGTAAAAAAAGAAAGAAATAGTGGCAGCCAAAAACACGACTGTTTAAAAAACTCACCTTGTGATTTTCTAAGAGATATTAAACATCAGCTGAGGAAACATGTGGTTATGACTAGGACTCAAAGAGTGGTTCAGTCTCCACGGGTTATTAAAACTCCTATCCTAAACTAGGACCAAGCATTTCTTTCTTTTTTAAAGATTTTATTTATTCATTGAGAGAGAGAAAGAGACAGAGCACAAGCGGGGGGAGAGGCAGAAGGAGAGGGAGAAGCAGGCTCCCCGCTGAGCAGGGAGCTGAATGTGGGGCTGGATCCCAGGACCTGGAGATCGTGACCTGAGCTGGAGGCAGACGTTCTACCATCTGAGCCACCTAGGCGCCCCAGGACCAAGCATTTCTAAGCCAGTAAAAATGTGTAGCTGTGGCAGGGAGAAGGGTGGAAACAGCTTACCCTAGAGAGGTTTACATTCTTGGGGGGAAAAAACCTTCCTTCTGGAATCTGTGCTATAGCACACAGGTACTCCTTGGGGTGGGGGGTGGGGGGCAGTTACTTCTCATCACACAGAAAGCTCCATTCCCAGGGGTCCCTGCTATCCCCTCCTCCTTCCTTTCCTACTTGAGTAAACACCTGGGGGTTTCATCAAAGCTGCAAAGTTTGGTGACGACGGAGAGTGACAGATTGATGCCCTGCAGCCTGGGTGCATAGCAGCACAGTGGCCTAGACCGACTTCATGCCAAACTTAACCTTGGCACCAGAAGCAGTGGCAGAAATGTGGGGGCCTATGTTCACTTTTCAGGAAAGGAGAAAAGCAAGTTATTTCCTGGTGTCCAAACTCAGACACTGGACACTGTACCAAGTGGAATGCTGTTTGGTTTTCCATTTCATGGGTCTCTGTGTGTGTGTGTGTGTGTGTGTGTGTGTGTGTGTGTGTTTATTAAGTGAGTTCTATGCCCACTGTGGGGCTTGAACTCATGACCATGAGATCAAGGGTCATGTTGCTCCACCAACTGAGCCAGCCGGGCACCCCTTGATTTCATGGACTTTCTGTAGGGAGTCATAGCAAAGAAGAAATTATGTGAAGAAATAAAATGCCATCAGAAATTGAGGGGAAATTGAGGCAAATAACAGAATCACTGAATGACATCATAGAGAACACCCTTGGGAGCCTACCATCCAATTTCCTTACCTTATGATGGTGGCAAAGCAGACCCAGAAAGGGGACCTGACTTTCCCCAAGTCTCAGCCAAATAAGAGCAGCGTGAGCCTTAGAACTCACTTCCGATTCCCAGAGCAAGGCTCTTCATGCTGTTTCGATAAATACGGTATGTGGCATTGCTGGGGGGTGGGGGACCGGGGAAAGCCACAGCTTCACCAGGTTAAGGACTGGGCGGAGCCCCCAGGCAGGCACTTGGAAGAGCTTCAGGGAGGCTGGCTGGCATAAACCCATCCTGAGTCCCGCCAACTCCAACCTCAGGGGGTCATCGTAGGTGGGAGAACTGGCACACAGGTCTTTCTGGTCTGCATTAAGGCTCTTGAGGGAGGACTCCCCTAAGTTCAGAAATTTGAAAGCAACCTGGAACATCAAGGCACAGATTGGCCCAGGCTGTCCCCTCTAGGCTAATTCCCAAATTTCTCACTTGGGCAAGTCAGGAAGAACTTCATCTTGGTCCCAGCCCATACTCTGGTGGAGGCTTGGTGGCAGCCTCTATCAGCTTTGCCCTCTAGACCTGTCCGTTTGCCCCAGAGATGCTCACTGCTTACGTGGTCCTGTCAAACTGTAACCTCAAACCATGTCTGTCAGCATGGGCTGGACTCTAGCCAACATAATCAGAGAACTGGGGAGAGGGCATACTGACGCCCTCACTGCAGGACGGGAGGGACACCCTCTCTACGCCAACTCTCCCTGCAGCCCTATAGATCTTTTAAAGGAGCTGGACCTTGGAGCCAGCTAGAGGTGTACATGGGGTAAAGACATCACAGATTGTCAGGGCCCTCTCTTATTCCCTAAGATCCTGACACCCGCAAGGATGGGGCACCCTTAAACAACCATGAGGAGTGGGGAGACAAAGCAAGTAAGGGCAAATGAGGCTGGGTAGAGACCCACCAGCCTCTGAAAACAGGGCAGAGGGAGCGCCAGAGGATTCAGCCAGTTCCATGAACCTGTGTGGAGTGGGCACAAGACTCACACACTCACCCTACCTTCCCCAGTGCTAGCGGGCCAGGGGAGCCAGGCCGACCTCCAGAGCTCACACTGTGCGGCTTGGGACCTGGGCAAGCGTAGGAACTTGTTACAGCTTCATTCACTGTCTCTGTCTTCCCTAAATAATCCAGCCAGCAGCACCCAAGACCTCAAGGTGCAGAGGACACAGTTCTTGCTGTCGCGTGAAACGCCACGTCCAGCCTGCCCAACTCCTTGCCCCTTTCCCAGCCGCAGGAACTTTCCTTCCTCCCAAAGAGGCTTTGGATCAGATCTCCAGGCTGAGAGACCGGCCCCAGCCCGCCCGATGAGGACGGGCCTGGAACACGGGCGCGGCTGCGTCGTGCCGGGACAGCACCACGCTGCCTCCTGGGCCGCCGCGGGCCACTACAATTGCAGACCCGGCTGGGAGAAGAAAGTGGCTGACCCCTCCGAGGGCCAGCAGGGAAGGGCCAGACTTTGGGTGAGGGCAGTCAGGACGAGGGAATCGGTTTGGCTGGGGCATGAATGAGTGAGTGAATGAATGAATGAGTACACGAATGAATGAATAGCGATGGTGGTGGAGACGAGGTAAGAGGCGTCCCACGGAGGGTGCCCATCCTGATGCTGCCCGGACTTCTCTCATCCCCCAGCGCCTACAGCGGGGCCATCTGCCCCCTCGCCAACACCTCGCAGCCCCCGGAGGAGCCCCGGGCCGTGCTGCGCAGCTCTGGAGCCGAGCCCAAACTCCGGCGGCCGGGAAGTGTCTGCCCCGCGGCCAGAATGTGCCTAGGCGTAGGGAGCCCCGAGGCCGCCTCGTCCCGCCGGGCAGCGTCCTCTCGCGGCAGCCTCCGATATCCTCCACCCGCCGCCCCGCCGCCGAGCCCAGCCCGCGGGCCTCAGCCCCTTACCTGCCCGCCTCGGTGGCCTCGCCCCGGCTCAGAGCGGTCATCGCCGCGCCTTCAGCAAGCGCCGGGGACCGCACGGCCAGACCCGGCGCCCGTCGGCCCGCCTCCGCCCCAGCCCGCCCACTGGCTGCTCGCGCGGGACGGGCCCCGCCCATTGGCTGCTCGCGCGGGACGGGCCCCGCCCATTGGCTGCTCGCGCGGGACGGGCCCCGCCCATTGGCCGTTCCTCCTCCGCTTCCCTGTCCGAAGCTCTGCGCAGATTCTACCAGTACCTCCAGACCCGCAAGTCACGGTGGCCCGGGCCTGGGTCTTCACCTCCTGCCCCTCCCAGCAGATAGCTCGGGTCCCCTCCAGGTTCTTCCTCCTCAGCCCTTACCACAGCCAACTGCAGCAACCGGTTCTCGTCCTTCTCTAAAGCCTCCCGACTCTGAGCTCCAGGGTGGGTTTCGGCTTCTCCCCACAGCACCAACGGGACAGGAGTTAGGGAACACCAGGACATTTTAAACAGGATAGTCGGGAAGTTGGGACAGCCCGGAAAGCGGAATGCTTTTGCGCATTTTTCCAAGTTGGGTCCTGAGGAGGGACTGATGGCCAGAAAAAGCAGAGTGGCCCGATGAGACAATATGCTGGGCCTTGAGAATGAGGCCAAAGCCCTATATTCCTGGAGCCCACCCGACCTTCCTTCAAGACCAGTGCCTCCTCCCACCAGGTAGGGCTTGATTCTTGAGGAGTCCAGAGCAGTAAGGTGCAAGCCAGATTCCGTTCCCTTCCTACACCTCTCTGAACCCCTTGGCCCTGTTTTGTCATGGAAGGGGCAGACAATGGGGCACAAAGGGAGCCCAGAGAGAAATATTCTGAGCAGAAGCTGGTGTTCTCCTACAGTGCCCTTACTGGGGACATCTGCTGGTGAAGATCTAGCCCACCAGAGCAGAAGGGAGGGGACTTGTCGCTTGCCCTCTCCTCTTTGGTCCAAATAAGCCAGTAAAATTTCCCAGCTGAGGCTCACTGACCCAGCTACTGCCTCCTCAGGGTGCTGAAGGGGTACGTATCTCTAGACAGTATCCTCCTGTTTTCCCAGCACCTCTGTACCCCACAGAGGACAGGAGGGCGGGTGGCCTGGGTCACACACAGAAGTGACCACCAGGAGATGCACGGTTCTTGCCGTTTTTGCTCTACTTGGAGGGTGGGTTTCACCCCTCACCCCACCCCCATCAGAAAAGAGAGGAACCGGGTGCTTCAGCTGTTGTTTATTGACACACAGGTAGGCTCTATAGCAACGGGCCTGGAGGCGGCTGCAGTAGTGGGGAAAATGGAGGGTGGAGTGTGCCTGCAGCGAAAGCTGAGTGTAGGAACAGACGTGCACAACAAGGGGAAGTGGGGGGAGACAGAAGGGTGTGGAGAAGCAAGTAAGGGCCCGAGCCAGTCTCCTTAAACTGGAACCACTGCCCTATGCTGCTACTCTTGCTGGTGGTCTCTTGACCCCAGGCCAGGATTGGGAGTTCTCTGAGCATCTGTTTTCTACAGGAACAGAATGGGAGTATGCAAAGGAAGAGAAGCAGGAGCTGTTGCCCTCCATGTTAAGCTCCAGGGCTTCCAGTCCCGCACCCTTCCTTCGTCCCTTGCTTGGGTGAGATCATACGATGTGCAACCCAGCTCTGGGTCACCTCACCCGAACAGGGTCCTAAAAAACAGTCATGTTTTACAGGGGCATTCAGCTTCCCTGGCATCCCAGCCCACCAGCGCCACGTGACAGACCCCAAGTGAGCACTACAAGCATTGCTGGCCTAATGGATGGGGTGGGGGAAGGGGATGGGACAGGGGCTGGAGGAGGGGCTCTGGGGCCCATCACGGCACAGGCACGACTCGCATGGTGTTGGTGAAGCCGGAGCCGGGGCGCCACCCAGTCAGCACAATGACCACATCGCCCTTCTTGAAGAAGCCTCGAGCCTTGCCTGAAGGAAGAGAAGAAAGGTTGGTGAGTGAAAGCCAAGCCAGGCAGGTATGCACCTAGCTGACTGTTCCAACGCAAACAGGACTGCGGACCATTACTTCTTTCCACCACAAGGTGGCGCGAGCCTCCCAGCCCAGGCAAAACAGATGAGGGAGGCCGAGATACTTCCTTATCAATGGAATGGCGGAGTTGCCAGGGACCTTTGGACATCATTCATTTTATACTTAAGAGGGTGGAGTGCTTCCTCTCACATCCACTGACACCTCCTTTTATCAGGGACAAAGGCCATGAGTACATAATCTGTGTGTATGACACCCCACAGTGTAGAAGTTGTGGCTCTTTTTTTTTTTTTTAAACCCTCAGTAATGAGCAAATGCCCAAGAACAGATACCCCTGACTACCCAGGATCCTTTTTGTTTGGGGTCCCCCAGACTGGAAGAGAGAGAGGAGAGGAAGTTGGCAGCTCAGCCCAGAACTTCAGGGAATGGGAAGGAGGATTCAGAGAAGACTCCCAGGGAAGAGAGTGAGGATTCTTGTGCAGCCTAAGGTCTGCCTGTTCCCCTTTTTGGAGGACTCTAAGGATATCAGTGCTCAAGCACCCTCCCCACACCCCTCCAGGCTCTAGCCCTTGCTCCCAGCACGCACCAACATTCATGGCCAAGTTCACCCGAAGGTCCACGTCCTCAGCCCAGGCCTCCTGCACCGGGTCCTTACACACCACAGGGAAAATGCCACGGTACAGGTGGGCCTGGCGAGCAGTCTGGTGATTCCGGGTCACAGCAATGATGGGGGCACGGGGGCGGTATCTAGCCACCTGGTGAGCAGACCTGAAATGGGATGAAGGACGTGCAGAAGAGACCATTAAATGGTGTTCCAGAGCCACCCGGGATGCCCCACAGGGCCTTCAGCACCAGCTCGCCCTCTAATCCAACTCACTCTGCCAGCATGAGACCCTGGCCATTTTAGCATATGCTTCCACGGCCAGGGCAGCCCGTCATCCTCTACCTTCCAAGGAATAGAAAACGACCCTTCTTCCTATACTATGCTACCCACCTGCCTTCCTCCCCTTCGTACAGCCCAGGGCCCCAGGATCATACCAACCCAGCACGGACAGTCTCACCCATTCACCCGACATGGCCTACAGTTGGCAGAACCCCCTCCTCTGAACTTTTCCACCCTGGCAGATACAGCCCTGCCCAGCCTCACCAGCACCCACTCCTCTTGCTGCCAACAACAGCTACAAGCCAAGCAGCATGTGAATAGCACCTGACTCCTGACATCTGCGAGGAACAGGCTGGAGCCCACCAGTCCCCCTGGGAATGTAGCGTAAGCCTTCTCTCCTGCTGTGCCCTCTCCCCTGCCCCCACACCGCCGCCCTGGCCCTGAGGCAGTCCCAGCAACTGGGCTCGAGAGCCAAACCTGAGGATTTCTGAGCGAGGCTTCGAAATCTGGGTGTTACCCAGGAGGCAAGACCGGGAGATGAGAAGGTTAGTGTGGGAGGCTCTCTGCCTGTGAAGGCTCCTCTGGAGGGTAGGGGGCCCCTTGGAGCCCCAGTGCCAGATGCTTCCTTGCACACAGACACTACCCTCGTGGTTGTAGATGTGTCTTGGGAGTTGGGGAAACTTGCTTACAGGATGCCCTGGGCCTCAGAAGGCAAGCTCTAAGGACACTCAACAGGTGTCAGGGAAACTTAAGCCATGGCAGAGCAGAGACTGCCCCTCTAAAGGCCTGGCCCCATACAAGGCTTTCAGAGGGAAGCAACTGCTGAAGTCGGGACTTGTGAGAGTGAAATCCCAGAAGACTGGAGCTAAAAATAGCCGACCAGCAAAGGCTGGACCTTTCCACAAAGGTCAGCCCTGACGGCGGGAGCTGTTTATCCCGAGCCCTCTGCTGAGGAATGTGCATAGACCTCATGCCCTAGTTCTACAGGCTGCCTCACCTGCCACTCCTCGGTGCACAGCAACCCTGGAGCATGGGGGCAGCCGGCCTGACCCCCTCCACCCTTCCCTTCCAGGAGTCCCTCGTGGCCCTGGGGGCAGGGATGAGGAGCACACTACCAGACCGGGGCAGTGACAGAGGCTAACTCCATGACCGGACGAGGAAACGATCCCAGGTCCAAGGCCAAGCACAGGCCTCGGCTTGGTGGCACGGCACCCGAGTGCCAGCGAGACAATGTGGTGACCTTTCCTGGTCCTGAACCCACTTGCCTTTGGGGCCCAAAGACAGACAGGGACAGATGCACCAACCAAACAGCACGTTGGGGAACAGCATGAATTTTCCGAACGGAACTTTTAAAGAACACGCGGTAGCTGAAGGAACAAAACTGGCCACCTTTTACTTTGTTAAAAGATTGGCTTGTACGTGACCAAATAAGCTTTGTAGTGGGTCTATCTGTATGTAGTTCTGTAACTAAGTCTCTGGTTTATCTCAAGGCTGTAAACTCGCTTTGGATGCAAATGCTCCAACACCACCGGGGAGTGCTGCCTGGAGTCCTTCGGGCCCAGGTGGCAGGCCAAGGGGTCTTACCTGGGCTCAGGGCCCTCTGAGCCCCGTTCAATGCACTGCTCTCAGGACGCCCACGGAAGGTGCCCCGGAGCAGGGCATCCCCTGGGAGCCGCTGCCACCTCCTACCTGCCGGACTTGGTGAGGACGATTATGGCCCCACTGCAGCACTTGAAGGAGGCCTCCACGGCGCCCACGGCGGCGGCTTCTGTGGGGTCGCTGGTAATGGGCGCCAGGCGGCGGAGTTCCTCAAATAATTGCAAGTGGTAGATGGCGGCCTCTGCCTCACGGGCAATCTAGGGGAGCAATATCCGTCCAGAGGGACAAGAGGGGGACAGAGCTTTGTCAGAGCTGCGTCACACGGGAGAGGGAGGGGAAGAGTCGCACAGACAGCTGGTGAGGAACGTGGCCCTGCATGTGAGGCCAAGAGGCCAACCAGTGGAGGGGCTAAGCTGAGCAAGATCAAGGCTCACAGGAACGAGTCCCTCACCAGCGGCCTGTGCCATCCACTGCGCCTACCGAGCTGAGGGCCCTTTTGGTCCTGCCCTGCCCTGACCTCCCTGGCTGGCTTCCTGCAGAGAAGAGGACCGGAGCCCAGGCCCCAGAGGCAGGGCCCTAGCTGTCTTCTAGATCAGCTGGAGCAAGAGGCTGGTATCCTGCGGAGTTACCTGCCCTTGGGGCCCTACCTGCCAGACTCCGTCAGAACTATCAAAGCTGCTGCTAAACACTTATAAGAAGCCTCCACGCTGCCCATGGCCATGGCTTCCATGAGGTCTGTGGAGTGGCTCGAGCCTCGCACAAGTTCTTCAAACAGCTTGCGGTGGAACATGGCTGCCTCAGCCTCACGAGCTATCTGTAAGGTTTAGAGGGGGGAGGAGAGGCAAGAAGAGGGAAGGAGGAGGGAGAAAACGAGAGACAACACATGGAAAGACAGAATGGGGAATTAATCAGAGGAAGGTGAACTTGGGTTAATTGGCTAAATCTGTCCTTCATGCAGATGCGAAGAGGCAGCATGATGGAAGCCCCAGGCTCAGGGATGGGTGGAGAATTACCAGCATAGACTGATTGCTGCCGCCCTCCCACAGAGGGAAAACTGGTTCTTCCCTTTGGGGAGGGGTTTTTGATTGGGGGCAGGGGCACAGGGAGACAACATGGCGGCAAGCTCCAGCACTCGGCACAGAAACATGCCCAGGCTGGGCCCCACACCACTCCCTGGCAGGACCTGACCATGCTGCCTCATGACACAGCTCACAGGAAGGAACAGGCCCTCCCTCCTCACATGGCTGGTTACCGCAGGGCTGGGCGCCTGGCTTCCAGGCACGGGGCTGCTGCGAGCCCTTCCAGTGGCCGGCCGTGGGAACGCGCTGAGTAGCGCCGGAAAGCTGGGGTCAGACGGAGCCAAAGCCACGCAGCTTCACCGTGGTCCAAGCACAAAGGTGGGGAAAATGGCAGACTGGTGAGGGGCACGCGGAACAGCCATGTGAAGGGACAGATGCCTGTGGAAGCACACAGGTGAGCGCAACAGGACACTGGATTAAAATTTAAGGATTATCACAGTCATAAGAAAGCCATTCAGTTATTCACAGACCACCTGCTCAGAGAGCATCAAGAATCGGAAAGACGATATAAGCTTCAGAGGACTGTAACGCAATCACCAGCATCTTAGAGAATGAGGGGTGTGGGGAGAATCAGAGCATCTCATTAACTTGATAGTAGAAGCAAGTACGTGGCAGGATTTACTAGGTTAAAGGTTTTCTTTCTCTAAGAAGGGATGGCATGCAGTCCAAAGGACAAGAGACGTGAACAGGAAACAGAACCATACCTGAGATTACTAGCCCTTAGTTATGGGTGGTTAATGGCCTCAGATACAAGAGAAAGCAGTGGATGGTTAAGAGAAGCTCTCGGCCAGTGTTAACTGGGGGTGTGGAAAGGAGAGGCCTGCACTGCCTAGTCCAGAGCCCGTCACTTATCTTCTGAGCAGGGCCATCCAAGCCTTTGGTTCTCTCTAAGGTGTCTGTTCAGAGGAAAGACTGGGATACGGAGAAACAACAGGAGCTCAAGAGGCCAGAGCATGATTCTTATTCTCTGAGCCCAGTACGGGTCCCTGCTGGAGACCCGACCTCATCTCCAGCTGGACAAAGCCCTCTGTTACTGGAGAATACTGGCTCTGATGCCAGCAGATCTGGTTCAAACTGAGGCTGTATCATCACATAATCCTCCTCTAGAAGTTGGGGTGACATCTATCACACAGGGAATATGAAGATTACATCAATCTATAACCTAGTAACCTGACACACAGAGTGAAGGAGGAAAGGAAAAGGTCTTTTTTTGGGGGAAGGGAGTATTCATATCCGGGGGACTGCAGGAGAGGGGCATCACACAAAGGGCATGGGGATCCTTTGCTGATGGGAAAGGAATAGGAAGGTCAAAGAAAAACCACTTCAGGATCTGAGGCGAGTTTGCTGAGCTCACATTATAAGCACTGACACTGGACCATTTTAAGAAAGTGAATTTGTAGCACTGTCTCCCAGGCCTCAGAAGCCCTGGTAACTGAACCCTAGGTTAACACTTCACTGCATCTACAGCAGGACCAGACAGGGCTGGGGAGCTGAGAAGGAGCCAGGCAGTGGGACATGGCCAAGATGAAGCGCCTTGAGAGCTAGCTGCCTGGTGGGGGAAGAAGGGTCGCCTCCAGGACCCTTCTGGATGCTCTCACACCAGGACCAGCAGGCTCGGTCTCTTTCCACCTGTATCGACTTGTGGACTTGCTGTCAGTCGCCAAACCCCATCTTCCAGCTTGAGGCGAGTGCAACAGCTCAGCAAAGCAGGCCCCGCTCCTGGGGCCATGCATGCAAGGCCAGCTATGTCACCTGCATGCCAGCTCAGTGCACCCAACAGCCTCCGCTACAGGTCAGGGGCCCCCAGCGGAGGCACCTAATATGGGACAGGTGAGGACCCAAATGGAAGCCGGACAGGTGGGCTGGGAGGAGCCCAGGGCTTTTCCCAGAACAGGACAGAGGCACCTGGGTCCTCTGGGCTGTCCAGAGAAAGGGGCAGATTCACAGCCTTGACACCGGAAGTGAACTGTCTGAGGACAGATGGAGGAGAAGGACACCTCCAAAACAGGAGGAGGGAACAGGAGAGGGCGTGTGGGCAGGGAAGGCAGAAGGAAAAAAAACCAAGACACCCCTCTCCCCCAGCACACACCTCCTCACTCCTGTTGTGACTCAGAGGATCACAAAAGGTTGTGGGCACAGAAGCCTAAAGGGTGTCGCTCTGTACAGGAGCTCGCGTCCGCCCCGGCCCAGCTTGGCCCGGAGAACTCACCAGGTGCTGCATGCGCACCGCCTCGAGCGGGTAGTCCCCTTTGGCCGTCTCTCCAGACAGCATGATGCAGTCAGCTCCATCCAAGACCGCATTGGCCACATCACTGCCTTCAGCCCGGGTGGGACGGGGCTTCTTGATCATGCTCTCCAGCATCTGGGAGGACACAGAGCACAGTGAGACGCGGCCGGGGCGGCCTTCAGAGAGGAAGGACTACACACTGACTCCCTGGTGTGTGTGTGTTTGAGAGGTGGGAGGGGGGGCGGGATCCTGGGAAGAGACGAGGCAGCACCACCCCACGCCCCCCGCAAGCGTGTGAGCATGAAGAGAGGCACATGCCTGTGTCGCACAGATGACGGGCTTCCCGGCTCGGTTGCACCGCCCGATCATCATCTTCTGAGCAAGGAAGACCTTCTCTGCAGGAATCTCAATGCCTAGATCACCACGAGCCACCATGATGCCATCGCTGGCTTCCAGGATCTCATCAAACCTGCCAGAGGGGGTAGGAAGGGAGAGACTCTATGAAACAAGGCCGCAAGTACAGTGAGGCTCAGGAGGTTCTCCTACGTTCTCGGACTCAGCAGCCCTTCACCGGGAAAGCCGTCCATGACCTCACCCTGGGTGTGCAGAGGTGACAGAGTGTCCCAGCTACCTTTGTCTCCCAAGGCAGGCTAACAGTTCCGCCGGGGAGAGGACAAGGTTTCTTCCAAAGCCTCGTGTATGTATGTTTGTTTCCTTTCCCCCGGCATCTCCATGCCCTTAGAGGGCATCTCTCTACCACCGGCACTCCAGCCAGCACTTCCCAGGCAGAACGAAGAACACGAGGCCAGCTGACTACTCCTGACACAGAGGTCCGTGGCCTTCCAGCCAAGGATACTTGAGGGCTGCTCCTTGAGGCGGCCCCCTCCCACCTACTGAAGGCAAGAGGATGTGTGGCTTTGCCTGGCCTGCGGCCAAGGTCAGCTAGCATAACCCAGGTTTATCAGGACGGCAAAGAGGACTCCGTGTTGCCTGGTACAAAGGACATCTACACAGAGCTAAGCAGGGCAAGGTCAAACAGTGGGAAGGGCCAGTCCTCTCGCCCTCCCCAAGTACACACCTAATCCACACAAGCAGATCTAGGGTTTTAGCTGTGCTGACTTATATTCCTAGTAGGGAGCCCAAGAGGAACAGATGTCACCAAGCTGGCGTACTCACTGGCTCTATCTGGGGATACTGGGGAGGTGGTGACGTGGAGCCGGGCCCAGGCACACCGGAGGAGGCACGCGCTTTCCTCCAGAAAGCAGATGATGTGCCAGAGCCAGCCCACGCATCAGGCCAGCTGCTTCCTACGTGAAGACAAGGACACCGGGAGCTTCCACAGGTCTCCCAGGTGAGGGACCAAAAAAGAGCCCCTTCTTAAGAGCCTGCCATCTTCCTGCCATTGGGAAAAATGGTGGCAGAGGTGAAGGATGGGGGGGAAAGGTCCCTTTATTCCAGCAAAGCAGCGCTTCTGATCAGAAGGACAGCATGATGGCCTCTAACCCTGTGAGCACGGACCCTGTCCCCCCTCCAACACTGGTCCCCGAGTCTATGGGAAGATATACACCTTTTTTTCCCCCTTGATACCAATAGCTTGGGGCCCCTGGCTGGCTAAGTCAGAAGAACGTGCAACTCTTGATCTCAGGGTTGCAGGTTTGAGCCCCACATCGGGTGCAGAGATTATTTAAACAAACTTTAAAACAAAAATAAAACCAAGTAAATAAATAAATACGAATGCCGATAACCATCCGCTCCCCTTCTTCAGGTGTTTGGACTGAGTAGGTCTGGCCTCAGCTAGAGAGTCTGTATTCAGATGGGCAGGTCGCCAGGTCTAGGACCTGGGTATTCATGGGATATGGTCTGCTTTTTGCAAAGTGAGGCTGGGGCTGAGGGAGGCAGGGGCCAGAGAGGGGCAACTCACCTCCGAACTCCCTCGTGATTCTCAATTTTGCTGATTATCTTGATGTTCTTCCCTTTCTCTCCCAGGACCTTCCTGACTTCATGGACGTCAGATGCCTTGCGGATGAAAGATGCGAACACCATATCTACATCCTGCTCTACCCCAAATTTCAGATCCTGGATGTCCTTTTCTGACACAGCAGGCAGGTCCACAGCGGCCCCAGGGAGGTTCACACCCTTCTTGCTCCCCAAGGAGCCCCCGTTCTCCACCTCTGTCACCAGGAAGTCAGCACCTGCGTGAAATTGGGGATGGAGGGGGTTATGTTCAGAATTCAGATCCCAACTCACTACCTGTATAATCTTGGCCAAAGGGCGCCTGGGTGGCTCAGTGGGTTAAAGCCTCTGCCTCCGGCTCAGGTCATGGTCCCAGGGTCCTGGGATCGAGCCCCACATCGGGCTCTCTGCTCAGCAAGGAGCCTGCTTCCTCCTCTCTCTCTGCCTGCCTCTCTGGCTACTTGTGATCTCTATCTGTCAAATAAATAAATAAAATCTTTAAAAAAAAAAAAAATCTTGGCCAAGTCGACTAACCCGTCTGTTCCTGTTTCCCCACCTGTCTGTCAAATTGGGATAATAACTGCTCAGGAGGGTTGCTTTAAAATTTAAATGAGTTACCTTGTAAAATGCTTAGCATAGTACCTGATTCTTAAATATTAGCTGTCATTCCCAGGGAAGAAAGCAGAAACAGTGAGGATGGGTAAAAATTTCAGATGCTCCCTGAGCGGGCAGTAAAGTTGGACTGAAGTGTGTTTTAAAGCACATGGAATTATAAAAGGAATTCCTGAGAACAAACAGAGCGCACCTTGCTGTCAGCCAAACTTCCCACTGTCCTTGGGTCAGGGGACATTTAAAGATGGCTCCAGAGCATGAGGTGCTGCCTCCTGTACCTACCTTTCTGCTTCACCTGCAGAGAGATAAGCCCGTCGTCCACGTAGATCTTGCTGCCCACTTCCACCACCTTGCAGATGTTCTTGTAGTCCAGCCACAGAATGTTCTCGTCGCACTTTTCCATGTAGGCATTGTCCAGGGTGATCTTGAGCGTGGCCCCTTTCTTCAGCTCCACCTCGGCAGTGCCACTCTACAGACCAGAGAGTAAGCTGCGAGCCCACAGAAAAGCTCTTCCCCCCAGGGAACCATGCTTGCATCTCCGCCAGAAGGACAAGAAAGCTTCTGGCTCTGGGAATCACTGATGGTGTTCTTAATCTTACCTCAAAGAAGTCACCCAAGGAAAACCTACAATGTTTCAGTCCCACTATGTAAACGAGGGGGGGTGGGGGTGAAGGACAGAGACTTGGAAACAGGTTTTTAGAGTAAAAACTGCGTCTCTCTGTGTTAAGCCAAATATACCAAATCAGCCTTTCTGACAGTGATGAACAAGACTCTCCCGTCTAGGATCTGAACTCCAAGGAACGCCTGAGCTGGACAGACTGCAGAGGCTGGCTCTCTGGAGCCCACGCCCTCCTGTGCCCTCCCTCTCGCTGCTCCCCACGATACTCACGCCCTTGATGAGCCCCGTTCGGATCTCGGGTCCCTTGGTGTCCAGGGCCACGGCAACCGGCCGGTAGAGAATGGGGTCGGAAGCAAAGCTTTCTGTGGCTGCGCGCACGTTCTTGATGGTCTCTGCATGGTACTAGGGGGAAAGGAGGAAGCTGGAACGGGTGCTCCCACACAAGGACCCAGCGCTGGAGCTGAGGCGGATCACCTAGGAAAGGCCTGTGATGTTCTAGACCACCTTCCGTGTCTCGCGTCAGGCTCAGCCATTCCCCCTCTACCTGCTCGTGTCAGTCTCCTAGGCTTCCACCCCCTTCTTCCACAACACTCACTCACTCAAGAGCCAATCTTAGAAACTTCAGAATGCTGCCACCAAAACCCACTACAGGGATGGCGTCCACGGGTCAACATGAAAGAAGCTTGTCCTCCTTATGTTCCCTGGGACCCATTACACTCCCTCGGCAAATACAGTGGACTACTGGAGTAGAGACCTTGCCCCTGGGTGTGGGTCATACTGGTCTGGCAATCAGGGTCAGACTCTGATAGAAGATTTGGCAATTCTGAGCTTTTCCTCTATTGATCCCAACTACAATTCAAACTCCAGAGTTATTTACTTAAGCTCACAATGGCCCAAGCTAAACAAGCCACTGCTAAGGTCCCACAGACCTGGTTTTCACAATCACATTTTGGAGTGGCCCAGGGATACTAAGGATGGCCTCTCTTCAAACCAACAGCCCTGACCTCCATCTTTTTCCTAAGTCGTTGCTCTTTTCTCAGTTGCCACTACGATCTGACTAAAAATGGGACTCAAAGCCAAGACATTAAGAGTTCTTCGGGGAACCAACAGGACCCTGCTGATCAGAGGCACGGAGGTCAGCACCTGTGAGGCAGCTGGAGGGGAGCTGGAACCAGAGTTCGAGCTCCAAGGACGGTGCTGCGTGAAGCTTGGGTCTGAGAATCTTCCTTCTAATTAGTCTCTAATGAAGACTGCTGGCTTGTTTTCTGGGGGCAGAGATCCGTACTCTGAGTTACAAATATTTCTTTCTGTTGCTGGCTCACAATAAGGACAGCATAGAATAAAACATGGAGATAATTTTTTTCTTGAAGAAATGGGTGTTTCATGTTGTCAAATGCCCTTTCCTCAGAGCTGATGGAAGTCCTTAGAACAGATGTGAGCCCTTAGTGTCACCATCATCTCCTACTGACCACTCAGTTTCATCCCAGTATGGACTTCGTGTTCTTGAACAAAATTTACATGGGCATAGGGCAGGAAAGTTCTTTCAGTAGATGGCTGGACGTGGGCTGCTGAATTTTACCTTTGCTGTCTGCTTCTCTCTAAGTGAGACAGAGCCTGCAAGCTAACCGGCCTGGTTAGGCTACTGTCCTTGTCTCATCTTACTCTCAGGGTGTGTTGGCTTCAAAGAACATACTTGAAAGACGTCTATACACGTGGCTCTGAAACGGCATGACAGAGGATGTAACTGCTCCTTCAAGGGGAGACAGAAGTAAGCCATCCATGTCCTCAAGGCCGGTGGTCTGAACAGAGCTAGAGCCTACAGTCACCTTTTCAATTTCTTTAAGCTGTTAATCTATTTATACTTTCCACTTCTTAGACATTACCTTTTCTTGGAAGATAGTCAATTTCATCTCAACCTCTAGAAATTAAAGTGTAAGTCTTTTTATGACTTTCAAACACTCTTCAAATGTATGGGAAATACTCCCTTTTCCGTCTCTTTTTATTTTGTGCCTCCTCATTCTTGACCAGACTTTCCTGGAAGTTTCTGTTTTACAGTGGTTTTTAGTTTGTCAAATTTATTTTCTATTTCATCAAGTTATGCTTTTCCTTCATCCCTTTTAGATTATTTGGTCCCTAGTGTTTGAGTTAAGTATTTCACTTACTTTCATTAAGACTTTTGCTTTCTGCTAAGTACATTTAAGTCTGTAAGTTTGCTTTTTTCCTTTTTCTCTTTTTGGGGTGTGGGTCGGGACAGAGGGGAAGGGAGAGAGAGAGAATCCTAAGCAGACTCCACACTCAGCAGGACCCTGAGATCATGACCAGAGCCAGAATCAAGAGCCAGAATCAAGAGCCAGATGCTTAACCGACTGAGCTGCCCGGATGCCCATGCCCCTCTAAGTCTTGATTACTGTTAAACTTAAAATTTCCATTAAAAAAAAAATTAGAAGAAAAATATATGCCTGAGAATATGAGTGAGTCTCTGTAATTTTCATTTTATGGAACTTGAGGGGTTTTGGTGGCCTAATAAACTATATAATCATAAGCATGTGTTATTTTTGTTCTTGGAGGCCATAAAGTCATCTACTGTACACTTATCGATGAGAATATTAGGTCTTACACTACTCAAATCCTCTATCCTGGCATCTCTGGGTACATTTCCAGAAGGTGTGCTGGTGCTACAGTCTCCCACTGTGGTGTGGTTCCTCTGGATGTGACCAAGTGGTAAGGAAATCAATACCGTCCTTGTGGAAAGTTCTCAATCTAGGTTGTCTCAAAGTCAGTATCTCTGGGACCACATGTTCAGGAAGAACACATCGTGCGCATCTGAACTGGCAGACGGGGCTAGGGACACCACGGTGGGCAAAGCCGGCAGGAGAGATCAGATGCAGACAGTACACGTCCCTCTGACAGAGTCAGGGAGAGAAAGTAACTTCAATGCTGTTTAGAAGGTATTTAAAAATTGTCAAGAGCTGGGAAAGCCTGGTGCAGCCACTAGTCCAAGGAGCCTATGAAGAGCCCCGACATGCGGTCAACCTGTTTATGTTACATGATGCAGAATGAGAACTATTTCAGATGTGTTTCCAAAGCCCCGATCCCAGAGACAATTGTATCCTGGTCAAAAACTTCACACCTGCAACAAGGACCTGGGTGTGTGTGTGTTTTTTTTTTTTTTTAAATCCCAATTCGATTCTGGGAATAAGAATTGAAGCAGAGATTATTATCTCCAAATGCCTCCTGTAATCTAAAAACACCCAAATCAATACACTCTATGTTAATAAAAAATATATAGAATAAATAAAGACTAAAAAGGGAAAATAAACAAACACCCAAATCCCTGGGCCAGCCCCCCCTCCGGCAAGTGCAACAGACATCCCATGGCCTTGCCATTTTGGAGCTATGGCGGTGTTAATTTACTGGATTAGATGGAAGAGGCCATCAAGCCTAGTTAAAGGTCAACTTCTTAAATCTATTTCTGCTGCTTCTGCTGCATATAGGAGACCCTGGCATGGTATAGCAGCAGGGGATCAATGGTGAACCAATCCCCATTGATCTTTAGCTAGTATCTTTACTAGCTAAAGATACTAGCTAGTATCTTTAGCTCTCTCTTTGGGCTAAGCTAACACTTGCAAAAATTCCTGGTGACTCCTGACAAGGACCCCGACTTTGGAAAATTAGAGAATGTCAGCACAGACATGTCTTAAGGTGCCTGAAGCACTGGCTGAGCACAGCTCCTCTAAACTTGGTCAGGCCCTCATGACATTTGGAGGCCTGACGCCTGCCAGGACATAGGCTGTTTATGAAATACCAGGTTAGGGAACCCACGAGTCTCACATTTCCAGAAGGAGAAATTCACTTCTTGGACTGTACTTCCTGAGGCTTTATTTTTAGTCTAAACTGAACACCAGTTTCCAAATGCCACAGGGCAACCCCTCACCACTTGTCTTTACAGGGTAGCATTTTCTTTATTCCAAACAGGAAGTATCAGAAGTCAAGAGAGGGGAAAGTCATATTCATTCATTTCTTCTATATCAACGCCAGTATGAAATCCCATGGCTTATGATGCAGCCCAATGGGTTTTAAAAGGAACTGTCCCTCAGGGAACCTCCATTCCTCCCTCAATGTAAGTTTGGAAACAGGAGTGGGGACAGAGCATGTCCCAGGAGTTGCCACCTGGTCCCTGGACAAGTCCTCCGCCCACAGCGCAAGTCAGGTCCTACACAGCCTCAGCAGACACGCGCCTCCCAAGCTGCCGGAGAAGCGTGCGGACTTCATTTCAATGCACCTGGGAACCCCTGGGAAGAGACAGGCCAGCCACACAGCATTGAGCAAACAGGGTATTCTGTGCTGGAGTGTCGGTACGGAGACTCACCACTTAACTCGCAGTGGTAGAAACCCTTCTCCTGGACCTGCTCAGTTATCTTGGGTCTAAACTAAACAGAAATCTGTCTGTAGGGTGACCTTTTGGTTCACCTCTGCAACAGGAACTGTTACAGAGACACAGGGGTAGGTGGTGTTAAGCTCTGTGGCCATGGTACCTAATAGCTTACATGGCATTCTCCAGAAGACCCTTCTACTCTTTTCTAAGTTTCTTTATTTTCCCAGCAATCTCCACACCCAACGTGGGCCTGAACCCCCACCCGAGATCGAGAGTTGCATGCTCCGCTGCCTGAGCCGGCCAGTGTCACAACCCTGGCACTTCTGTCACCACAGGTGTGTGGGAAAACCATGGCCAATAACCAAAGAGGTTGTCTCCGTGTAAGGAGACTTGGCCAGGTAGGATGGCAGGAGATGGGGGAAGGACAGCAGGGACAGGCCAGTGAAGATGATCTCTGCACTAGCTCTAAACCCCAGATGCTTTCTTGCCTGATTCTGTGTGGCTAAATGAACAGAGCACTTGCACCCAATTTCCTGCACGCTGCCCCAGGGGCCAAACCGTCTAGCTGAGGCTCACCTCATGGGTTCCATGAGAGAAGTTCAGACGAGCCACATTCATTCCAGACTTAATCATCTCCTTCAGCATCTCAACCGATCGGGAAGCTGGGCCTAGTGAAAAAAAAATTTTAAAGCCAAAGTGTTAATTATTCAAAGGAGAAATAACACCTTTAAGTTTGAAGAGCCCTTGATAGTCTTTTCTCCTGAATTTTCCTCCTACAAATTGCTCAAGGTTCTTTCAAAAGCAGATAAAGATTGTTACTGTGTTTTGTTCACTTTCTTGATTTAAGGGGACATTTCTCCTATTCCAATCAAATCCTACAGGCTCCAATCTAACAAGGAAAGCCTAAATGAGACTCTGCCAACCCTCTCTACTCTCCCCCGAAGCCTAGCCCGTTTTCCTACCACAGAATCTTGGTTGCACAGAGCATGTGGAAAAGATCTTCCCTAGATTTCTGAGATGCTCCTAGAAGATGTGCTAAGGAAGACACCATCAAAATTCTGCCTTTAGCAGCAAACACAGAGCATGCAAATTCCTCAGCACAACTTCCTAGGACCCTAGTCCCCACAAGACCCTGTGCAGCGTCTCGCTCAGCACCCAGGGTTTACCATGTATGTCTCTTCCGGAAAGAAAAGATCACGGCCCTATGAAGCCCTTGTTTTGGGGGGGGGCACAAACCGCTCACCGATGGTACAGATGATGCCAGTGTTCCGGGCCGTGATGGGTGGTGAATCGATGTCCAGACGGCACATGTGTTCCAAGAACGTGTCAGCCATGGCCGCGTGCAGCTGCTGGGTCTGGATGAAGGCCGTGCCGACGTCACTGTGAGGCTTCGACATGGCTGCTGAGGTACTGGATCCAGGGGAGCTGAAGAGGGAGAGTGACCAGTCTGAGAAGCCAGGTGGTTAATACAACCCTTGGCACAGGAGGCGGTTTCCCGCGTACACATTAACTCAATAAGCACACTTGTGCACAAGCTACACGGAGCCCCGCCACGCTCCGGCCGTGTGGGCACTCAAGTCAGGCTGAGGGTTCACGTGACCACAGCAGACCTCAAAGAACAATTTAAAACCTCGTACCCAATGCAGTACTTCCCAAGTATCCACCGTGAGCAGACCTCCCTTACGATGGGCTACTCTCCACCTTGACAGTTTTCCTGTTAAACCTACAAGTAACATTTCACAGCCACTACCTCCAAATCACAGGCACTGCCTCCAAGAAAGTTGTAACCCATCTTCCAGTGAAATCACCAGTAATATAAAAACAGACTCCTCCTTTAGTACCTTGGAAAATACAGATTTTTGTATGATGAGCTATCCCAAAGCTATAAATGTCTGCTATAGGGCGGGGCATCCACACTGGTTTTTAACAATTCCCACCCAAACTCGGAAGTTACCTTCCTGGTTGCAAAGACAACCACCTGGATCCAGGCAGTCCTTTGAGCTCTGGAAGCCGAGATTTTCACTAACCCGGAACACTACCTACATTCATTCCTCAACTCAGTCTGGTAGGGGAAAAAAACAGGGAAAAACTGTCTGTTTTTACAGACAATAAAAACCAGTCCCTGGACAGGAAGCAAAGATGATCCAAAACCCTGTGTGCAGAATCTTTTGCCCCAGGAGTCTGTACCTAAAAACACAATTACCTTTGGTCCGCAGGACTTCAGGACCTGCAAAGCCATTTGCATAAACCAGAGATAACCCCTATGGCACTGGTCTGGTTCTGAAAACATTACTGCTACTTTCACAGGATGGTTATAGCATGAGGAAATTAAGACGGCTTGCCAAATCCTCTTCCCGACTGCTTTTCTATCTTCTGATACACCATCCCAATTCCCCTACTGCCCAGTACACTGCAAAGACTATCTGTTTCAGGTAATTAACCAGGCCAGGTCACAATCATGACAGCTGGTCCTGACCTTTGCCTTCTTCGTTACTGACTAACAACTAAACTCACTCAGCCAGTTAGTAAGCTGATTACAAAGACCTAAAGAAGCTTCTAGGCACTGTCTGAAGAACCATCAGGTAAGGATGTGAGTGTGAAACCTGACACTCCTTATCACAAGGCCTTCCCTTCCTCCAGCTCTCCTCCACCAAGGGCTACTCCTTAACACCCTTGAGCCTGAAGGCTTCAGCCCGGCCTCCAGAACAAGCCCTCCTTAGCCCTGTCCTAGCTCCTCCTTAATCTCAGGGCTCTAAATCAAGGCACCCCACATATATCACTTTTACTCTTTCTCCTCCTGTCCTTGACTTTGTGGCCTCTTGAGGTAGCTCAGATACAGCAAGCATCTCAACCCGTCTCTGCTACCTTCAAGAATTCTGATTAAAAGTCCAAGAAGCTCTGTGACCAGCTGTGAGCAAACCTTCTATCAGCAACTGAAAACAGAGGACTACAAGTCCTGAGCTACAAAAGCTAAAACTTTAAAAAAACAGGGACATAAGATCCTGGCCAACTAGTCCACATGCCAAATGCACTGTTCCTTTCAGTGTGCATTTCCTGACTCCCTAATACACACCGGGCACTAAATCGAAAACATCTGAAGGTCCTCTCCTCCATGACCTATTCGGTTTCGTATCTTTTAGCACCTAGTCCTTGGAAGTATTCCAGGGTCTGCTGAATGACCTTTCAGAGTATCTCAATGCCTCGTGGTCAAAATGAAAGCAATACCGCCCTTCTCCCCTTCCCCACATCTGAAGCATTCATGAACTCCTAGAGGGACTGCCTCGGTGGCCAGGGTTCCTTTGTCAGCACTCCCGCGCAGTCAGGGCTCGCTGCTCGCGAGCCCTCCGAGCACAGGGTGGGGCTTAGGTGCCTCTGGCTGTTAAGGGAACAGGACTGAAGAGACGGAAGCAGGGGGCACGCCCAGCCAACTGGAACACAAAGGCCTCCTGTGGCCTCCAAGTGGAGTCATCAACCAGCCTGAGGACTGTTATCATGAACGAAGTAAGATCTGAATGAGCGGGTTAGAGTAACTAAACCCCAATCTTCTTAAATATCACCAGCCGTCAAAAACCAAAAACACAAAAACAAAACAAAATCATCCGCTGCCTCTAGACCTGAGACATGAAGGTTCCTTGCAGAGATCTGGCTGGGGCCACAGGTTACTGGGTCATACCTTGTGTTCTCAGGGCTTGGGCTTCCGGTGACATAAGTTTCTTTTTTTGGCTCAGGGTGCCTCCTTGGACCCACTCGCAAAGACCGCTCGGATCTGAGTAAGGTTTGCTCTGTAGAGCTGTACAAGGATCAAGGTAGAAGCTGAGTGTAACTGAAGTTCTCTGGGGCAATGGAAATATTACCTTATTAACCAGGTAACTGGGAGGTAGCTGCTCCTGGACATTCAGCTAGGTTAGAGAAAAACACACAGATACTCCCAAGGAAATACCAAGAACCTAGTCACAGATATTTGCAGGTAAGTTCTTATTGTCTTCTTTATGATGCTTATCTCCCCCCATATACCCAGATTATCCTCCCTCTAAATTCTCTTTAAGTCTGTGGTTTACTAACATTTCTATTTAAGAACCTGGTCATGGGATGCCCCGGTGGCTCAGTCAGTTAAGCGCCTGCCTTAGAATCAGGTCATCATCCCAGGGTCCTGAAATCGAGTCCTGCATTGGGCTCCTTGCTCAGTGGGGAGCCTGCTTCCCCCTCTGCCTGTGCACTCTGACAAATAAAATCATAAAAAAAACAAAACAAAACAAAACAAAACCTGGTCCCTCCTGGTTTTTGAGAGAAAGGATACTAAATTAAAGATACATAAAAGACTGGAAGTGTATCTATGCAAATAGTAACAGCTTGTCATCCGGAAGGTAGGATTATAGCAAAATTTTTTCTTCCCTTTACTAATAAATTTACTGACAAGAAATACTTTCTTATTAAGAAAATCACAGGGCGCCTTGGTGGCTCAGTGGGTCAAAGCCTCTGTCTTCGGCTCAGGTCATGATTCCAGGGTCCTGGAATCAAGTCCCACATCGGGCTCCCTGCTCGGCGGGGAGCCTGCTTCCCCCGCTCTCTCTGCCTACTTGTGATCTCTGTCAAATAAATAAATAAATAATCTTAAAAAAAAATCACAAATGCACCTCTTCTGAAAATGAAATATTTGCAAGTTTCCTGGTAAAAGTGTTGGAATTAAAACAAAAGTGAAGCCTCCAGTTTCATTATCAACCATTACTCTACACACTTCAGAAATACTCTGTTTAAATGTGGCAGAGGTGAGATAACACATCTCAGGCCCTAGATCACAAATGCATTGCCAGACCGTTCCACTGGCTTAAGAAGGCCAACCTCGATGCATTCAGAACCTCAAAGAGAAAAAAAAAGTTAATATAGTTCGCAAGACAATTCTATGCCAAAAGCCTGTTAGTTACACACCCAAATCCAGCAAACTTGTTTTCCTGTTTAGTCTGTCCTCAAGCTTCACAGCAAAATCTTTATGACAAGGCAGACTCTAAGGACAGGAGATGCCATTAGCAGATACAATTATACTGCACACAAACAATAACCCTATTTTACCACCTCAAATGAAATCTGAAGTTTTGCAAGCTCTGAGTTTTTGCCCACCCAGCCCATGAAATGCAAAAAATAGCAAATGAAAAAATTATTTGGCGTGTGAGTGGATTTCCACACCAGCAATTAAAAAGAAAAGAAAAGAAAAAGAAAAAAATAGCTTGCCTGTCCTGACTCCTACCAGATCTCAACAGCCCTGAAAGACCTCTACCAAACCGGAGAACTCAGGTCTCGTCCCCAGGGACTGACTGGTCTCCTGACTCAGGCTGTGCCCTGGAGCCTCCCTTGCTGAAAAGGTCAGCACTCTGCTGCCTGTCTCCCGGGTGTTCCAGAGGCCTCTTCCTCCTGAACACCAGGTGCCCATCCTGCCAACCACCTAACTCTGGTTCTTCCTCAAACACAGTGGGACTCTTCCCTGGCCCCAGGGCAGCAGCCCAAGCCGTGGTTTCTCAGGGCGGGCCTCTGGGAAGAGCTCCCTGCCCTCGTGCTGGTCCTGTGGACAGCAGCCTGCCAGGACATGCAGCCCAGCCGGTGTCCGTCTCACTACTGCATCCTCCTCCCCGGGAGGCACAGACATGCACAGCCAACCTCCTGCCAGCAGTGGAGGCCCGGCGTATCCACTGATGCTGGCAAATGCTGGGCCCAGGTACGGGAACCTTATTCTTGAGCCTGAGCCCCTGCAGTAGAATCTTCCTCAGAGCCATTTCTCCTCTGTGAGAAACGAGACACCATGAGAGGCCTTAGTGTAGACCTAGAGAAGGGGGTAGGCACAGTCACGCCTCAGCTCCACGTGTACCTGGTCCCACCTTTCTGTTCTCTAAAACTAGAGCGTCCTCCGTGCCAGACACAATTCTTTGGCCACACTCCAGAAATCAAAGTTTCTGGATCATATAAAAAAGGGATCATATAAAAAAAATACAACATGCTGCTTCTCAGAGCCAGTATTGTTGGCAAGTTGTGCCGGGAAAGATTCACGCTTCACTCCACCGATTCTTTCACAAAGGCCCAAATCATTCTGCCCTAGTAAACCAGCCTGGCCCAGAGCCTGCATGTGCGTTAAGGCAGTTTTTAATCAGACCGCTCTGATGCCGACCTCACCATACACAGCTACCCCATCACGATGGCACCCGATGCTCCCAATTGTGTTCCTTGCTCTGTCATCAATATGCTAGCTACACCTCCAAGTCTGCAAGCCAGCACAAGGAAGGCCTTTCAATTCCCTAATCTTTAGAACAGACGAAGTGTTCGGGCCAGCCTGCTCTCTAGAGTTCCGAGATGAGAGAGCAACAGAATTCCCAAGACAGGCCCTCATCTATGACAAGAAGATCAACACGGGTGCTGGGTCACCGACAGAACCTAGTGAGGTCTGCACCGAACAGCTGTCTGTCCTGATCTACAGTTAAGAGTAATGCTACCGTGCATTTGCAGATGGAGCAGGGTATAGCGGAGAATCCATTTTTAGCTGTGGTCCTTTCTACCCTCAGCAGGCTCGACAACAGACAGCAAACTCTAGCTTACCTGGTTACATAAAACAAATGAGCCCACGCACAGGTTCAGGTAAAATTCCCTTCCTTTATTTATTCAGGGCTAAACCCAAGGGACTTCAACTTTATAAGTAGGAACCTCAGGTCCTATTTCAAACTAGAGTATGACTAGGACACAGAAGTGGATACAAAATGGTCCCACCCCCACAAAGGACCACTCAGCTCCAGGGCAAGAAGTCCCAAGTCAGAGAACCTTCAGATGTCCTTGCTTGACCACAGATGCTCAGAGCAGAGAACTGGTTTCAGTCTGGAGGAGGAAGTTTGGATGAAGCTCTTGCTGTCCTGTGTTATAACACCTCCTTACAAGGCTTAACATAATGAGGCAGTGTTTTCAGGCAGGATGTTCATACTCTGGAAACAGCAGGGACCAAGGAGTCTGTAGTTTAGGGCCCTTCAAAGTCACGTACAATGAGGATCAGTGACAGCTTCTGCAAGGTGAGGCAGTCTCACCCAGCATTTACAGGAGGAGCTGTCCTGCATCCCAACTAGAGGGAGAGGAAGGGGGGATGAGGGAGGAAGGGCCAAGCCAGTTCTCTAAGAACAATGACCTAGTTTGTCTGACTGGTCTTCCTACAGTGACCTTCACAGGTCTGCTTCTATTTTACTTTGAACTAGAGAAAAAAAAAAGAAAGAAATATTAACACCTGTATTTCTACCACCCAGGGGTGACCACTAGCATTCAGCCAGCATTCCTTCAGACTTAAAACAAACCAATAAACAAACCAACAAAAACCATTACAATTTTGTCGTTTATTTTCCCTCCATTCCCAGGCCTCTCGAACCCTTTCCACAGCCCATCCCGAACTTTGACACCCAACCACTGTCAGGAATTTTGTATCCTTCTAATCTAAGTTATCTATATCTATACTGACCCCTAGAATATTGTTTTTCTAAAATGCCCTAAGTAAAAATAAAATAAAATAAAATGCCCTAAGTAGAATACTGTACAAATAAACCTCTTGCTTTCTTCAGCACACTTGAGACCCCTCCAGGGGGTACACAGTCCTAGTTAACTCGTGTGCACTGCTATCCTGGCCCACTGCACAACCACATCATTTTTTTTTTTTAAGATTTTATTTACTTATTTGACAGACAGAGATCACAAGTAGGCAGAGAGGCAGGCAGAGAGAGAGGAAGGGAAGCAGGCTCCCTGCTGAGCAGAGAGCCAGATGCATCCCAGGATCCTGAGATCATGACCTGAGCCGAAGGCAGAGGCTTAACCCACTGAGCCACCCAGGCGCCCCACAACCACATCATTTATTTATGTGTTCCCTTACTGGTTGGCCATCTGCCCCCCATTAAGCCAATTTTTCCCTTATGAATCAACACAGTAAAAACTCTCCTAGCACATGGCTCCTTATGCAAGTGTGAGCTTCTATATATATCCAGTAATGGAATTCCTGAGTCACATGTATGTTTATTTTCTATTTTACTAAATATCGTCAAATTGCTCTCTAAAGTGGTTCTATCCAATTACAATCAACCAGGACCAGTTCTGGCCTTCTCACACCTCTGCCAACATTCAATATTGTCAGAGCTTTAAAATGTTCACCCTCCTGATAGGCGGTATTTAGTCATCTGCTTTCTAGTGTAGTAACAAAAGAGGGATACCAGATTATCAAGTCTCTACTTCCCTACCTCTAACTACATCAAAACTCCCAGGGCTACTGCAAACTGTCCATGGTTTTGTCTACTATACCATGACTGGGTAACCCTTTTGTACTCATCGCTGCAAACATGGAAGACACCCATTGTCTAAAGTTCAATAAATACTAGCTGTAGGTTGATTTCAAAGGCTTGGAAGGAACAGGCTCCTTTCCAGAGACTTTTCAGACTGGATCAGCTAAGCTGGCACCATCATAGCTGGTCTTGGCATGTCCCCCCATCAGGGCTCCTGCCTAATGTTCCAAACATAGCTTGCTAGCGTCAGGAAAAAGAGGCTTAGAGCTCCCCAGGAGCTTTGCCTATGGACAGAAGTCGGGGAGGTCTGTCTCAGAGGCCGCAGGAGGAACTGCAGCCCGGCTCACCCTCCTACGTGCAGAGTGGCACAAACCACTGCAGGGGCGGGGCGCCCCGCCAAAATCCCCTCCGGGGCTCTCCTGGCAGAAGGCTGAAAGGCCCACCAGATGTTGCACACCACCATCCCCTCCACACCCCGGCTCAACAGCCCCTTTAACAAAAGCCCCAAACAATCACACTATTCATTTATCTAGTCTAAGGCTGGCTCTTGGTGAAAAATCCAAGTCCCCAGAAAGTGTGCTAATATTAAGAACAGTCTTCCTTGAGCTCTATTCCTAGCTGTCCCAGAATTGAGGTTTAAAGTGATGACTCATGGTCCTAGAGGACTTTTTAGAAACTTATTTTCTTTTTTAAAGTAATCTCCATGGGGCTCAAACTCACAACCCCAATCAACAGTTGCATGCTTTACCGAATGAGCCAGCCAGGCACCCCTCCTCTAAGATCTCTTATCAAGGAAATCGTTTCTGTATCTCTCAACATCCTCACATGGGCGACTCACCCTTGCAGTGTGCCAGCTAACGGAGATTTGACTGTGGACGTTTGGAATGATTCAGAAATAAAATGTCAAATGAGTCATTTTCCCCCCTACCTTGAGCTCAGTCTTAGCTCTTGGCCAAAATAACACATCCTGACATGCCTTCATACAAGCTGAAGCAAAGTAAATTAGAACCAGGGTAGTGTGAGTTGATAATGCAAGAGCTGCGTTTTTTGTACTTTCTAGCTCGTAAGGCATTTCCTCATTTCTTCTGCCTCAACATTAAGAAACACGCAGCTTTAAGAAATAAAATGGCTTTTCCTGTGAACCACCCCCCCTTGAAACATGCAAGGCACAGAAGCAACTCCCACGAGGTGCTAGCTGTTTGGGAGTCCCAGCTACCAAATCTGCCAAGTCACTGGCAAATTATTAGAGATCCGATAATGCTTTTTGTTAAGCGATGAATTTAACACTAAAATTATTTACTCCTAATGCAGTGCTTAAAATGGGAGCAGCTATACCAAGGCAGGAAGAGAGACTCATGTCCACTTATTTTGACTCAAGTCCAATAACTCAAAAAGGAGTTTAAAGTTTTTTCAGTCACTGTTAGTCACGACCATGACAGACTCCCCCCAAAGCCCCCTCCCCCCAACACAAGCCTCAGGAATGCAGGTGCGTGGACTACATGGCCTGGGCACGGGGTTCTGCCACACTGCATCTAAGCTCAGGACAGCAGAAAGAGCTGGGGCACCTCGACAACGATTTTCACTTAACTGAAACCATTTTTAACTTGGGGAAAATGCATGCTTCACTATTTGACTCACTGAATGGAGAGAAGGGACTTTTTAAACCTGTGAAGACCACAGTGCAGTTTCCCACTCACCCAATGAAGAGAATTCTCTCAAAAGCAGGTAAGTCGAAAGGCTGAGTCATCTTCCTCTCAGAGGCGCCCCCCCCCTTGCCCCCACCTAGTGATGGGTTACATACCCTTCCCCTCAGGATACCTTCCCCACTGCATTTCCCAACAGCCTCTTTGGGCAACAGGAGAGTAAATTATTTGCTAACAATGCCACAGAGCAGCAGTCCTCACCTAGGGTATCCTCTGTAGCCCAGGGAGTGGCCACACCCTCAGTCCTGCCAACAGGACACTACCGGTCCCTGCCTCCAATCCTAACCTCACACTTATCACCTGGCTAAGCAAATCCTTAAACTCCACCTGGAGCAGGTGGGGACAGCGTTTACAGATCTGAGTCTGGGAGTTGCAAGTTTGTTTCTACTCTCACAGCCCAACACCCAACTGCTGGCATTCTGCCCCTCTTTGTCTAAGGGCCCTGATGCTCAGGAGACCAAAGTGCCTCTGTAGCAAGCGGAGAGCTGCAAGGCAACATCATCAGTGACTCTGTAAACACTCTACCAGGATCCCTTAAGGGACTGGTTACCAGGAGATGTCTGGTATTTAGAAACCTGACTGAATAGTTAATCCCAAAATTAACTCTTGAGTGTGTCTGGGGATGGCATGGAGAAGATAAGCCCTCATGCTCCATTACAGTTCAAGTAATTGTGCTCAGTGACCAAAGAACACACCAGGAGCCATTTCTTCTGGATATCTCACTAGAGATTCGGCAGTGCAGTGCAGAGAGTTTTCAACATATATACTTGTAGCTAAGTGTATAGTAACCAATCCTTTTAACAATCCGGAAGAAAATGTTACTCCCAGTTCACACATGGGAAACGGAGGTCCTGGGGGGCATTCCCTCCACCATTCCTGTATGTTAATGAGTCAAACCCGATTCTAAAAGCCTGTTGTTCACTTCCCAATGCTTCTGACCATCATGCCTTGACCTTAGCTATCAGACTCACATGTACAGGAGAGGATCAATGTCTGGGTTTGAAGAACACGGATAAAAAGCCAAGGAATGCCTTTCCATGACTGGCCTTCTAAACAACTTTCACATTGGAAGGTACTCTTCTGCTTCAAACCCACTGTGTGATGCCACTTTGTGTGGCCTTTCTCCACCACCTTCCTTCCCTCACCCAACAGGAAGCGGTCCCTGCCTCGAAGCACCTACCACTGGTAACTTTTATGTTAGTTCTCTAATGACATTGTTGAATGTTGCGGGCTGTGACTTTTCTAGCCAAGCCCTCTCCCCAAAACAGCTTAGCACACAGAGATTTTATGGAGTGAACGCGGCGCGTGGCGCCAAGTTCTGGACATAATTCTGCCTATAACCTGCTCCCACCCACCCGAGACCTCAGTGGTCTGCGATCCCGGAGCCTATGTTCAGGGAGGTGAGGCTGCACTGATCCTCCGGAGGGCGGGGCAGGGCGGGTCCCGGGCCGGGACATGCAGGCCCGCCGCGCCTGGAGGGAGCCCCGCGACCCCTTTGGGGCCAGCGCAGCGAATCCGGGGAGGCCTCAAGCAGGAATGCGCCACAGAGACAACCCCCCTTTCCTCCGTGCAGCGGGAAGGCCGAGGGTTACGTAATCTTCCAGCTGCGCCCGGGGCCGCCACTACATCCCTCGGCCGCACGGGAACCGGCCCTGCCCATCCGCACACCACTGCGATTCGGGCGATGAACGCGGGATGCGGGCCCAGGGCTCCGGGACCCACATGCTTCAGAGACCCGGGAGGCGGGGGGTGCAGGCGGACATGACCAGGACGGAGGGGAGGGGCGAAGACCCGGGCGGAACGAATCAGAGAGCGGAGGAGAGGGATGCGGAGGAGCGGACGTGACCAGAATGGAGGGAGGAGGGGCAGAAGCAGAGCATGAATGGGGGAAGGGGTAGGCATGAGGGGGACAAGGGCGCGGGAAGAGCACACGACGCTGAATGCAGGCGGCACGGGGGAAAGGACCTGAGGACCGGATTTCGAGGAGAGTTTACAAGGAAAGCATCAGAATGAGGGGGTCATGGCCAGGGTGAAGACGGGGAGGGGGAATGGTATAGTTGAACGGGCCACGGAAGGAGGCGAACAGAGGAGTGGCGGGGTGGAGGGAGGAGATGAAGGACCCGATGAGGAGGGAATACTGAAAGGAAGGCGATGATGGAAGCAGATCGAGGAGAAGGAGTCGGGGATGGGGCGGGAATGGGGGTAAGCACTGCGGCAGGAGAGGGCCGGCTTTGGAAGAAACAGGAGCTGGGAGTCTGGGGGCTCTGAAGAGCAGGCCCTAGGCGCGAGCTGCCTTTCTCCTCTCTCCCGACCTCAACCGGGTGCAAGATGCCCGGCAGCCTGCGCCGCACCGGGTGTGGGTGTCCTGAGTGCGCAGGCGGCCGGGGTTCCGCACTGGCTGGGCGTACGGAGCCCAGGTGGGGACGGATGGCCCGGCCTCTGCCCCGCTCACCTCCGGCGCGGTCCCGCTCGAGCTGCACTGCCACCGTGCACCGAAGTAGAAGCTCGCGACGCCCCTCCGCTGTGCGAGAATCGGTCGCGGAGCCCCAAGGTTATCCCGGCTGCGGCCGCCGCAATCCCTCCGCCGCCCCGCCCCGCACCCAATCCTGGCTCCGGGCTCGCCGGGCCCCGCCCCTCCGCGTCCTCGCTGGGCGCAGTCACCTTCAGGAGGAAGTGCCGTGGAGCGCAACGCGCTCTCAGGTTGCCCTTTTGGGGAGGACTATATTCCGTAGCGGAAGGACACATTACATAAAAATCGCAGCTTTGATGCTCTGCGCGGGCCAATGGGGAAGTGGCTAGGCGGCAAGGCCCGCCCCGGGAGCCCCGGAGACCTCCCTCCCAGTCCCGCAGGCGCCGGGGCCACCACCTGTTGCTGCCAACCTAGGAGTGATGGATGAGGCCTCTTCTATTGACCCTCGGCCCAGGAAGCCCCAGCTGTCCTGACCTAACCGGGCAGTGCCCAGATTTATGGATCTCCGGCGGCATTCCCCCAACCCCGTCCCGCGACTCCTCATCCCTTCGGGTGCCCGCCCCGGCACACACCTCGGAAATTAGGTCGCACAGGAAGTTAGGGAGCCCGAGTTGGGATCAGAAGGTAGGGAGAGATGGAGACTCGTGCGATGGTTGAAGGTCGCCTTCAGAAGGGCTCCAGCATTGGAGCGAGGGGAGAATTATGGAGGGCGGAGTGTGCATGGAGCGGGAGCGCGAGGTCTTTTTATTCTTAGGGCTAGAACAAGGAAGGACAAGTTGGGGCCTGGTGTATACTTTAGTTGGGGTTGGAATCCTGCAGAGCATGCCTTAGAGTAGAAAGTGAATAGAAGGTATTAATATAGAAGGTATTAATATTAGCGCAGAACTATCAGGAAATTTATGTCAGAACGTTACAACCGATGATCTGCAGGAATAGGCACTTTTGTTTTCAACCTTATGTATTTAAATCAATATCGATAGAGCTTTTCTTATTTTTCTCCAAAGTATTTTCCGATTCCTAGTGATTGGTAAACAACCAGTGATTACAGCAGTTATCAATGAAGCAGCTGTTAGCTCTTGCCTTCCTTAAGCCAAGTTTTGAGAACAGATACAACGTTGCCTCATTAAAAATCGTTAAGACTGTTCTCTTAGGGTCTTTCCTTTTTCCTGGAAGACCAATGGGTGTGACCTGCTATGCAGACAGCAGCCTTGCAGATGAATCACAGGTCTTTCATTCTTTCCTGTTAGTTCAGATAAGATAGCACAGGAAAGTGACAGCCTAAGAGTAAGTTTCTGTTTGCCATAGAATCCTTCCATTTCTTCTGGAAGCTTTTTCTTGTCCCCTTAGTTGTAGATAGGAAATTGGTTGGCCCTGAGCTAAAGATGAACTAAAAAAAAGTGGTGGACAACACTGGGGGGTTGGAGGTGTCAGTGATCTGGCCAGTCCTGGATGATGTTGCATTTAAGTTCTAAGTCTAGATATAGTCGCAAGATTGAAATGCACATGTATTAAACTGGAGTCATAAAAAATGCTGTCCATGAAATTCTAGCAGAGACTAATCCAGCATATCCTTGCTCACATTTAGATGCACAGTGAAAATCTGTTACATGGAGTTTAAGGTGACTGTCATTGTTTTGCTGAAAAGCAGCTTAATACACCAGAAAGTTTGGATTCCATCTTAGTTCCAATTCTACTCACTAGCTCTCTGACCAGTTTCTTAAAAGTAAATTGAAGACAATTCCTGCTTCACAGAATGGGATTTGATCAGATGATGTATGTGAATGAGTACTGTACGATGCCAAGCTGGCTTCCCCTTTTTTGGGAGATGACTTTGTGGAGGATGGTCCTCTTGACCAGTGCCAGAACATTCTTCTGAATTCAAGTAACTGTTTGCCCTCTCTCGGTCATCCTGAATCTTCACTCCTTTGACCCAGCAACAAGTGACCCCAAGGCTACCTGAACCTGGGGGGAAGCTGAGGCAGAATACAAACCACCCCCCAGGAGGCTCCTCCCCTACAGCCAGTCCATCAGCTTTGCTCTGACCTGCCCGGATGGGAGGGGAAGCTGCTAGATTCACCGGACTGGGTAAGAGTTAGGGTATAGATTGCTGTGTTACCTGTTTGGATTCATGGCCACAGAACCACAGAATCTGGCACTAAATGATCTAATTCTTGAAAGTCATTTGGAGTCCCTGATGGGATAAGTGTGTCAGCAAATGGTATTAGAGCGAAATCCCTGGGATCCAAAGACTGAGCTTTGGTCCTGGTGAAGAGGATGAGCTTTACAGGCCTTATCATTACATGACCTCTGGGCCTCTGAAATGGCAGTGTTATTTCTCTTGCAGGCCAATACAGATTTCCAGGGCAGTCCACTGGCTCTGAATGCCAGATTTAAAGCAGAAGTGCTTATCACTTTGGACTTTCTATGCCCTTTCCAGAGCCAGACAAGTAGACGTAATTTATTCTGTGCTTTCCTTCAGACTCCCAAGAGCTCTTCAGGCTCACCATGGTGGCACAAAATCTTAATTCCAGAGCTCCTCCACAGAAAAATCCTGGAAGAGAAAGCTGGGCTTTTCAATTTAGGAATAATGAGAGAACAAGCTGTCTGGGAAGGGGAAGGCTTCATGTAGGAAGAGACATGGAAGGTTGGTTAGGATAGAGATGGGTATGGAAAGGCCATTCCAGGACATAGGAAAGGTAAAGAATGTTTTCTGAATGCAATTGTGTCTAGGTCCCTTCTGAGGAAATGCCTCATTAGCACTTAGAAGCAGGAGGGAAGCTTGAGGAGTCCTTGTTCATTCCAGTGGAAGTACTGCCTCAGCCAAAGCAACCCTGTCAACCTATGTGAGCCACTGCAAGTCTTTCTCTAGCTCTTAACTGTTAGGGCTCACAGGACAAAGTCTCCCTAAAGTACTTTAATCCTATCTACCATGCCAATCCCATGGAGGCCCTGTGCTCTTTTTTCCCTACAAATAGAGCCACAGCTAGACTGGCTAAGATGCAAGTGGGATTGTAAGCAGACCCCAAGAAAGGCATCGGTGAAGGATGGATTAAGTGACCCTTCCCCAGGAATTCCTCCTGCTGCAATTCAGTCAAACTTTTTCCTTGGCACCATACCTACAGTCTTCATCTCCATGCTCACCAGCTACTAGATAACCTGACCCACTAAGGAGACTTTGGTCTCTCTCCTAGATAAAATATTTTTGTAGGAAATGCTTTAACTTAAAGGATGGCATCATTGGCTCCACTGCAGTGCGGAGGGTTAGGGAGGATTCTGAAAGCTCTGTGGAAAGTTCTATACTCCAGAGAGAATGATGCCCCTTCAAATGAATTGGAGCTGACTTTTATTTCAACCCTCTGGGGAGGGGCGCTCTGGGGGAAACTGTGTGACCCATGAGGCTTCCTCCCCAACACTCTCAAATTGGTGCCCAGAAGCTGAGATGTCTCCCAAACCTCCATGTCAGAACCCATCCTATGAGAAGTTGTTAAGTAACCCAGTTATGACTCAGCACCAGACTCTTTCCTCCCTCTCCCCACTGGCCAGAATGAAAGGCAGAACCAAGCAGAAGGCTCCTCCCCTATGGAAGGCCACATCCTCACCACAAACTGAGTCAGGACCACACCCTGCCTGTATGGAAAATTACCATGAAGAGGAAGAGGAAAGTTAAACTCCAGGGGTTTTCAGAGTTCTCAATCCAGAAATCATAGCCATATACTCTCCACGTGGAACTGAGGAAGATAGTTCTTTCCCTGGCCCTAGCCCTAATTCAGCATCTCCAGATATAAATTAAATAAGAATGCTTGAGCCCAGGACCATATGAAAGATAAGAGACCACTGTTAACCTCTGTGTGCAGTATTTGTACTGGCCTTGGCCTCTGTGAAGGATGATCTCTGGTTCAGACCTGGCTTTCACAGGCCCCACCTCCCCGGTAGGCAGGCCTGGGTCAGAAAAAGAGGCAATCCTCCTTCTACTCCTCCAAGCTGTGGGAGCATTCCTCCCCAGCAACTCAGGGCCCCACCCTGCAAGTTCCCTGCAGTGAAGGCATCACTATTAGAGAAGTGCCATAGGCTTTAATTAGGTTTGTTTTATACCACATAGGTTTTTAAATTTTCGGATATGATTATGTATGGCTTTCAAACTGCTTAGATTCAGAGTCCTGTTGCTTTTATGTGAAACACTATAAAATGGTATATTTAAGGTCATTATGATTTTATTGGCATAAAAAGACATGTATATCCTGCTTTAAAAAAAAAAAGTGACACCCATGAGACTAGCTCATATTTTTGAGTTCTTTCCTGGTCATATAAACTATCTGTGCATTACTTCTCATTCTATCATTTGCTAGTACTTGCTATAGCAGATGCCAGTGAAAAATTATAAGAAATGCTTAAAACTGAGAAAAATCCAATCTCTGAAAATTAAGCAAAAATGTTGTTAAACCACTGGAGTGGCCAAGAACCTAGGCTGAGTTGCTGGAACACCTGTGGGCACAGTTTGAGACGCTCTGAGGAATTAAAACAATGGTTAAGAGTTCAGGTTCTAGAGTTGGGCAGCTCTGGTTAAAAGTCCAGTACTGCCACTAACCAGCTATGCGACCTTAGACACATTATTTAAGATCTCTAAAGAAAACCCATCTCCCATTTTTGTTATCAGGACTAAATGAAAAAATGATTTGTGAAGTCTGAGACGCTATCTAGCCTAGAAACAGAACAGTTCTGGAGTCAGGTCTTCTGTTAATCACTAGCTATGGAATACGAACGAGCACATCACTTATCCTCTGCACCTCTGTTTTCTTACCTACAAAATGGGAATGCCGGCCCCTCCTTCATAGGCTTGTGTGAATTATATTAGTGCATACACATAAAATGCTTACAACCATGCCAAGCACACAGTAAGCCAAAGTGTTAGCAAATTATTAAAGTACTCTAGCATAATGCCTGGCACCTACCTAGTAAGAACTAAAAAATGTTACCTATCTTTGATACTATATAGATGAGCTCCTCCTAGGAGACAGGAATTTCAGTCAGGGTGGTCTTCCTGATTGGGCCATTTACTTAGTGGAAGGGTATTTCTCTTAGACCTGAAAACAGAATGGACCAGAGAGCCTTGGAGACTTGTAGAGTCAGAGTGTAACAGTCTTGATTAAGAACGGGTGAGGATAAGAAAAAGCTCCTAGGGGGTTGGGCCTTGAGAGTGGTACTTCTAGGAGCACTTGGGTGGCTCAGTCTAAGTGTCTGCCTTTGACTCAGGTCATGATCTCAGGGCCCTGGAATCAAGCCCTATGTCAGGGTCCCTGCTCCACAGGAAGCCTGCTTCTCCCTCTCCCACTCCCCCTGCTTGTGTTCCCTCTCTTGCTGTCTCTCTCTCGGTCAAATAAATAAATAAAATCTTTTAAAAAAAAGAAAAAAAAAAAGGTACTTCTACATAAGGCAGGTCGGTGAGGTACTTAGGCAAAGAAGTTTATCTCCAAAGTAGGTTGAAGGTAATGAAAGACAGTAGGTGGTGTGGGGTGGTCATTGTAAATCAGTAAGCTGTAAGAGACTAAAAAGCCAATACTTGAAAAGCCAGTCTTGTTTAATGTTTTTTGTATCCTCTGTACTTATATTCCTATTTTTTTCACTAATAGTTCATAAAATATTTGGCAATGTCCAACCTGTCAGAGAACTTAGGGTTATGTGGGCACATGAAGCACAGCATGAAAAGCCAACAGAAGGTTGGCGTGGGAATTTCAACAGGGAGACGGGCTTCACTGAAACAGGTCTCCTAGAAACAGCTGTCTTTCCTTGAAGAGTCTGGATTTTGTTTGATTAAGGGAGGCTGCATTTCTCTAGATGGCAAATTAGAAACCAAGCCAACTTCCTGTACCTGTCAGCTATTTCCCCCTCACCTCCCTTTTCCTAAAGAAATAGTTGGGAGGGGTGCTTGGGTGGCCCAATTGGTTAAGCAACTGCCATCAGCTCAGGTCATAATCCTGGAGTCCCAAGATCGAGTTCCGTATCAGGTTCCCTGCTCAGCAGGGAGTCTGCTTCTCCCTCTGACCATCTCCCCTCTCATCCTTTCTCTCTCTCTCTCTCTCAAATAAATAAATAAAATATTTAAAAGAAAAAAAAAAAAAGAAATAGTTGGGAGGAAGAGAGTAGGGGCCCAAGCCCTGAGAGAACAAGGGAGAATGGCCAGGTTAAATGCAGAAAGCAGAGAGATCCTAAAGGTAGGAAATCTGAGTTGCTTTGGCCTCAATGGTCCTTTTAAATCTTGAGGAACAGGCATCAATGGTATTCTCTATCCTTCTGAGTTTGTGTCATCTGCACAACTGGAAAGTTTCCCTTCTTTATCCAGCCGACTGAAAAAAATGTTGCCAGATCTGTAGGATGCTACACTAGATGGACTCAGCTTTGACTCCACCCAACATTAGTTCCAACCCTGAGGATATTCCACTCTCCCCACCCAACACCCCACTTGGGGGCTTGGGGCAGGTGCTGGGCCAAGGCTAGTCAGACCACAGTGATCATATCCAGTCCACAGCACCTTCCATTTTATTGTTTTATTTACAAACAGGGTGAAGTCAACTGGGAAAATCAGGAGTAGGGAGTCAGTCTGGGCCATCCAAATGTGGAGTGGTTCCTGGGTCAGTCTCCACCATGAAGGCCGCCTCTTCTATACTTTTCCTGCCTCTTGGTAATGGCCCCTTGATTCCTCAGGGCAGCCTCGCATGCTGCTCCTGAGCCCTTGTATGAGGGCAGATGGATCCTGGGGGAACAGGGGTGGTACGAGGGCTGGGGCCCCCTCAGTTTGTGTAAACCTGAGTTCCGATCACACGCATGATTTCCTTCTGTATCTTGGGGTCCTGAGTATTAATGTTGGCATCGCCCACCTGACCATCCTCATATCTGCCAAAGATAGGGCAAGTGTGAGCATCAGAGGGAGAACAATACCAGAATAATGTCAACAAGTGGAACTATATCTGGAGGTGTGGTCATCCCATCCCAGAAGTCAAAACCCTTTCTTGCTACTCTTCTGGGTGGAAAAGATTCAGTGTTATCTGGTTTCCTTCAAACAGACCTTGACCTATACCCAGCCCCATCTTCCACAGAGAAAGTTCTAGTGCCAGCTCCACTCAGGAGCCAGGGACAAGTCTTCGATGACAGAAACAGACTTTCCCGGTAGTCACACCATCACACCCCCACCCTCATTCCTCAAAGTAAGCCCCAAGGTACCCTCCTAGACTTACACAAAGAAGAACCGTGTGCAGACATGATCAGACACAGGGCACACCCAGATGTTCCCATGCTTCTGGAGGTCCTTAGATGTAATCACTGGGAAGAAGGCGGCCAGAAGTTATAGATATAATGCTTAAGTCACACAGTCCAGGGAGGGGAGGAAAGACATGATGTGTCAACACCCTTGGCTGGATCATAGGGTTAGGGACACAGAAAAACAGGGACTGGGTGAGCTACCTACCTTCACAAAGTGCTATACAGTTTAGATTCCGACTCTGCAGGAACCTCGACTGAATGGATCGGGTCTGGAAGAGAAGGAGAGCAGAGCCAAGTGGACTGTTACAGCTTTCCCTAGAGAGGACAGTTAGCTGCTGATGGCAAGGGGTGTGGATCAGGGATATCTGGGGCTCCCCAGCCATCACCTCCCCCAAATCTGCTTTCCCATAATCAGTTTGGATGAGTCCATAGCTTCCATCTTTACATTTTCATGTCACTCTCTGCTTTCATACTTATGACTGAGGCCACATCTAACTGTGGAAGTGTGTTCATCTTAGAACATACCTGATTCCTGCAAATGATCTGCAAACTACCCACCTCCGCTACCATCTGTTTCCCCATCCATCTCTGTAGCCTCAACTTATCCCAGGGGAAGGGTTCTGCCTCACTAGAGCAGTGCCAACCAATAATACCTGGGGGATGGTATTCATCCTGTTATATCTCTGGACCAGCTCATCCTTGGAGGGCATCCTGTGCTGTCCTTTTCCCATTCCTGTCACAGAACAACAAATCCAGTTCACTCACCCATTCCTCAATCAAGTATTTACTAAAGTGCATACTATGTGCCAGGCACTGAGCTACACATGTAGTGAATAAAACAAACAAGGATCTGCCCTGACACAATGTAGTCTGATGGAGACTAGAGGCAAAGAACGAGTAATGACAACACAGTATGGTAAGAGGTGTGATGGGGAGAATCTAGAACAATGAGTGAGCTAGAGGAGGAGAACTAGCCTGTTTTAGAGGCTGGAAGGCGGCTTTCCGGCGACAGCTAGGAAGAATTAGTCAAATGGAGAGGAAGAAAGTGTTCCGGGAGAGGTAACAGGTCATGGAAGGCCTGGAGGAAGAGAGCAATGTGCCTTAGTTTGTATGGAGCACAGTCAATGGGAGGGGAGTGACCACAGATGATGTGGAAGCTTTAAGCTAGGATCAGATCAGGGAGGCCTTACAGACCATGTTAAGGCAACTGGAGTTTATCCCGAGAACATCAGAAAATCACTAAAAGGCTCTAAGACAGAGGAGGAACATACAAAATGAGCCAGGAACAAGGGGCCCAGGAAAGTGGTATCAACACCTTGGATCAATGCCAGGTTGAACAAAATGAGTGAGGAGGAAGCAAGCAGAGCAAGCAGATCTGCTCTAGTCTCAGAGTAACACAAAAAACTATTACCAGAGTCACTTAAGAGAAAAGGCAGAAAGCACAGCTGGTAAGTGAAGAATAATTTTCCACAAGTAACCACATGGCAACAACCTTAAGAATCCTGCTTCCTTCCTTAAGTCTTCCCAGACTTGAGGAAGTGGTGTCAATTCCCTCCAATTTCCCCCCTACCTAAATCCATAAATCCTCCACCATCCTTATCTCCCAGTGAATAGCTCTATTTATAACATTTATAGACTCATTCTAGATTTTTCTTATTTAGATACAAAACAGTGCTTGTGTGCCCCTACTCCCAACTGTTTTTGGCCTGTGACTAGGACTTGAATCTTTGTACTAAGCTTTCTCACAGGCCCAGCCTTATCACAGTCGTGTGTGTGTGTGTGTGTGTGTGTGTGTGTGTGTGTGTATCTCCCCCCTTCTGTCAGAGAGAGAGAGATGGATGAATACGGGAAATGATGCTATCCTAACAGGCCATAAGCCAGGCCCCTATCTCACAACTCCATCCTGGGAACTTTCTATTACTAATCCCACTCTGCTTCAATTCTTGGTTTTGTAACAGCTGTGGTGCAGGAGTGGGGCTGACTGGACTGCCATTCTTCACTGTGCAGGCTGTCAATTCATCATGCACTTACACTGAAGTCCCATGACAGATTTATGGCTTGAACAAGACCTAGGGCAAGACTTAAAACTGTTCTTTTCTTCCTCCTATGGGCCGCTTACCACCCCTCTATTTCTACTTTCTCCATTAGCCTTAATTAGGTTTAGCTCTGAATCCAAACATCATGACCTTCTTTCTTGTCTTGGTTATTTCAATGCAAGATTCTTTTTTTTTTTTTTTAAGATTTTAATTATTTATTTGACAGAGAAAGATCACAAGTAGGCAGAGAGGCAGGCAGAGAGAGAGGGGAAAGAAGGCTCCCTGCTGAGCAGAGAGGCCAACACAGGGCTCGATCCCAGGACCCTGAGATCATGACCTGCGCCAAAGGCAGAGGCTTAACCCACTGAGCCACCCAGGCGCCCCTCAATGGAAGATTCTGAGTGAAATTCCCACTCAAGTTCTACCCCAGATAAGAAAGAACAATCTGATTTCTACAACTGGTCTTAGAGATGGCCCTTATGATACAATACAAATCCTGTCCCATCCCAATCCTGTTGTACACTGTCCTGTCCATATTGACCCAATAATCTTCTGTCAGTTTACCAAGATCAGAACCTGAGAACATGGTGGCTAGAATAATCCCCAAATGCTTAGTGTCCAGAGGATACACATGTCAGATGTCTCTAAATAGAACTAAACAGATGTTTACCATCTCCTTTCTCGCTGGCCCTCATTATAACCTGCACACAATGGCCAAGTCATTGGAATGGAGGGTCCACTAGCCAGATGGATGTTCTCTATTTATACTGGCTCCCAGAGAGCACCAAGTGCCACAAAACTAAGGATACCCTGGAGAAAAACAGAGAAAACCAAAACTGAATAGGGTAGATGGAAACATATAAGAAGACAGAGTTGGCTAAATGTTAGAGTAACTACAATAAACTGGACATTTGTACACATCTCACATGATAGAGACCCTCATGTATTGGCAGGGCTTCAAAGACTCAGTCATTCAAGTAAAGCCTACCTGGTCGATCCAATAAAGTGATAAGAAAACTGGCCTAGAAATTAAGAGAACTAGATTCCAATCCTAGCTCTGCTACTCAGTTATGTGACCCCAAGAAGTCATTTAACTTCTCTGTATGAGCTTTCCTAACTGTAAAGTAATAAAGGACTAGGTGTAACTCTAAGAGTAAAATCCTATGCCATTTTGTATCCATAATCAATGGAACTCTGCAAGAGGGAAAAGGATGGTGTCATATGATGTTTTTCTGTAATGAAGAGAGTAATGAAGAAAGTTAAGGAGTCAACAGAGATTCCTGGCTCCATATGGTAACTAAAGCAATTCAGGCACTTAGTAGTAGTAAACAAAGCCAGTGAGAGGGGAAAGAGGAAGAGAACAGACAGGAAGCAATAATTCTATGGGCATCAAGAACCAGGAGAATCTCACTAACTTAGAAAACAAGAGCTTAATGAGGGAAGCTCAGACTTTGACAAAGATAAAAATGGAGAAACCTGCACAAAGAAGCCAAAAAGACTATCCCAACACAACCCCTACTCTGCACCCCGGGCACACAGAATAAGATTCATTCACGCATCTATAGATATTTATAGGGCACGTATGCTGTGTGGATTCATCATCAGGTTTGGTTCATGACACATTATCATTTATTTATTCATTATCTATTATACCTATAGACCTAACCTACAAACTAAATTCAAGAACCAGAACAGTACTAGTGACTTACATCTAACTATCTGCCTCTCCTTGGGAGGTAGTCACTGTCCTGAAGTTTCTTTAGTTTTATCATACATACACACACACACGCAACTAAATGTTTGTTTGCTTTTGAACAATATAAAAAAGACATCACACAGTAGTCTTCTGGGCTTGTTTTTTTTTAAAGATTTTATTTATCTGAGAAAAAGCACGCACATGGGGATAGAGGGAGGAGCAGAGGGAGAGGGACAAGCAGACTCCATGGTGAGTGCAGAGCCCAAGGCGGGGCTCGATCTCACAACCCTGAGCTGAAACCAAGAGTTGGACACTCAACCGACTGAGCCATCCAGATGCCCCTGGACTTGCCTGCTTTAAAATCAACTAATTACTAAGATTTTTCCACAGTTGAGAGCCACTGTTTATCCATTTTCATTGCTAAATAATAATCCATCCTGAGAATGTACTAAAGTGTATTTATCCATCCTCCTGATAATCTGATAAGGAGCATTTGGGTTGCTTCCGAGATCTGCTATTGCAAATGGTACTGCTCAGACCATTAACACACACCTTTGGGTGTATGTATGCAGGAATGAAAATGCTGAGTGTCTAGGATAAAATTTTTCAGCTCTGTGAAATTTAACACCAAATTGTTTTCCAAAGTGACTGTACCAATTTATATTCCCATTAAAAATAAAAGATCCTGCTGATCTACAACATCTAGAACCACTAGAGGTATTACCATATTTCTTGATTTTTGCCAATCCAAATAGGTACTCCATGTTAAGTCTTTTTGGTCTTGATTTTACTTCCTTGATTAATAACAATTGAGCAGCTTTTCATATTTTTTGGTCATTTCTTCAGTGAAATGCCTGTTCATGTCATTTGCCTATTTTTCTATTAGATTGTCTTTTTCTTATTGATTTTTGAGCATTTTATTTTATTATTATTTTTTAAGATTTTATTTATTTGAGAGAGAACACAAGCAGGGGGAGGGGCAGAGAGAGAAGCAGACTCCACATTGAGCAGGAAGCCCGACAGAGGATCGATTCCAGGACCCTGGGATCATGATCTGAGCTGAAGACAGATGCTTAACTGACTGAGCCATCCAGATGCCCCGATTTTTATAATACATTTTTATTACTAATCTTTTGTAGTTAAATGTGTTGCTAAATGTCTTCTGGTTTGTAGCTTATCACTTTCATAATAAGTATTCTGATAAACACAAGTTTTTAGTTTTAATAAAGTCAAATGTACCGATCCTTTATGATTTATAATTCTATCTTTTTCCATTCTCTGAGTAATTTTGTATAAGACTGTAGTAATTGGTTTGGTTTGATTAAAGTTTGGTTTAAGACTCACTTATAAAACTATCTGGGCTCGTGAGTTTTGGGGGTTTTTGTTGTTGTTAAAATAGTTTAAAATTTAGAGACTCTTTTAAGTGTCACAATTCTAGATCTAAGTTTTCTTATCTTTGTAACAGTTATAATTACTGGAGAATACTAAATAATGACCTATAAAGAATCAAATACTGTCTCCTTTATATGGCACATGTGTAATATATGATGGTTATCCTTTATACAGAGACTATAAAACAAGAACAAAACAAGACTGAAAAGGAACTAAAACATGAACCTGGAACACTGAGACAGCTTCAAGTCAGATTCATTTTCTGAACAGAACAAAGCTGGACTTATCTCCTGACTAGAGTATGGGCTTTATTCATGCCTTATCTTTGGAATAAAAGGCTTTCTCTTCCACTCAATGTGACTATTACAATATTATGCAATTACAGACAGTTTAAAATTTTAAAAAGTAGTTGAGAGGGTGAACAATGTCTCCAGACATGTAAGCCAATTGAAGATACTCAAGCCTTCAAGTATATTCATATATAAACTCACAGGCACACCATCCATAATAATGACAGGCTACTAACACCAAAAATGTGGTCTACGAAAAGCCTCATTTCACTCTCCCGGTTATTCCCTCACTTAATCTCAGAGCCAAGCCTCTACAATGAATAAAACCATTCCGATGAAGAAGAGGACTACCTAAGAGAAAGGAAACAACTGGCCTCACCTTGTAAAGAATCTGAATTTCTAATAAGAGGGGGCGGAGAGACAGACTATGTATCTGTGACTGGGGAGAGAGCTGACAGAGACCACGTATCCATGATGAACGAGGAGGAGACAGCATAGATTATGTATTTACAAAATGAATGCAACGTAAATAGAGTCAAGGTGGCCAGAGAGTATTTCTTACCTGAGTATCCAAAGGAAATACTGGAGATGGGGCTCAGGTAGATGCCTTTGCCATAGGCTGCTCCATGCAGCTTGCAGGGAAATACCAGGATGAGCAATATGAGCCTGGGCCCTCCCATGGCTGTATATTAGGCAGCCACAAGGCTTATCCAGCCCTCTGTCCCTCCAATTACTTTCTCACTCATTCAGATAATGCTAGGAACCTACTCTTGAAAAGCTGATTGGCTGAAAAATGGATGCAGGTTAACCCTTTTGCCCTATTAGATACTGATGTCTTGGAAAGTGAGGAGTGGCAGAGCCAATGAGTCAGTCCCTCAGAATCCATGCTTCTGTCCCCACACCTTGGTACATATGCAGATTCCAAAAAAGGAACTACTGAACAGGTAGCCAAGAGGAGGGACAATACGCATTCCTTGGAGGCTCACAGGGCAAAGAAGTAAGACTTTTATAACAATTCTCTGAATGAACAGTCACATAAATTAAAAAGCTTTGTCTAACAGGTTAATTCATCACAGTGGCTGTGGTCAGCAATTCATATTCCTGCCTACTGCTACAATCCCATTCCCGAAACCACCAAAAAACACAGTCTGGAGTCAGTTATACAACAGCCACATTCCTTCTATACAAACAATTCCAACCTCTCTCCTATGGAAGCCCCACAACAGGCTAGATTTGAGGATGCTGAGGCAAAAACAGCTAAGTACTCTAGAGCAGCTTTCCCCAAAACCGAGTGGGGCATGGTGGGGGGTGGGAAGAAAGGGAAAGGGGCACAGCCTCACCTGCAGTTTGGTGTAGGATGCATTGACCAGCCCATTGCGCAGGATTGAATGCCAGTTCTCAATGTGGGACCCACTGTAAGGCAGGGTAAAATGCATGTTTCCTCACGGTATGAGGTTCCCAGAAGCGGTTCCAAGACTGCCATGCCACTCCCACCCATCCTCACCCACACAGGACATGCTGATAGGCACAGATACACCTAGTGATGGACATGCACATGGATACAGTCACAGACATGCAAGATATGTGTGTGGCTAACCCTCCATCTTAATTTCCAGCCCCATCCTTTTTTCTGTGCTTCAGCTAGTCCCATCCTAAACCCCCAAATGCTGATTCAGTATTCTCATTTGCCTATTCTCCTGATATTTCAAGTTAAGCAGATTCATCTCACACTCAACAAAGACTTATCACTGATCCCAAATATGGCTGCCAGTCCTGATCAGACATCTGTTTTAAGAAAAGGGTACCATCTCCCTTCTTAATCTCTCTCTCTTTCTCTTTCCCCTCCCATAGTTAGGCATAAAATCACTGATTTCCTTCAAAACAGCTTTCAGATCTATCTCCTCCAATCTGTTCCTTCAACATCTTTTTATATGTAAATGTCATTTCTCAACTACAACATAAGTAGCTTGAGAGTAAAGACCAAATCATATGTATCTTTTTACTGTCTACAGCACCTACTACAATAATAATAAATATTTGACTGATCAGTTGATGGATATAGGTAACATACACACTCATATACCTCAAATGAAGTTGCCCTCCCATCCCCCTAAACTATTTGTTGTCCTCCCCACCCCCACCCCTAGTCCCCACCCTCCTCACTGGAAGGCAAAGGTGCTGCCATAGAGCTTCTTGGCGGTCCGGAACCGAGCCTCCTTGGCAGGAGGGCTGCTCAGCAGGAGGAACTGGTGTGAGGTGTGCATGAACTTCAGCTGCTGCCCAGGGTGGGGGTCGAGTCAGGAAAACAGAGAAGATATGGAGATCAGGGAGGGAAAGGTTGGGGATAGGGGGCAAATCAGGCTGGCACTGACCCCAAATAAATAGAATATGCTTAGGTCCAAAGGCTGCTGTTGATGGACAGAGCCAATGAGGCAAGTCTAGGACCAATATGGTTAGCTGGTTTGGAGCCCCTCTCTGCCCCTCACCAGATATTTAAAGTTTAGAAGAATAGTCACTTACCCTGCTGAGAGGTAGTTTGACAATGTGTGACCTGTTGCTAGAGATGATCCTAGCATAAAACAGAAAAAAAGGGATGGAAAGAATGAGTGTGTGGCCAGACCATCCGAAACAAAGCAGCAGCCTGCTGAACCCTTGGGAGAACAAGCAAGGATTCCAGGGCTATCTGCATTGTGTGAAATGTTCAGATCACTATCTGGGTATTCCTGTGGGTGGTAATGCTAGTGTAGAAAAATGTAAAAGGGAAGCTACTGACCAGAGATCAGCTAATTACTGGGTAAACAATGGAGGAAAGAAAGAGAGGGATGAAAGGGAGAGTGCTACATCTAGGAGGAGAAAAGGATAACATGAACGGAAGAGTACATAAGATCAGATACAAAAAAAAAAAAATCAGAAAGCAGGGATCTGTATTAGCAGCGTGACAACTAGTACTTGGGATTTAGAGACGCACAACTGGGGCTCAAGAGCCATCCTATCTGAGCTCAGAGAAAGCCTTCAGGGTTCTGGAGGATGGGCAGGAGTGGAAAGAAAGTTACTGTTTGGGCTGGAGAAATAAACAGAAGACACTACAACAATCTTCCTGAGGATTCAAGGACAGACTGGGCTGTGTATAGGCTGAATTCAGAGTGCACGAGAGAGCAAAGGCATAAAACAGTGAGGGCTCAGCAAGGCAATGTTATCTCATGTAGTGGATACAGTTTGGTTCTTTGGGCTTCACCCATTTACTGTGATGCCATCCTGATGCCTGGTCACTCCTCACCCTATGAGGGAGCATGTTGCATAGCTGACTATGATGTCAACAACTGACTAGGAAAAGATGGGAAAGCTATGTCAGCGAAACAATAAAAATCAAGATCAGGGAAGAAGGGCAGAAGGTGGAGGCAGTAGAGAATGTTCAGAATCTTTGTTAGAAGAGAATAATAATATTGCCTCAAGGCTGTGGACAGTGTACATCAACAAGGAAGGCCTTGAGAGAGGGAAAGGGAGTAGAAGAGGGAGACAGACCTCTCTGGATGCACAGAGAACTTAGCTGAAATAGTACTAATGCTTACATACAGAGGATGCTTAAACACCCCCATACTTCCCTTCCATTCTCCAAAGGATGAACCATTCTACCCATACTACTTACCACTGCAAGAGAGGATGGGCCAAGGGATCCAGCTTGTCCATCTGCTTCTTAATTTCTAGGTATGAGCCCTGTAAGACAAAGGCCATAAAATTATCTCCCAGGAGAGGTGGGAGCCCTCCCACTTATGACTGACTATCAGGGCCCGGGGCAAGGTAGGCACTGAAGGCCACACAAAGGCAAGAGGAAATGGGGTTCCCACCCTCAAGGAGCCCAGTTAGATTGGGAAGACTCAGAAATAAATATGAAAATGACTGAAAATGCTTACAAAACAACATGCAGGTGGGTCTCCCTCATTTTATGCAATTCCTACAACCCTAAAAAGTTGATTTTAAATAAAAAATAAATAAAATCAATGTCCCAGAAAGATCAGGCTAAGGAATGCTGTGGTAAAACTTTACATAAAGCAGAGTCCTTCTGACAAATCATCCCTCCTGGGTATATCTAATGTGTTAATCTGAACTGTGATATCTAGGATTTGCTGAGAAGAGGCCCACCTGTAAATGTGAGTACAAATGAATGTCTATTCATGCAGAGATTGCAGACGAGGGGTGGGGAAGTCTGGTGAGGGGCAGCCTTGAGTCAAAGGATGGTCACTGCTCCATGTTGTGCCCCACCCCTAGGAAGGACAGAAAATGTAGGCCCCTGGGGCTAGTTCCTTACGTCCAATTCCCCTCCTCACCCTCCCAACCCTGGGCAAAAGTCTTTCCCTCACTTCTCTAATTCCCTAAGAATTATGGGGAAAACATTAAATACAAACAACTTGTGAAGGAATTGGCAACAAAGGTAAAGGTTGAGAGAGACATCAGGAGTGAGAAAGAGGAGTAACAGAGAACAAGGATTGGGAAGGCTAAAGAGGGGAAGACTAAAGTAAATACAGTGAGGAATCTGAGTAGCATTTCTAAATCTTCACTCCACTCCCATGGATTCCAAGCACAACAGGGCACTGAAGAAGGACAGGCAGAGGGCAGAATACCTGGGTCATCTCCCGGATGGACATCACACTATCCAGAGCTTTCTGAAGTCGTTCATAATTCTTCTTCTGTGGGGAATCAATGGGAAGAGAAGACCCAGATGAAGAAAAGTGGAGGAGCGTAAGATGTGATAAAAAGGGAGGGCCAGATGTACATAAAAAGTCTAGGCCCCAGGGAAAGAGTATATGTCATGGAAAGAACACAGATTTAATGTCAGACAGTTCTGGAATCACATGCTAGTTCTCTTTTACCAGCTGGAAGTAATAGGGGAAGAGGGGAAGTTTCTTAACCACTTAGAATCTCAATATCCCTGTATGTAAATGAAGATAAAAATTCCCACTACACTCACGAAGACGTTCTAAGGACTAAATAACATATGTAAAGAAGATATATAGTGCCTGATACATAGCAAGAAGGGTAACAGTGAGGCACTCTGCTGGGTACTTGTGATGGTTAACTTTGTCAATGGTTAATCGAGTTGATCTGACTGGGTCATGGAATGCCTGAACATTTTGTCACACATTACTCCTGGTGTGTCAGTGAGGATGTCTCTAGAGGAGATTAACCACTGAATCAGCAGACTGAATAAAGCAGATTGCCTGCCCTCATTTGGGTGGGCCTCACACAATCAGTTGAAGGTCTGAGGAGAACAAAAATGCCAAGGAATTGGCATTCCCTGCCTGACAGTCCCTGCCTGACTGCTGAAGCTAGAACACTCACTGGTCTTTTCCTACCTTTGAACTGGAATTGAAAAACCTGCTCTTTCTGGATCTCAAGACTGCAGGCTTTTGGACTGGAATTTACACCATGGGTTCTCCTGGGTCTTCAGCTTGCCAACTGCAGATCCTGGGACTTCTCAACCTTCATAACCACATGAGCCACTTCCTTCTAATAAATCTCTTTCTATATATATCTCCTATTGGTTCTGTTTCTCTGGAGAACCCTAATACAGTACTTTACATATATTCTCTCTCATTTGTATAACAAGCTGCAAGGTAGATATTAACCCCCTTTTACAGTTAACAAAATCGAGGTTCAGAAAGGTTAAGTAACTTTTCTTACACCATTCAGCTAGGAACAGTAGAACCTCAAATGGAATCCAGGTCTGTCTGGCTCCAAAGTCAATATTCTTCACTAGTAAAACCCAATAATGTTAATTCTTCTCTACTCCTTCTAACAAACTCAGTTATTTATTCACTAAAATAGCTAAAGCTTGGAGTTTAAGAGTTCCCAAGAACCAAGTGTTCCCCTTCTTCTGTCCCACATTCCAAGCAGTTACATACACTAAAATGAGAGCCGTAGACTCCCACCATCTCTTCTCATTTCTATTCCTTAGCCCTGACTTTCTTCCCACGCAACAATACCTTGGGGTTAAAGGCCAGAGTCTTGGGATCAGTGGGGTCCACCACAGAGGGATAAGGCTCAAAGATGATGCTCTTTCTAGGGGATTCCAAAGCTGCCCTACACATGGCCACCAGCAGATCCACCACCTTAGGGGAAAAGAGAGAAAGAGGGCAAAAGCTAAAGGATCTCCCAGAGCTGGGAGTCACACAATATCCAGCATAGGTCCATCTTTTGGAGGCTCTCAGCACTTCTCCCTGCTGTTCCTTTTAAAAGCAAACATGCTTATGATTTCTTCATTAGAAAATACAGGCTACTTATAAAAATTCAAGTAACAGGGGCACCTGGGTGGCTCAGTCATTAAGCACCCGCCTTCGACGCAGGTCATATCCCAGGAACTCCAAATCGACTCCCATGTCAGGCTCCCTGCTCCACAGGAAGCCTGCTTCTCCCTCTCCCACTCCCCCTGCTTGTGTTCCCTCTCTCGCTATTTTTCTCTCTGTCAAATAAATAAATAAAATCTTTAAAAAATAAACAATAAAAAAATTCAAATAACGGTGAATTAAAAAGTGACTAAAGAAAAGATAAAAATCATCCTCTGCCCCTAAACAAATCTCATGCATCACAGGTACTACTGTGAAGTCTGATGTCTATCCTTTCAGATTGTCTTTCCTATGGAAATAGCTTATTAAATAGGAAACTGAAAAAGAAAGAACTACACTACACTTACTGTTGCATTTTCTTTTTTATATATCATGTTCTACCCATAAGTAACAGCCGTGGAGTATTTCCACTGTAAGGACATACCATGGTTTCTTTAACAGCACCCCACAGATGGAACTGTATCCATGTGGGTTTTTTTTTTTTTTTCACTATTACAAACAAGAGTATCGTGAGCATCCTTACACATGGAAGCATTTCCAGAGGTTAAATTGCAAGGAGTGAAATTTCTAGGTTGCCTGGTCTTTCTTGATGCCAGTTCCCCAGAAGCTTTTCCCACTCTCATACCTCTGCGCCAGTGGCAACCTCCTCTGCAGCTCCAGACATGACTCCCAGCGTGTAGAAGGAGAAAACACACAGCTCACGAGTACAGACAGCTGGCTAGATGGACATATTAAACAGACAGTAATGACAGCAGGGTGTGCAGTAAGAAGGTATTATAGAGAGAAAGACGAATCTGACCTCGGACAACTCTAGAATGAGGTAGGAATTTGGGGCCCTCTACATCATGAGAAAAACTATAAACTAGTCTTAATTAAAATGCTTTACGTGTTAAGTTTGGGAGTTAATGCTGTCTCCTCTATGAAGCCTTCCATGACTTCCCTAGGTAGTTAGATGCTCTCTCTTGTGAGTTTCCACAACACTCCTCACGTCTCCTTCCCATAGTTATAGTGTAGAGTCTGTCCACCCACCTAGACTTGGGAGTCCTTGAGAATAGTGTCATATGCAATCATCTTTATCAACACGTAATCCCTATTTTTAAATGGTGGGTGGGGGGGTTTACCTTCAAAAACATTCATGTATCCTCACTTTCCAAACAGGATTGCTGAATTTGTTTTCTGAGAAAAATAATTATTTCTAGAGTGTCAGAGAGAATGGACAGAATGCTACCTTTACCACAGACCCGGGAAGAAAGGAAGAAAGGAGAGATGAGGAGCTAAGGGTCCAAGGAAGAGGGTCACAGATTAGGGTATATACCTTGAGCATGGATCCATTCTGGAAGACATGCTGCTCATCACACACCACACAGTACTCATTCAACGTTGGAATCCTCTGTTCTGCATACTTCATGATCTGGGGAGAGAAGAGATTGTATCAAGTCTCTTGGAAGTACAGGTATAGATAAGGGAAATCATTTGAGCTTCTTTCCAGCTACTCTCCCTACTCCCAGTCCTGTGCCTAAGTCAGAATCTATTTTTGGGCCCTGCACTTATTTAAATTGATGGCCCAACTCTAGAGCTACAACTATTTATTATAGTAAACACAGGACCAGCCATGGCAGAAGATCTGAGTTAAAATCCTACCCGCCTCTACCACTTAATAACAGATACAACTTTGGGCAAATCAGTTAACCTGAGCCTTAGTTTCCTCATTTATAAACTGGGTATTATTCTCCCCAAAGAAGAATGGATATTAATGAAATAATTTCATATAAACATTAACAAGTACTAACCAAACTATTAACCTCAGTTGTAGTAATTATATATTGTCCCTCAGAGATAAGTGAGTATTCAGTCCACGATTACATGGTAGGGGGCCTTAGAAGCCATTTCAACCACCCAGAACAATCAGCCTGTTCACTGGTCAAAAACATAGGCACAATTCCATTGGGAAGAGAGCACAAATCCAGAGCCATTTTGCAATACCCTAAAAAAATTTTTTTTTAAGTTAACATACAGTGTTTTACTAGTTTCAGGGGTAGAATTTAGTGATTCATCAGTTGCATATAACACCCAGTGCTCATTACTAGAGAATTTTTTAAAACACTCTGTCTAGAGGCACCTGGCTGGCTCAGTCAGTGGACCATACAACTTTTGATCTCGGGACCATAAGCTCTACCCCACAGTGGCTGTAGAGCTTACTTAAAAACATAAACAAAACCTAGAAACAACAACAATGAAATAAAACCACACTCTGTCTTAACCCGACTCTACCAGATACCAGGTTTTGTGTGAATCAAGTTGTTCCCATTTCACATACTTTTGGGCTGGTAAAGAGACATGCAAGGGCTTTTATTCACTGAGATGTACTGAATGCCCACTATGTACCTACTATGTACCCAATTTGGTGAATGGTCTCCTTGACTATGCAATAACATAAAAGATTATTCTTCTCAGACCCTCAACACCGACAAGGGAGATGTGGCATGTATACAAATTAATTACAACTCAAAGCAGGATAGGGTATGTGACACACAGGTTCGATACAAAACAAAAATCATCTTAAGAGGTCAATGAGAGGAGAGATCACTCCCACTTAATATGGTTGGAGTAACGGAGAAGAATTTTATGGCGCAGGTAGCAACGAGCCTTGACTGCAACAGGCAGATTTAGGGAGGAAGGCCAGTGGAGGGAATGATGTGAACAAAGGTAAAAGAGATGCAAAAGTGAAAGAAAGCATGTCCAGGGAATAAAGAGATATGAAAAAGAAATGACCCAGCAGTAGCTGAGTAATGAAAGAGGTATAGGGAAAACTGAAGACCACTTGAGTGAGGATTTGGGGATCACAAGGAAATCAGTGTCAATCCCTCTCATATCTTGACACCTATGCACTTATAATTTGCAGTGCATCATGTGGCACTTGATCAGACATGATCTGTTAGTGTGTTCCCAATAATGCCATCAGCCTCTTGAGGATGGGAACTATGCCTTCTTTTCTCCTATCCACACAATGTGAGTACATTTCTGGGAGCAGAGCAACTCAGGAAATATTTGTTAACTGAATGAGGAGCTGGGAGATGTTAGGGGATCAGATGGGTCAGACAACAAGGGAAAGGCTTAGGAATGAAGCTTTGTACTCAATTACCTGGACAAGGAATCCATATTCCAGAGTGGGGATGTTCTTGCAGTGACCACTGACCTAACGAGAGTAGAAAGACAGACATCATGAACCTCCCATGAAGCTGGTGCTGAGTGAGACCTCACACTCATCACCTAGGATTCTCCTGAAGTGCTACACCTAGCTCCGATGAGCCTAAATAATCCAAAAGCTGGAGAGAAGACCTTTAGACATTTTTGCCAAAGGCTCCTGAAAGGGGCTCACCTATCTTTAACCTTCTTCAAGCTAGGTGGATAGGTTAATACAGCAGCTGATGACCAAGTCCTAACCGCAGCCAAATAAAATCATACATGACATCTTGGGATGCCCAAGCTCAGACTCCCTGCTTCATGGCCTACTATCTGAGAAGCTGGCCAAACAGTTTAGAGATGTCTTCAGCTATTAAAAAGTGTGCTCTATTCTACCCATTCATGGTATATGTCCAAGTTTGACTTAGGATCCCTGGAAAACCATATTCCCACCTCATTTTGGGACGTTATACTCTCACATTTCCATTCCCACCCTTCTGGCACCCAAGTCAAACCCTCCCCAGCCCATGTACCAAAGGAGAGGTCCGTGCTGGGGGAGGGAGGCCCACGTGCTGGGGGCACAGGAGACCTGCCTGGGGGCTGGGAGGGTAGCCAAACACCTCCACTTTGGGGTTCTTCATGGTGCAGGAGATGGAACGGTTCATGAGGCGCCCAACTCGAAGCTCTGGTACACCCAGTTTGCCTTTCAGCATGGAGTCCTGTATGATAGGGAAACTGGGAGACCTGGAGAGAGAACAAAGAGAAGTGATGAAACTGGGGATTCAGAATGAGCCCTAGAAGAACACTGGAGGTAAGTGAGTACTAGGTCAGGATGGGTGAAGTGACTTAAGCCAAAGAAGAACTCCTACCTGAGGAAAGTTCCATTGGATCTTAAACAAGTAGGTCACAAATCTGAACTGATTTTTATGTCATTATTTGTGTTCTTCAGATTAGAACGTGGAGAACAGACAGAGGCAAAGTCTCAGTCAATCTCTATGGCATCTGGGCCAGGTATGGAATGGTCCCTTGGACAGGATGCCTGTTTCACTGTTCCATAGTGAGTGAGTGAGTGAGTGAGTGTGTGTGTGTTTGTGTGTGGTGTTTATATACATATGATTAAGTGCTAAATACCATACTAAGCAAGAAGTAGTTGCAGCCCAAAGAGCCTAATGTCTATCTGTCAATAATAATGCCTGGGAAGCTACAAATCTGGGTTTATATTAGCCTTTGGGAAAGTCAGAGACCCCAGGGGGACAAAATGTAGGCCTGGGGACAGAGAACGAGACAATATTCTAAAACCTAGATAATAAATCAGTGCACCCTCTCATAAGAAAAAAGAATTGATGCCTATTCTCAGACTCTACCTTCTTAGGAGAAAGAGTAATGAATGAGGTTCAAAGAAAGAAAAGATAGAAAAAATTAGCATACAATTCTTCAAATACATACCATCAGCTAGGTATTACGTTTTACATAAAGGACAAGGTATGGGGGCGCCTCGGTGGCCCAGTAGGTTAAAGCCTCTGCCTTCGGCTCAGGTCATGATCCCAGGGTCCTGGGATCGAGCCCCACATTGGGCTCTTTGCTCAGCGGGGAGCCTGCTTCCCCCTCTCTCTCTGCCTGCCTCTCTGCCTACTTGTGATCTCTGTCTGTCAAATAAATAAATAAAATCTTTAAAAAAAAAAAAAGAATTAAAAAAAAAAAGGACAAGGTATGAATACTGGTTACAGAAGTACAAGAATAAAGACACCTAGGGGACAGGACTATGTGGGTGGTGTTGTTAAAGGTGCAGAATTTAGAGGACCTCGGGAGAGAGCAAAATAGATAAGTTTAGGTAATCAAGAAAGTGGGGTGGGAGCTCAGACAAGACCATGGGCATCAGAGATGATCTGCTCCTGGAGGAGCACTTACTTGGGGATGGGCGAGAAGATGCTGAGGCCAGCTCGGAACTTCTTGATGGTACCACTTGCCTTGAACCAACTGTGCCTCTTTTCCTGCTGGGTCTTCAAGAAATCATTGCTGAGATGTTTCCATTGTTGGGAAGTGAACATACCCAGGATCCTAAGGAATCAAAGAGAACAGGCTTACAAAAACTCAGGCAGGGGAGTAGGTCAAGGAAAAGAATTATGAAAAGCAATTAATCTAAAATTCAGACCCAGGAGCTGTAAAGCTGGTTGTGGTGAGGAAATATGTCTGAAGACCCCCTATAATGACCTTAGCACATGGAAATGTGCTGTCCTAAAGTATCTCTTTACCTTAGAGGGTAAATATCCACTCCCATTACCTGGTCTCATGGACCAGAACAATTCTGAGACGATCTGCCTTTAATGGAAGATCTCAAAGGCGAGCCTTCAATGGCCATGAACCTGGGAATTTATTGCCAAGAATGACTATACTGACAGTAGAACAGAAGTAGTGGGATGACCAGAGTACCAGCAAATAAAAGGAGTAGGGACATGAGGGGTATTGACATTGTTAGGCAAAAAATTCTATCGCCAAACTTACGGCTTCCAACTTGAGCTGGGCCCTCAACTAGTTCGTCAGTTCTTTCACTTGTTTTTGACCAGTCCTCTCTGGCATTACTCTAAGCTATTATCATAAATCCTTACCGCCTTCTCTAAGCTTTTAACTTCACTTACAGCTGATAACCTCTTAACTTCTTAACAGAGAAACACTGAAGCCATCAGTTACCATCTCCCTTAATTTTCCCTTAAAATCTATTTCCATTTCCATTCTACCTTGATTCCTCCATTCTCTGGAGACAAGGTGACCCTTCTCTTAATTCCTCTATTTGTTCACTAGATCTCAGCTCCTTCTTGCCTCTGATCCATTAATCATCCCCCTTTCCTGTCAGTTCCTTTCCCAAAGTCCACACAAAGTTTCAAGTTTCTGCCCCTCAGTCTAGTTAGATCTCCCCCTGCCCCTTCTATCCTCATCCAAGTATCTCAGTCCATACTTACTGTTTCTACTTCGTTGTTAACCACTCACTTCTCAACTCAACTGCAGTCCAGTTTCTATCTTTGCCACTCCACTACAATTGCTCTTACCTTGATGTTAAATCCAACAAAAACTCTTAAGTTCTCCTCTTATTTATCCTTTATCCTTTCTGGCATCTTGCCCTCCTTGTAGAAACTCTCCCCCTTGCCTTCTGCGACACCATTTGCTTCCTATTCTTCTCCAACTTCTCTGACCTATCTTCAATGTTGTGTCTCTGCCCACTCATTTTCTTGGGTACCTTTGTCTGGATGTCAAAGGATGTTTTGTCCTTGATCCTATATTCTTTTCATTTTATCATGTTTTCCCTTAGCAATCTCATACTCTATACCAGTTGTAATCTCCACCCATTCACTGAATTTATTTTCAACCTTAACTTCTGTGACATATCTATGTACTAAGTACAACCACTTGAATATCCCAAGGTTACCTTTACTTTTTTTTTTTTTCCAAGTAGGTTCCATCCCCAGCATGGAGCCCAATGTGGGGCTTAAACTCATGACCCTGAGACTGAGACTTGTGCCAAGACCAAGAACTGGACTTAACTGACTGAGTCACACAGGAAGCCCCCCACCCAAGGTTATCTTTAAACAACATGCTTAAAATGGAAATAACTGGGGTGCCTGGGTGGCTCAGTCGTTAAGCATCTGCCTTCAGCTCAGGTCATGAGCCCAGGGTCCTGGGATCGAGCCCCGCATTCTCCCTCTCCCACTCCCCCTGGCTTGTGTTCCCTCTCTTGCTGTGTCTCTGTCAAATAAATAAATAAAATCTTTAAAATGGAACTAATTATCTATAGTCATCCCATAAAACTGTTCCTCTTCTTACATCCCTATTTAATTTGGTGGTATTACAATTTACCCAGACATCTAGGCTGGAAACCTAAGAGTAATGTTCCACTATTCTGTGGTTCTTATGACCACATACAACATAGCCAAATCAGTCTTCAAGTCTTATTGATTTTATACTCCACAAATCTCTCTAGTCCACCTTTCATCTCTATTCTCATTATTCTCTCACTTGGCTCAGGCCCCTCATCATCTCATGTCTGGACTTCTTCAAAGGCCTCCTAATAAACTAGTTCTTTTCTTGTCTTACCCCCTCCTACCTATTTTACATAGTGCTACAGGAATCATTTCTCTAAAATGAAGTCTGGCCACATTCTTTCATTGCTTAAAACCCTTCCAATGCTCCTGCTGCCTATAAGATAAAAGCCCAAGATCCTCTCTGATTTGGACCCCTTCCTACTTCTCTGGCTTCAGTTCCCACCACTCTCCCCCTGTATTTTACTAGCAATATTTAACTACTGGAGCTTCCTACACACAGGCTGTTTCACCTGACTGTGCCCTTGAAAATGTTATTCACTCTCAGAGTCTGTCTGCATGGGAAACTCTTATCCATCCTTGAAAACATGAATCATCTCCCTTTCATTCATTCACTCAAAGCCCTCCACCCACCACCAGACTGAGTCACCCCTTCCTCTATATTCTTTCTAAATCCTACATATTCACTTACATTAGAACATGTATCCACTAGACTCTATTCACAGAGGGTAGAATCTTTAATTCACTTAATTTTCCTTATACACCAAATATTAGCAAGACACTCAACACATTCCACAAACTAAAACTGTCTGAGCTCCTAGAGCCCCACTCTGAGAAAACCACAAGAGAAAACATGAAGAGCATGACTCCATTTCTAGGGTTGTACCTATTCTAAAATGGTAAGTACTGATGAGCCCCACCTCACCTCCAGGAAGTCTCAAGGCCAGACACCCCAGAACCAGAGGGTCTCCCACCTAACCATAAATTTGGCCTCCCAAATTTATTTAGTCTTTTTCGGGCACATCTCAGAAAAGATATTTTTGGGAGGAAGCATTCCATCCAAAGGTCTGCCTGTCCATCCATATATCCACCTCTGCCCCTCATATGTTCATAACCAGAAAGATCAAAGTTCTTACTTTTTCAACTGAAGACCCAGCCCAAATCCTTCTTTATTCGATGGCTGGAAAACCTCAATTGATGGTTCTGCAAAGAGAAAAAAAAGCTCCTAGTATGTATGTCTCCATTTTCCTCGGAGTCCAAAGCCCCAGTTCAGTGGACGAGCGTCCTCAGATTCTAAGATTACGCTAACCAATAGTGATGGAGAAGGCAAGCATCTGAGGCAGAGGGCAGATTCTGGGAGCTTTCTGACCAATTCCAAATCACTTCACTTCCACGAGGAAGGTGAAGGAAACGGAAAGAATAAATAATATCTGAGGACCAGAGAAAACAATTTCATTAACCAAGAAGGCCTTTAGGGGATGGCTATCAGGTGACAGGAAATGAAGGCACCAGTGACAGGAAACTGAAAAGCCCCTACCAATGGCCTGCAAATTATACCCAAGAACCTTATTCCTAGCTTTTCTGTGGCTTAGTTAACTTAGGACTTTGGGTAGACCACACTCGAAGCACTTTCTTGGCCAAAATCACTGCCTTTACCTGGTCCATCGAGGTACTGGGAGAGAGAAAACCGCAGCCGCAACACAATAGGTTCTGTTCGGAGGACCTTCCAGGCTGTAGAGACTTCCTCCTAGAAGAGTAGGTTAAACAGGTGCCAGTTCAGCAACAGAGAGGAATGGACTTGGAAGTTCTCCCTATATGACACACACATGCACATGACAGTACACCCCACTGTCTGCTGATGGTCTAGGAAAGACAGGGATGAAGAATATGTGCTCCACATGCAGCACTCAGGAATAAGACTCCTGGCCTACATGACAAAATCCACAAGTCCAGCTAGACATGTTGTTGGCAGGTACTAGCACCACTTACATCGAGGAAGCTGATGTTGATGTGGAGGTCAATGTCCACGTCATCGATAGTTCCATATTCTCTACAGAGATACAGGGGAGACTCATTAAGGGGGAAAGAAGGGAACAGAGACTGAGGTGGATGGAGAACTGAGCCTGGGGCCAGGGGAGAGGGAAGAGTGGAAGGTAGCTCCGTATCCAGACTCAGCTACAGCCTCAAGCCACTTAGATGATCAGGGCTTCCTCTAGGCCAGGAGCCCTTCAGACCTCAAAGGTCAAACTATCAGCTTAGAGGGAGTCTAGGATGAGAGGAAACTTCTAAGAAAAATGGCTATACTTCCTTTATCACTGCTGTCAGCTAAGCTTAAGTATTCTGAGCATGACTATATCTGTTTATCACTATTTATCACTAAGCTCATAATTTATCCATGTCCACAGACCACCCTTCATACCATAAAAAGAAAAAACCTCTAGCCTTTTACAGCTCAGAAAGAAGTGGCTTGCTCCTGAAGTGGAGTCCCACCTGATGGATACAGAGTTCTCACTGTAGATCTCCTTCACGGCTTCAATGTCTGCATCAAGCTGCGGGTGTCGATACAGGTCGGCTGCACAGCTCCCCTGAATCAGCAGCAAAGACAATGGGGAGGTTTGAGGGGAAGGGAAAGAGAGATGCAAAATAAAAAGAACATGAACAAACACCAGGAACAAGAAATCAAATGGCAACAGTACATGTAAGCAAAAGGCTGCTTCTGTGAAGGGGCTCTTGACGGTGGCCCTAGCCACCCACCACTGGCTCCACTTATGTCTAGTCTCCCACCGTCTCCACTCTATGCACTTTTAGTGGACCAAATGCAGACCTTGCCCAAGTCTTAAGTCTGCACCTTTTCCTCTGACCCTGACCAGGGATACTTAGCTATCCCTTGTATGAGAACTCAAGACAGGCTGAAGAGCACAAAATTTAACTCAGATGGTGCTGTGTGAAGAGTCCAACATTCCTCCTCAGGACTGTGCCCTGGGTAGATAGTATGAAGCAATCACTGGCAGGATAATCTTTTAAAAATTTGACCCTGGGGCGCCTGGGTGGCTCAGTGGGTTAAACCGCTGCCTTCGGCTCAGGTCATGATCTCGGGGTCCTGGGATCGAGTCCCGCCTCGGGCTCCCTGCTCAGCAGGGAGTCTGCTTCCCTCTCTCTCTCTGCCTGCTTCTCTGTCTACTTGTGATCTCTCTCTGTCAAATAAATAAATAAAATCTTAAAAAAAATAAATAAATAAATAAATAAAAATTTGACCCTAATGAATGAAATGACACCCACTAGGTAGTAAAGGAAGAGTCAAAAACTAATTATTTCCAACCCAAAACAAACGGGTAGCTTCCACATACAAAGGATGTAGTTTACTCTCGAAAAGGCAGGAGTCCCAGGCAAGAGCAAGGATAGGAGATCAGCTCTGACAAGACACTGCTCAGACCACACCAACATTGTACTGCATCCTCCTCTTACCTCTGCTGCAGAATAACCTCTCACTACTTGCTGTATTCAGAGAAGCACACATTTAGACTATCGAGCATGGTTTTTAGGGGCTGTAATCTCACCTGAACTCCATAGAGAAATTCCTCTGATTCATTATCTCCCTCCGAATCATCATCATTCCAGAACTGGCCTTTGATGTCCTAGTGATGAAAAATAAGGATACAACCTTGTTGGATCCCTATCATCCCATGGAACAGAGTGGTGACAGGAAACAGATTCCCACAAGGAATGGGAGGTCCCTTGGGACAGAATAACTGAGGCCCTATTCCCTTTACTCCTTTCACCTCACCCTTTAGGAACACCTGTCTCTTCCTGGATCTGGTTATATCCATGGCCTACCTCTGATTTGTGAGGGATGAAAGAAAATAGGGAATTTTGGCCTTCTTCTTGAGTGTAAGTATGATGATTGAGGCTCTGGCAGCCTGCGGAGGATGGATGCAGACTTCAACATCAATGGTGATTCCTAGGCGTATCTAGATCCTAGTGTAAGCTGGCCTCTTCTAGGATCATTACTGCAAAACAGCTACCACACATAGTTAAGCTCTCGTCTTATCATTCCCTTTCTATCCCTTATTTAACTCTCTCCTTCCTTCCCAAGAAAATCTACTGTACCCACCCCAAATAATATGGTCTCCATGCTCCTTCTCCCTTTAACTTCAGATAACCACTCTACGCTTCAAAAGGGTGGAAGGGAAAATGCCAGGAAAAGGCGAGGTTTGCACTTTGTACCATCTATCCCCTGGATGATCAGCTGGAGAAGTGGGCAGTCAGTTCTCACCATTGGGTCAGTGGGTCACACACACTCCCAGGTCAGTGCTAGGCAGCACCCCTCCATACCACCAGCTGAACCCAGGCCAACGGGATGGGCATTTAGGAGGCCACAGAGGGAGACAAGGGAGGGGGTGATGTCAGGGGCTGACTGGAGATCTGCTGGGGATGTCAGGCTCTGCTGTAGTGGTGGTAACAAGTCACTGTCCTGTGGAAAGTAGACAACAATTGGTTTCATCACCACTTAACAGCTAGATGGTATTTACACAGGCACACAGTTTATGGATACACTTTTATTAGACATATTACAGACACTTGCACATAAAGACATACTTGCATGCATGTACACACACTTGTACACATAGTTCTTAAAAGATAAATGAACCATGAAAGCACTATACAAACATAAGAGACTACTGCTCCATTTGAGCTCAAGAGTTGGGATTAGAGCAAGTCCCTGCTCTAGATCATGATGCTGAATCACCCCCAAAGCCAAAAGTGATGGTGGCATGACCAGATGATACGTTACTCTGTCTAGTCAATTCATTTAGAAACATTCTCCATAGTACCAACCCTCATCAGAATCAGATTATTTTGGGAATCCTCACCCCTAGTTATTTACTCAAATTGAATCGTCATGTCTTATTAAATATCAGTATCACTAGAAGCCTTTATATGACAATCATAGCTAACTTAAAAAGTCCTCAACAGTGAACACCCCCAGTAGACAAGGTCCTAGTTGTCGTGAGCAAAATAGTAGCCTAGACTAATCCTAGAACCTACTCCCCAAATGAAAATACAATAATGATGTCAATAAGGTCAGGAACACTTAAACCCTAGCCATTTCACAAAATTAAGAACCACTATCTAGGGGCTGCCTGGGTGGCTCAGTAGGTTAAGTCTCTGCCTTCAGCTCAGGTCATGATCCCAGGGTCCTGGGATCAAGCCCTGCATCGGGCTCTCTGCTGGGCAGGAAGCCTGCTTCCCCCCTCTCTCTCTGCCTGCCTCTCTGCCTACTTGTGCTCTCTCTCTCTCTCTCTCTGGCAAATAAATAAATAAATAAAATCTTAAAAAAAAAAAATAAATAAAAAAGAACCACTATCTAGGCCTTCCTGGCTCTGCCCACCAATTCCAACCTTAAACAGAGGTGTTCTTAGTCTCTAATATGGTCCTACTGAACCTTACATTTATAAATCCAAGTGAGGTCTATGGGTCTGTAACATCAGCATCACCTGGGAACTTATTTAAAATTTCAATCATCAGACCCCAGACCTACTGAATTAGAAACTCCAAGATGGGGTCCAGTAATCTGTGTTTTAACAAACCTCCACATTAATGCTGATGCATGATAAAATCTGAGAACACTTGTTCTAAATCCTTGTGTGCTCCAAGGGCCTGTGGTCTGTTCCCCATTTACCAACTCAAGCCTGGTAACTGACCCAGGATGGGGACATATGGCACAATGCCAGGCCAAACTCCATAGTTGTCCTCAAGCTGATAGCAGTGCCTGACTCATCAAAAACAATATGCAAAGGGAAATTGCAATTCAAGTTCTTAGAGATGAAATGGCCTGATATCTGAGATTTACTTGTAAATACTACTCCAGCCCCAAAAGGGGGTGGGGTGTGGGGGGGCAATGAAATAAATATGGCAAATATTAAAGATCAGTCTGAGTGATGGGTTCATGAGAGTTTCTTTTACGCTGTGTACAGCTGGAAAATTCTCTAGCAAGTTAAAAAAAAAAATCATAGGCTACTCTTTTACTTTTTCAGGGGCCCTAAAAAGTCAACTCTAAATGTGAACAGGAAAATCATCCCTGAAATTCCACAAGTGCCTACTTGCTATTCTCCAAACATATCAAGTATATTCCCACCACAAAGCCTTTGTCCCTGCTGTTGTCTCTTCTTGGGATGCCTTTCAGGTATCTATATGGCTTGCTCCATACCTTCCGATTTCTGCTCAAAGGTCATCTTTGACCATCCTCTATAAAACAGCAAAACCTCAACACATACATACACACACACACTAGCACTTTCCATCCCCCAACCTGATAGTTTCCCACAGTGCCATGCTCTGACATACAAAGTGTTTTATTTATCTCCCAGCAGAATATAAGCTCTGTTGTGGCAGAGACTTTGGCTCTTCACTATGTTGTCGGTCCCTCAACTCATACTTACTGAATGAATAAATGAATGAATGAAAGGTCTGCTAGATACCTAAACCAAAAGGGAGATACATACAAGAACTTCAATGTGTCTGCACATAGACAAAATCATACAAAAATGATTTTAAAAAGCAAGACTCCATTCACCTTCAAGAGCAGCTGAGAACCAAAATTATGAAGATCTGAGGGCTGAGCCGGGTTTGTGAGATTTGAAAATAAACAGTCAGGTGCTGATCTGGATGATCACAGAGGAATAAAGAGGGAGGCACTAATGTCCAGCTTGGGCTGTCTTGGGCTGGGTGGTAGGACGTTGGCAGAGTAGGCCAGAAGTACCAACTTTCTCAAGGTCTTTGTCACCGTAGAAGTCAAGAAAAACTTAGCCTCTCGCCAAGGGCTGTTGCTGCTTGGTTTCTGCTGTTATCACAAGGAGAAAAAGGCAGTTCAGAGGGAATTTTTCTTGTCCAGGGAAGAAACAATTCAGAGACTACCATCTTTTCCAAACCAGGCTGTTTCAGTGAAAGAGACTCCCATCTTCTACTCTCAATGCCCATTCCTCTGGAGGTAGAGGATGGGTTTAAAGAGTGGGAAAAGGGAAGTGGTGGGTCATGAAATTCACGGAATCACAGACATCTGAAAGAGGAGTATCTCAATGCTTTCATGTTATACATAAAATACTCAGGTGTAGGAAGGCCAAGCAAGGTGCTTAGCATCGGTATAGTGGAATTGGGACTTAAGCACGTTTGACAGGTCCTAATTACATCCTTTTCTTGTAATGTGATTATTACTAATTAAAGGAGTTGTCTAATTAAGCAAGAAAGACCTATCCGATTTATCTAAATGAGGTGAAGGAGGGAACCCTTCGAGAGAAGCTGGGCCAAATATACACTGTGTGAAGAGTACCCAAATAAGGGTGCTGCTCAGCTCAGTGTTAAGTCTGGACGACGGCAGCTAACACAGAAGGCTTTAGGGATTGGTATGGGAATAGACCAAATGTAAGTAAGTCTTAAGTCTGGATCACAAAGGTCCTTCCCTAGGTCCACAGGCACATCTCAGTGTGACAACTTTTCGTCTAGCCAAAAAAGCCTCCGATCCCAACGTTGAACTCTGGGTTTCACTCCCAGCTTTTTAGTCCCGGGAAAGGGGGTTACTCCGCTCTATACCGAGCGCTCTTTTCTCAGAAAGACTAAGCCACTGAACAAAGAGTGCGGGGGAGAACCCGCGGGGGGGGGGGCGGAGATTCTCAAAGGCTGGCGCTATCTGCCGTACACCCGGTGGAGGGAGAAGACGAGATTAGCCCCCAAAAGACTGACTGCCACCCGCGCTTCCAGGGCAGGCCCTAAGGCCTCCCTAGGGGGAGCAGTCATAGCTCTTCTCCGGAGACCCCAAAGACACCCAACACCTGCCTCCCGGGGAAGAAGCTCTGTGCCCGATCGGTGTCACCAGCCGCCTGGCCTTGAGCGAAGCCTGTCAAGCCTAGGAGGGCCCCTCAGAGCCACCCGGTCCAAGCCCCTTACTTCATCCACCCCGGCCGAGGCGGGGCGGGCCCCGCACCCTTCCCGCGGCCCGGCCGCCCCGCCCCGTCCCCGTGGCGGCCGCCCCACAGGCCGGCCTCGCGAGTACTCACGGCGACCCCGGGCCGCGTGCGGCCGCCGCTGAGGGGACGAGCGGCCCGGGACGCCCCGCGGGGGCGGAGCGGCAGGCCAAGGGGCGGGGGCCGGGCCGGGCAGGCGAGGTCGCGCACCCCCACGCCTCGTCGTTCCGTCACGGGCGCGCAGAGCTAGTCTGCGCACGCTCGCGCGGCGACACCGTCGTCACGTGACAGGCGTCTGACCAATCGCCATGCGGCCTGTTTCTGGGCGCGCCACCGCCCCGGACGCCAGGCTTCCGACGCTTGCGCGGTGCTCGCTGGTCGGGAGGGGTGCGACGCGGAGGGAGGTGGCGCCTGCGCCGCGGGGTGGGGTGGGTGAGTGGAAAACTGAGGGACTCTGGGGGTGCGCCGAGAGCCTTCTGAAAGAGACTGTCGGCACTTGGCGCCCCGTGTGGTTGGGAGGAATGAGCAGGAAAGACAGTCCCGTCTGCCTCGCAGCGTTGAAGGCTGGGCTGCTGGTAGATTGAGAGAGGCTTCCTGAGACCCTGCGGGTTCCAAAAATCTCTGGTGTGCATGGGGGTCGGGGGGTGTCAGACACCTCGAGGTCTTTTCTTAAGGTCAACTCATTTGCTCCCCTGGTAGCTGTGGCGTGCCGGAAAGCACTCTTTCTATTCAAACAATCTGGGTTCAGAGCTTGGTTTCAGCACTTACTGACTGTTCAGCCTCAAACCACGACTTTCACTTTCTGAGTCTTAGTTTTCTCATCTGTAAAGTGGGGGCAATAATACCTTTTAACGGCGTTGTTGTGGTGAGGATGAAGTAAGATAATAGCTCGAACCTTACGAAATTGCCGTTTTGTAGGCTGTGAAGAGTCAAATACCTGCAATGTCATGCGGTTCAACGTAATACATATAAGAACCTGCGACTAGAAAGTAGTCCATAAAGGGAAGCCATTATTGTGGCTGTTGCGGTTATTAATCTCAGACATGGGCAGATCTCCCTTCATCCTTAGAATTGGGTGTCAGGGCTTCCATACACCTCTTTTCCATCAGCACTAATGGGGAAAGGCATATCTTAGATCTGCTGTCCTTCCTCGTTCCCTCTTTTTAGCTGGATACAGCACACTCAAGGAAGGCTTTGCCCTGAGTCATATAGGCATGTCATATCTGTCCCTCCTGAGCAGCATTGCAGTCAGGATTTTCCTGGTGACGTTTTTTACATTTGGATATCCTCAGCATCTCCTTTCTAATTCCCTCCTTTTGATACCTCCCATCCCATCTTTTCACCTTGGTCTCAGCCTGGACCACAACACTGTCTTAGTATCAGTTCGTTACACCCATTGCTCATAATAACTGAAAAAAGCAAGCAATATAAAATAAGGGGACTTACAGCCTTAGTCTCAATGTAGCTGTTGGGGAAGGAGTTGACTCTGTTCCCTAAAACAATTCCCCAGCAGGGGCCCCGTAACAGCTTTTAAAAGCCATGGATGCCAGGCAGTGTTTGAACACCAGCACCTTCGTAAGCAGAAGGGGTCTGTCCCCATGAGTAAAATGTCAAAATCCAGTATTTCACAATATTCCAGGATTTCCCCTTTTCACCCCTTCCCGTTTCATGCTACCAGATCTTCTACTCATTATGAATTACATTAATCTCAACTGCCTCATGGCTTATCATTATCTTCCTGGCTTCACTTCTTTTCCTATCCAGTCCAGATCCTATTGTCAGTTATATCAAATTCTATTAATGTGCTTGCCCTTAAGATCGCAATCGTGGGTCATTCCAGCCATTTACCTCCTCTCCTGTCCCATCCTAAACCAAGATAAGGGAAATCACCCAGTCCTGCAGAACTGCACTTGTGAGTGGACACTGTTTTGAGTTAGTCCAGCCCATGAACCCTATTCTTTGGAAATTAAATTTTCTATATTCGCCCTCCGGATCTGTTGGCCCCAGGGCCATTCCTGTTTTGTGTGACTCCTGGCACTGCGGCTGCAGTTTTTTGAACTGTGAGTGCATTTCTAATCCAAGCTGTACTAAGCAAATGTTCTCTCCTGGGAATTTTGGATTAGAGGTGAGAGATGATAATGCTGACTGAACTGGTTTCCTGAACAGAAGAGATAAAAACTCAGGAGCTATGGTGCAGCTACCTCCCAGCTACTATGAGGAATGAGAGATGGAGAAAGACTACTGCACGAAGAGAATGAACCATCTAGAGGCAGAGACCAGAAATGGGGGGGATTGGTCTCTGGTTCCTAAAAGTTTCCCAGGCCCTTTGTGAGGCCCTCTGAACTTGTGGTTTCTGAATGACATTTATCTAGAATAAATCTCTTAATCTAACTTAACTTGTACCCAAGGCAGAGCTGGGTACAAATTCAGTCTCTTCAGTTGGGCCCATAGTGTACTCAGCAATCCTTATACAGGGCAGCTTCCGCCACCATCCCCCATTCTGCTTCACAGAAAAAAATGAAGCCAAGGGGGAAGAAACTGCCTTAGTTTCCAGGCCCCTCCAAGCTTCTGACTCTCCTGCCCCTTCTTTCTTGGACAAGAGAGATCTCCCTTCAATCCAAAATTAATCCTTTCACTGTGATGTGTATTTCATTCCCTTTTGTTTCTTCAGGAACTTTGCTCCTTCACTTATGCCTCTCCTTCATGGATATTGAACTTTTTCCTCTCCCCTATTTTTGATTTCAGCACATAAACTTGATCAACTAGCCCAACCTAAAAAAAAAAAAATCCAATTTTAATCCCTCACGCCACTGACTGTTGCACATTTTTTTCTTGCCTTCAACAAGCTTCTAGGGAGTAGTGTGACTCCATTTCCACTTCCTCACTTCTCATGCACTCTTTTAAATCTAGCGCTTAAGTCTAGTGACCTCTTCCCAAAATCTCTACTGAACATACTCTCACTGAAGTTGCAAATGACTTCTGACCTGAAAAATCCACTGGAAATGTTCCGGGTTAGCTTAGTGGACCAGTTGATGTCATTTGGCTTTGCTGGTCACCCTGACCCTGTACCCCTTTTCTCTCCTACCTCCTTTGGGCTATAGAATTACAGTTTCTTCCAACACTCACTACATACTGCAGCATCCTTCATGGGCTCCTTTTGTGTCATTCACTATTTAAATCAGAAAACAGGGCACCTGGCTGGTCAGGCAGCAGAGCATGCGACTCTTGATCTCTGGGTTGTAAGTTCAAGCCCCACATTGGCTGTAGAGATTACTTAAAAATAAAAATCTTCCCCAAAAATGAGAAAACAGTTTAACCCACACCAATTTCTCATCTCCTCACTCTTCCCAGTGATCTCCACAGCACTGACCCAAAGCAGACCTTGGTAATTTGGAGCTTCTCAGAATCTGATTCTCTTTCTTCTTACAAGTCTTGGAGGTAAGCAGAACCTATGTTCTATGGCAGACATTGAAAAGGTTGACAGCTAAGACAGAGGCGTGTGACCTAGGCCTGGCCAAGTAGCCCGCAGAAATGGAGATTGTGGAGTTAATGCTTCAGAGAAATAGAACTGTGGAGAATTCATCCTGGCAGTGGGCACAGCAGGGTCAGCACTCTCCCATACTTGGGGACTGTGGTGGTATTGGTACTGGTGGTGGTGACATCAAGCACCCACTGATGATGAAATCCACAGTATTCTCACTGTTTGGTTCTGACATCTGACTTTGGCTTTTGTTCTGGTAGCCTGGCCTCCCATTGTTCCCACTCATTTCCCAACCTTGCATGTCCTGCTTGGCAATACTGTGACCCACCCAGTGCCCTTTCAACAAATGGCTTTTCTGTTTAAATCATCCTGTGTGGTACCCTGCCTGAAGGTGACTAGGACTCCCAGATGTATATCTCCCTCCTTCGTGAACTTCAAGTTGCCTTTTAGATAAGTTACCTTTTAGACAACTCCATTTGTACGTCTCACAGGCAAACACATCTTGTTGTCAGTCTACATCTCTTCCATATTCCTAATCTCATAAATAGCAACTATGACTTGTTCAGCCTGAACCCTGAGAGAGAAGCATCTTAGACTTCTCCCACCCTCATTTAAATGAAACCAATTTTATCTTGTAAATATCTTACATTTCACCTCTGATTTTACAGCTTAAATTTTACATTTCATAGCTTAAATCAATCTTTCCTTTATACTCCTATCTTCCTCACTGAAACAATTGCACTGTTCTCCTGTCTAGACCCACTATTTAGTATCTACTCCTCTGGTCTGTTCTCCACCTGGATGTCCAGTGGAATCTTTTTAAAACACAAATCTGATCATGTCACTCCTCTATTAAAGCCCCTTAATGGCTCCTTCCTGCCCTCATGATAAAACTCTTACCCTTTCTATGGACCTGCTCCCAGCTGACTCTCACTGCTCCTTCATGGGCATCTTAAACTCCAGCCAGGTCAAATCACACATTCTTACAGACCCTGCAGGACATATCTTTATACTCCATAAGTCCTCAATGGGTCTGAGAGTCACAAAGCCACCTCCACCCCCTACCCCTTTCATCCCACAGAGGTGGATACATGACCCATTAGGCCAGTCAGGGGACTCCATCGCCCTGCCCTAAGTGATTAGTTTAGGCCTGACTTTGTGATCTTAGTAGAGCCAATCGGTTTTCTCTTCAAAGCTCTCTCGTTTTTAAGGCTATGGTGCTAGGAGCATATGAGATTGAAGCTGCTGGCATCTGACTCTCTCTGTCACATGGAGAAAGTGTGTCTGTGGCAGGAAAGAGAATGGGACAAAGGTACAAAGAGAAACAGAGCCCTGAGAGATGAAGTGAGGGATAGCTGATAACATTTAACTGAGCCCTTGAATTCAGCTCTGCCTAAAGTCAGTAATACCACTACACCTCTCAGTTCCTTCTTGCGGGTTTGTATTGGTTTCTATCACCTGTCACCCAACCAGTTCTAATACAAAAATAGAATGGGATATGCAGACTGTAGAATGGTACAACCGGCGTTAAATGGGACAGTGGAGATCTGACAGTCTTTGGCTGAGAAGTTGGAAATCCCTGTTATGTGATATCAGATTAGCTGGTTAAATGGTCTTCTATTTTATCTCAGATTTGGGTCATGTATCCATCCTAGATGGAGATCCCAGGGACACACTGGAAACATGTCTGGATGTTGAAGTGTGCTGACCTCTTAACATTTTCATTAAAGTCCTGCAGTTCAGCTCGCTTCCATGCTGGCAGAACCAGAATTATACCAGGCTTTGTTCAGAGTTGCCCTTTCTGCCTGTGGCCAGCAAGCTAGACTGCCAAGGGTCATCACACGTCTTACAGATTATAAAAGCCAGATCCTCTTCCTCAAGCGTAAGTAAGTGAAAACAAAGGCATAGATACGGGACATCCAACAGGAGATACTGGAGCTTATGGCCTGAGAAATTCCAGAGAAAAAGTCTGATCCTCCATGCCACACCTGAATGCATCTTTTTTTCTCCCAAATTAAAAAAAATATATGTATTTATTTCACTTAGAATTCAGATAGTGCTGGGGATTCTGGTGCCTGGGGATATTGGCTGTGAATGCTGTGGGAAAATGCAGGATATATAGGTCACAAACCTCATGTGCTGTCTTGAACTTAAATCCCCACTTATGCCAGAAAGCCCCTTCACTTCCTCCTCTGTAGTGGAAATGCCACATGGAGGGCCATAGAATCTAGCTTCCCAAGCAGTCACGTGGAGGCAAATGATGGAACTCTGAAGTACAGTGGAGGTAGCTCTCTGGGGGATGCACCTTGGTCAGTGGGAAACAGGAAATGAAGGGGAGAACAGATGGCTAAATTCCCTCTCAATTCTCAATTCTCCTCAAGGTGGTTTCTCCTTGCAAGCACCATGTGCTTAGCAAACAACACTGTCACATGACCTGTTCTCTCCCCATGGCTCATGTGAAGATGTCACCAACACAGTAACGCATTGTCTTGCATCGCTTCACATCTTTCCTGACTCATGTCTCTCCTCCCTGTCACCACCCTGGGCTTCCCTCTCCCCAGGCAGAGCGAGCACCATAACCCTTGCCTCAGAGGCTGTTTCTGGAGTACTTTGGCTAAGACATGGAACCACAATCAAAGTCTCTGTCCCCACATTGAGTCCCAACAGTGAGAGAGCAAGAAGGTCCTGTGGGCACACCAGATTGCCTGCTCAAATGCAGAGAATCTAGCCCAGACGGCTGGCTTGCTATCAGGAGCCCAGAGCCAAGGTTGTGGGCAGAGGGGCGGGATGGTGAGGGAAGTCAGGCCATTTTTAACCTACTCCATACGGGAAGCTGAGACTCATTTCACAAGCTGTCTTCGTGCTTCCCTGCGTTTTCTCCTGGGCACCTGATACTTACTTCCCTTGGGAAAAGTCAGACCCAGGCTTGCAGCCTGCCGTGCCTTCTGGGTCTCTGCTCTTAGGCATCTTGAAGGCAGGGTGCCAGAGCCTGGAAATTTGAAACCTCCTCTACAGATGGCCAGGCAGTCAAAGGCTCTGATCAGCCCAGGCTGCCGGAGGGTGGAGAACACGGAGAGCAGTGTTTAGAACCAGGGCTAGGGAGAGAAAGGGTGGTTCTCAGCCCTTTCCGAGTTTGTGCTTGGCACAGGTTTGGTCACCCATTTGTGGACCCCACATGGATCAGCTTGGAAGGGCAGCTACTGTGTTGGCTCTGAACTCCCTGAGCCTATGAAGTTTCTCCCTTCACTGGTTCTCTGAAAAACATAAGGTTGTGTGACATCATTGTATACATGTACGGGCTGTGAGGGGAGGCCCAGAGGCCAAAAACAGCCTGAGTCCCTGCTGGATTTGGCTGTGTCATGATGCGGGCAGTTGTGGTCAGAACAGTAGAGGCCCAAAGATCACAACTGAAGCTGGAAATTATCAAGAGAGATCCCGTGACCTCTGTGTCCTTAGCACTTCTCTGGGAAGGCATTCCATGCTCTTCTGAGGCAGAGGCGAGACTGCAGGTCTGGTCAGAGCACACAGCGGATCCAGAACTGCTTCCAGTGTCACAGGTCATTCATCCCATCTCAGACTGGAGCTTTTCTTCCTACATCTAAGACACCCAGGCTGCACCCAGGGAGAAAGACATTCCAGAGGCCCTACCAAAGGCTGAAGTGATACCAGTTCTCAGAGGGCCCACAAATTCAGTGTCCACAGACAGAATCCTCGTAAGACTGCTTTAGTGATGTGGCCTCAGGGTAATAAAAGACCATGGCCAGGGGGCCAGGAATGGAGCGAGCTGTAGGTTGGCCCAAATAAGTGCTTGTCCGGCTGCCTCACTCCTATCCTAAGCATCTCCTTGGGTATGAGGCATAGGAGCCAGTACCACTCAGGGATTTTGACTATCTGGTCAGAGCTACTAGAGCATGAGCCAGCCAAGTGTTGAATAATGTTTCTCTGGGGACACACTGAGCAGATTAAGATTGACTTATCATCATAGACAGACCATTGTGGAAACCATGAAGCTGAAGGGGAGGGGAACAGGCAAAGTGTGACCTATTACTAAGAAACAGAAACTACAAGGGCCTGATCCAGGTTCAGGGACAAGGATTCTTGATTCTTGATGATGGTTACTAGCTCACAGAGGGCCCAGGAATAAAATCAATTGGTTTGAAAGGAATTGTATCACCAGAGAATCCTTACCCCTGGCATACAGGGCTCTGGGAATGCATAATCTCTAAGGCAATCTTCAGGTCTGAAACCATTCCCAAAGGGGAGAAAAATGTTTCTATTCCAGAAGGAGCATCCTCTGAGGGATTTCCATGAAGGACAATGGATAGTAAGAGATACTTCCCAGGGGAAAGGACTAAAAGCAATCAATTTTGTTAACCAAGAAACTCGTTCCACTGCCTAGGACGATGTACTATATGCTATAGGTTATACCATTGTTTTTTCTTCTCCCCTATTCCAAATGAAAGATTTCTTTCTTTAAAAAAAAACAAAACAAAACTTGGGGCACCTGGGTGGCTCAGTGGGTTAAGCCTCTACCTTCAGCTCAGGTCATGGTCTCAGGGTCCTGGGCTCGAGCCCCGCATCGGGCTCTCTGCTGAGCAGGGAACCTGCTTCCCCCCCCCACCCCTCCACCTGCCTCTCTGCCTACTTGTGATCTCTCTCTCTCTCTCTGTCAAATAAATAAAAAATCTTAAAAAAAAATGTATCCTACTCCCCCTCCCATTTCATATTGGTTATGCAGGGGTAGCTAAATCAATCTTTTAGCAATAGATTATAAAATCATAAGTTGCATCCAGACCTGATCAAGAATTGCACATTACAAAGGGACCCTGGACTGAGAATTCAGTAATTGAGCAAAAGCAATTGAACATGATTCTGTTTTGTCTCACATTTTTGTTGGGCCTAGGATCATTTCACTGTTGGGCAGGCACATTTTTGAAAATGTATGTTTGTCAAGAAAAATATAGGTAGCTACTGAGCAATAAAGGGGTGGGATACAGTAGATTCATATTGCTTATTTACCCATCATCCCTTTGGTTGGGGACCCATTTCTCCCCTCCACACAGTCCTGGAGAAGTTGTCAATTATGGTGGCCTACTCTTCCACCCTAGCCATAGGCATGTGTCCATTGTGGCCAAAGTCCTCTCTAGGACTTTAGAGCTAGAACTAGTGAGTCTGACATATAGAAGGATGCAGAGCCAAGAGATGGGAGACATCATCAACTGAACCCCTAGATCCAGCCATGCATGACAGCAGACCCATCCTTTGGTTTATCAGTTGTATAAGCCAATTAATTTCCTACTGGATTAAACATGTTTGAGTTGGGGTTTTGATACTTGCAGCTGAAAGAGTTCAGACTAATACATGCACATACAACAGAGACACAAACACTATATTGTTCAAACTCATTGGATATTGTACACGTCCTGCATGATCTTATAGGGGTCAGCAAACTTTTTGTCTACAGGACTAGATAAATATTTTAGTTTTGTGGGGGCAGATACGGTCTCTGTGTCATACTCATTGTTTGTTTTGTTTTGTTTTGGTTTTGGTTTTATTTTCAGATCCCTTTAAAAAAACGTGAAACCGTTCTTAGTTTGTAGGCCATACAAAACAGGTTGCAGGCCAGATTTGCCCACAGGCCACAGTTTGCCAGCCCCTGATCCAGACCCTGCCACCCTCTGCAGCCTTGACACAAAGTCTGTCAGTCCCTAACCATGAAGCAAAATGCGAAGTGCCATTTTGGTTCAAGTGTCTTGATATGAGTTGGTAATGAGTTAAGGATCCGGGTGGAGAGGACTTCATCCCCATTTTCTCCCACATAATTGGCACAGAATACATGGTAATGATTATTATTTCTTGGTAATAAAGGTAACTTATCAAAATGGTGCAGCTGTCTGAACAGCTTTGTTCAAAGTCCCAGTGCCTCCTTGAAGACCCTTTTCTCCTTAAACTCCTTTACGAAATCTTTCTCCCACCTCCCTTTCTATTTGAGTCTGAATTAGATACTCTTCTGCTTGTGATCGTAGACCCTGTGAGGCCTTGGATTATAACTACCTAACTGGTCTGTCTTTCCCACAAACTCTGGGCATGTATAACATGCCTGAGCCCCAGCTCCTAGCAAAGTGCTTAGCACCTAGCAGTGAAAGGCCTCTTTGCCACCATGTGAGTATCTGTTTGACGGCGTGGGTACTCCACACGTCCTCCTGTGTCCAAGGTGATCAGTCTAGGTGTCAGCATTGTGCTGGTGTAATGATGCCCTCAACACTGTTTTCCCTCTGGATTGGAAATAATTTGGAAATACATTACACATTACCTGGTGATGTCATTACCATATCTATTTTCATCCCATTCCCTCCAAAAACGAGTCAAAGACAGAGGAACAGGTGGGAACAAGTTTTCTTAGAAACTGTTATGAAGGAGGAACCCTCCAACCCCACCCCCACATCCTTTCCTTTACTATCTGATGTGATAGCAGATCAGAGGCCTCCAGCCTCAGCGACATCTGGGGATCAGAGTGCCCACCACACAGCTGGGGCCCCATACTACTTTGATCCATGTCTGTGAGGTGGAGGGGAAATTAACCTCCTGGGGAAAATATGTGCAAGGCCCTACAGGCCCAGGACAGGCTGACCAAGGCAAGGTGAGTCATGGTGTTCTAAGCTGAATCTTTTGCCCATCTCACAGAAGCAGGCAGGAAGCACCACCATTGATCAGTTTTATATGGCACCCACTGAATACAACAGAGAGACAAAGACAGACAGAGCACACACCACTTCTAAGCTGAACACTGCTCACCATCTAGAAGCACCTTGGATAAGCACATGTGAGACACTCTTGCATAGGAAAGATGTACTTTTTAAAGGAATGAAGAAGTATTTTGGCAAAACATCTACTTCCCTCCCAGGTCCTGGGTAAAGAGGGACCTCTAAATTCTGAAGCTTCTACATATTGAAAATGATCCCCTTCTCAATGGCAGTATATACAGTAGCAAATCTTCCAAGTCTGTTGTCACAGCCCTCTAGGTATATCCTGAATCTACTTTACAGGTGGGCAAACATAGACTTGGAGACAGAAGGTGGCCTGGAGCAAGGGGACACTGGGGCTGGCTCAAGGTGAGGGGAACAGGAGGTGTCTCTGCTCAGCCAGAGGCAGGGCCTCTGTCTATCCAGATGGGGAAGGGAAATCCTGGGGTGTTTAAAACTCCCTCTTTCTTCCTGTCTGGGGAAGCAGTGGTTCCACGGAAAAGGCTGTCAAGGACACCCCTTCTGGCCAGTGGGCCCCTCAGGATGGCAAAGGCCAGGGCAGGCCAGAGCTCCTCCTGGCTTCAGGGATATTCTCTGAGTTTGGGGATTATGGGTTTCCTGCTTCCATAACTCTCTTTGTTGCCTTCATGGGAGCCTACCCCTAGACGTTAAGTCCTTCATTATTTTAAAAAGGGGGGGGCACAATTTAAGAGGGAATGAGACACAGAACACTCTTTCCACAGCCTCCCTCTGCCTAGGCTGGGCTTTTACGGATCTCCTTCACCCTGTCTCCTAGGGATATTTAAAGGCAACTTGTATGAGACTCTATACTGTCTTTTTGTTTCTCTTGTGGTTTTTTCCTTTTCTTTTGTTTTTATTTTCTGTTTCCTTCTTTTAATTTATATAGATATATTTATATTCTTAAAAAAGCAATAGTCCTTTGGTCCCTAAACTCTAAGGAATGATATGATTTTGAAAGAAGTAAATCTGGGCTTCCCTTGCAGAGAAGCCCTTGGCACCCCCAAGGCCCTCTGCTGGTTCCCCTAGACAGTCAGTCCTCAGCCAGCCCCAGCTGCCTTGCCAGCCTGCGCTCTAAGCCACAGGCATGGGACAACCCACTTGATGAAAACGATCCTTAATGTGGCCTGAGCCCCAGGCGCCGGCCTGGGGTCCGATCCACCTCCATCCATGGCTGCTCCTTCAGGAAGGGCTGCTCAAGCATTTCTGTGCTTTTCCTTTCCTTTCTTCTCACTCTTCAGTTTCTGTTGTTGGGGATTTGTTGATTAGGACAGAGGAAAGAGAAAATTAAACAAAGGCAAAACTCACTCTGGCAGGCAAGACAAGAAGAGCAGCTTGCCCCAGCAATGACATCGCAGGTGAGTGACTTGACCTCTCTTCCTGAGGAACAGAGCAGCTGCAGGGTCAAGGCAGCAGCCTGGTCCACTGAAGTGACCTTGGGGCCTCTTGGGAAGATGATCCCAGCCCTCAGCCTCCCTAAAGGGCTCCCTGGGGTAGCGTCAGTGAGGCCGGGCCACGTGGACCTCTGGAGATGGCAAATCTCTAGAAGGTGCAGGCAGCTGGCCCTGCCAGAAACCTAAGAGAGCTTGTCATCTCTCTCCCCAGCACCCCCAGGCCCTGAAGATCCTGCTTCTTTAGCTTGTTTGCTTGTATCCTCATCTCCAGGTTCTCTGCCAATAGCCCAGCCCCTGCATCTTATCCCCTCTTTGCTTAAACTCCCCAAATGGTTCCCTACCATCTTCAGGATAAAGTCTCAACTCATGAGCCTTCACAACTGTTCTGGCCTCATTCCCCACTCCCTTGCCCTTCCCCACACACAGCTTCTCTATTCCCCACTGTGGCCACCTCTGGGGGAGAACTAACTGGTTAGATCTTGCCGTAACTGTCTCTCCCAGATTGTGGGGGCAAGACGGTGTCGAATTTATCTCCATCCTTGGACCAAAGGAGAAACACAAAGTCTCCAACTGAGGATCCCTCCTTAGCTTCTGGCTCTTCTCTCCCAGACTTTTTCAGAGGCGGGTGCTCCTGACATCTCAAAAGGAACATCAAAGCGGACAGGGCCTCCATCACTCGGGCCCCGTCTGCCTAGGGTCCACCCCTGGACTTACCTTTCTGTGGCTGGTCAGTGAGAGAAGATCAGTAAGGCCGATTGGCATCCTTGGGCCTCTTTAGCTGGACCTTGAGCCTCTTCATGCCAATTTGAAAGCCATTCATGGCCTGAATAGCTGTCTGGGCACTGGTTGGATTGTCAAAGCTAACAAACCCTAGGGGGTGTGGGCAGAGAGGTCAGCTGGAAGCTCAGCCTGGCAGGGCCTCCATTCTCTCTGACCAGACCCCTCTGCCCGTGTCCCCTCAGGCCAGTTCCAAACATATACCCCTCCAACCTTCATTGTTTGCACGTGCACCCACACACACACAAACACGCAGTCATACATAGGCAAACGGCCTGAGTCTCCTACAGGTGTAATTCTTGCAAGGCCAGGAGGCAATTCTGAGTGTGTGTGTGTGTTGGGGTGAGGAGTATACTGGTGGAGTGTCTCCCTGTCTTTTCCCTGGTAGCGGTTGTATTCTCTCTTCAGCACCCATTCTGGTCCTCTAAACTACAGCTGGGATTGGAGGGGACGTCTCGCCTCAGATTCCTATTCTTCCTGCACTTCTAGACTCTAAAGCCTGGCTTGCTTGAGCGTCTTCCAGACACCTGACTTTTCTGGGTTAACCTGAAATAGACTTGTTCTTGGGCTGGGCTTAGCCTACTCACTGGTCTGTGAGCCTGCTTTCTGCCATACGCTCAGTCTCTGGGAGCCATTGACTTATGGACAGACAAGCTTAGGGTCTGCAGTGAATCTCAAAGTTAGGAGTGGGAGAGGTCCGTGGATGGGCCTCAGCTCACCGAAGCATTTGCTCTGGTTGGTGGCTCGGTCCACAAAGACTTTGGCAGACACAACAGCTCCAAAGGGTAGGAATGTCTGTATGAGTTCTGCATCACCAAACTCCTGAGGCAGGTGATAGATGAAGAGGTTACAACCTTCTGGGCCTGCAGGAAGGGCAACAGACTGGTTCAGGGGAGAGACCCTGAGCAGAGCCCCACCAGGCCCTGATCTCCAGCCCCCTGCCCCTCACCTTCTCTTTGCTGCTGGGGCAGGGCTGAAGACTGCTGGGGAAAAGCTGTGCTCACTGGGGCATAGGCCGATGGGTAGGCTGCTGGAGACAATGGTGGGAGTGGGCAGTGACCCCCAGAAGCCATCCCCCAACCAAGCATGTCCCCATTTGCCTGGCCACCTTGGACCAATTCAGCCCAGTCCAAGTAATTCCCCTTAGAGAAGTCATTCTGGGCCCAGGGGTGGGGGGCTGGGAGGGTCGACTCAAAGAGAGCCTAACCACCCCCCCAAAATCTCCCTATTCCTTTCTGGGGCCCTTCAAACCCCCCAGGCCGCGGAGCGCCAAGTGAAACCTGCGTAGTGGTGCATCCCAGCGTAGGCCTGCTGCAGGGGGTCAGCCACGCCAGGGCTCTGGGCTGGGGAGAGAGGGGCGCGGGGCCCACGGTGAAGGCAGGCGGGTGGGGAGGTGGAGCGACGTTGTGAGAGGCAGCAGGGAAAGAGGAGTCCCTTCCCAAGGCCGTAGCCACCTCCCCCCTCCCCCCCCCCCCCCCCGCTCCCCACTCCATTTCGGGGAGATTTGGGCGGAGCGGAGGGCCCACCTGGGTAAGGGGAGAGCCCGTTATTGTAGAGACTGTCAGAGCCCGGCTGCCCGTTGGTCTGGGGAGTCAGGGGGCCAAATCCATTGACCCCGATGGGCGCTGGCAGACCCGGAAGCGAGCCTGGGCCACCGCCCGGCGGGGAGCTGGCTGCTGGAGGCAGAGGAGGTCGGAGAGTCAGGCCACAGCCCTGCTTTGCGGGGTCCCAGCCGCCGCCCAGCTCCTGAGCACAGTACCTGCGGCGGGCAACAGCGGCGCAGCCACCAGGCTGAAAGCCGCCACGTGCTGCATCTGGGCCGCCACTGCGGCCACCGGGCCTAGGCCTGGGCCCTGTGCCGCTGCCAGCAGGGCCGCCTGGTGCTGCAGGATCTTTGGGAGGGAAGAAAGGCAGGTGTGTAGGACCAGCGGTGGGCAGGTGCCCCGGCTCCCAGCCTCCTCCGGGGCGGGCCCACAGGCGCACACAGGCCCCTGTCCCCCGGGAAGCGGGGGGTTGGTGTCAGGCACCTACCGCGGTGGTGTAGGCTCCGCACGCCCCCAGCGGCAGCGGTGCGGGGTGGAAGGCGCCCAGCTGGCCAGCCATCTGCTGCATCCGCCGTAGCGCACGCTCCCGGTCCGTGTCCGCCAGTTTGACCACGAGGCTGGACGAGGCGCCCTGGGTAGGGCAGGGGAGGCCGCCGTGACCAGTCCAGACCCCAGCCCTGGCCCTAGGCCAAGCGCTTCGCCCATTAGGCTCTTTGCTGGGGCACTGATCGCACGTGGGGAGGAAAAGCCCGTCCCCACCCCACTGGCCTCACCCTGGGCCCCAGGTGCCCGCCCTCACCGCCATGGTCCGGCTGCCATGCAGACTCTGGATAGCTGCCTGAGCTTCCCCCTGACTCCCGAACTTCACAAAGGCACAGCCTGGGGCAGAATAGAAGGATTGGGTGGCTCAGGCCACAGGGGCCAAAGGGTCATGCGACCCAGAATGAGGCAGGAAATCCCAGGGTCAGCTCAAGTCACCTTTACTGGTGCCATCAGGGCTTCGCAAGACGGTGCACTCCTCGATATGGCCAAAGGGCTGGAACAGGCGTCTGACGTCCTCCTCACCTTGCTGCTTCCCCAGCATCCCCACAAACAGCTTTCGGTCCTCTGGGGACAAATCCAGGAGTGATCTGGAGACCCTAAGTCCTCTTGGACTACCTTCTTAAGATAGCTTACCCTAGTCCAGCTCTGGGAAGAGGTATAGGGAGTAAGAAGGCCCTGGGGGCTATAACGTTGGGTTTCTTTGAGGAGCAGGATGATCTACAGACAGATCTGGAGGAAAAGAACTCAACCCAGATCCACCATGAAAACCTGGGTCTTGGGAAGGAACAAGGAAGACTGATTGCTGCTCTTGTGGAAAGTGATTCAGTGATGTCTTTGGTTGGTACAGCCCTGTATGCATCTTTTGTATTTTTGAGCTTTCTGTTCTGAAAGTTTGGGAAAGGCAGTTTTGGACCATTTTAGCCCTATGGGGGGGGGGTGTCCTCAGAGAAGGTCTTTGTATTCAGATTGGACTAGGAGAAAAAAAGCACACCCTTGCTAGTCAGGCTGATGGCAGCACCATCAATGCCCCTTCCTGCTCAAATCAAAGAGGGCTCTGGGACAAAAAACAGCACAGAAAACAGTTGTCTCATCGTACTGCCTCATTCCCAGATGTTGAGCCCTGGGAATGATGAATCTCTAAGCCTAGCACCAAACTCAACTTGGGTGCTCCTCCCAAAGGCCTAAAGAGGGCAGGAAGCTTGGGTTCCTGAGCCTCCAACATTAGCATTCCCCCCCTACAATTGCTAAGCCCTTGACCACTTTCCTTAACTCCCACTTCCACTGCTTCATTCCCCAACTGAGTTTCCAGGACCTTCGGTGAGCCCTTCTGCCGCCTCTCTGCCTTCCCTTGTGCTCTGCCCTGATCCTTCCCCAGGTGTTCACACTGTGGAAGGACAAGTTCTGCCTGTAGACTTGGATGGCCCCTGAGAACAAGTCTGATCCCTCCCTTTGTTCCCTCTTGCTCTGGGAGAGTGTTCCTTGGAGAAAGCTGGAGAGCTGGGGCTGGAAACCAGGGCTTAGCCACACATCCAGCAAGTCAGGCCTCAGGAGACTGTCAGGAACCCAGGATAGAGGGGTCCAGGTCACAGGGCCTGGTGTCAAAGTCCCGCTCCTTTCTGCACCAACATAAATCTCTGAAATAGGATGTGGCTTCATGCAGGCAACAGAAGTGGGGAGAGGAGTGGGTGAGAATCTGGTTTCAGGCTTCACCTTCAGATCTTGGAGCCCAAGAAAACCCATCCTAAACTCCTTTACTCCTTGACAATTTTGGCTAGGCCAGTGGGGATCCTTGGATCCTGAGTCCAAGGAAGACAAGGCTGGTGAGGGTCATAGACTGAGTGTGGCAAAGAAAAGGAAGAACAGACTGCCTGAAGTTAGCAGTGGACAGATTTTCCAGTAGGGTTATGTATGTGTCCATATTTTATCTGGATGGTGTGGGATTCAGCCTAGGCTGCCCAGGGACCCTAAAGTGTCTGTCAGTGCTGTGTCTGTGAGGAGGGTGGAGCCTGTGGTTAAATGGGATGGGCAGAATATGTTTCAACAGAACCCTGCCTCCTCTCCAGAGGATTGCTGCTCAGTGATCTCAAGGGGGAAGGGATATGTAATGTACTTGTGGCTGGAATCTTAGAGGAAGTGCCCGTCTGATGTGGTGAGAATACAGTCGGTGAGTGTCCTTCACTTCTGGGAATGTTAGCCACAAAATAGTGCTTTTGGAACAGATCACTGGTTCCCGAACCTTTTAAAAAAGCTGTGGAATCTGTTGTTCTAACAAAAATATTAGGATAAAGCTAAAAAATGAGAGACAGATAGAACTGCTCTGACTGAAACCAGAAAGGTGGGGCGTGGGGTTGGGGCTGAAGTTCCTTTTGCTTCATCTTCTCCTAGTACCACCTAGAGGGGGTTGCAAGGAAAGTCCTTTAAAAACCACTGACTGAAAAGATAATGAATAGAGTTCCACATGGTATATGCAGAGGGATCTGAGATCACTCTCTTCAGGAAACCAAAAAGATAAAGAAAAAAATTGCTTCATCAGTCTGCTAGTGGCTTTGCCTTGACATTGGAAGACAGGCCTCATTTGGTCAGGGAATCAAATGTCAGAAGACTCTGTCATTGTTCTGAGCTGTGACTCTAAAGCATGTCCATGTGTCTCTCAAAGGCCCAAGAGGGGCTAGAGAAGATTCTATGGCCTCCAGAGTCCCAAGGCTTAAAGAGGGCTTACTAATACCCTGATTTATAGAGCAGCTGTGTCATTGGATAGGGTCTGCAAGATGGTGATGGCTCCTAGGTAAGATATCATGCCACAGGGACCAGCATCCAGGTAGCCCTAGGTAGGAAGTGAAATATCAAGACTGAGATGGAGCCCCCAAGGCAGGAAATAGGTTTGTGTGGACAGTGGTCTAATCCTTTAACTGCCTTCCTCTTGTTGCTCTTTCCCGCTGATGGTGGTTAGTTCAAGCTCATGCCACAGACCATGAAATTCTCTGATCCTTCTTTTCCAGTGCCCAGTCAAGAATTTTAATCTCCATGAAAAGTCACAGACTCTATGGTCCTGGACTACTGAGCTTTACAGAATTTAAAATTGAAATAAGGCTGCGTTATAGGCTGGGCTCTATACTGCCTTTCACAGGTATCACCTTGAATGCTGGTATTCTCTTTGCCACTTTACAGGGAGCTTGATAATGTTTGGCAACAGGATGATCAAGGTCACAATGACCAGGAGTTTCAGGTGATCCCAAAATGGTGGGATAAGTTTCTCAGGAGACCTAAGAGAAGTACAGGCTTGACCTCCTAGACTAGCCCCCAAATATACATCCATGAAGGTTCTGAGGGTCAATGCCCCCAGAGAGAGGTGATGATGGGATTTAGCCCAGGTAATTCAATTTCCTCTACTTCAAACTCTACCAGTTAGGTAAAGAGAAGATTCTATAAGAAATGGATCAGAAATCTCTGAATAAAATCATCCCCTGGGTGGCTCCCCAGAAAACTGGGAATATCAAATAAGGAGGCTCAGCCTTCCTGGAGTGGAAGGAATTAGAAGATAGCATTAGTGTAGAATTGAGACATAGTTGGATAGAAACACAGACGAATGGTATTACTGCCTTCTCCTGTTGTCAGCTAATGTGTATGCCTTGCTCTTCTACCAAATGCTTTTTTAAACCCAAACCAAGCTGTTTGAGCCCCCGAGGCCCAGCTCCATAAAGCTGCCTTGTGCAGCTGGTCATATAGGTCAGGGATTCTAATGTAACAAATGATGGGACTGAGAGATCAGAGTCAGAGTCCATCCATTCCCTCTTCCTCAGGAAAGGCGCCAAGATGCCATTCAAGTAAAGAGGCTCTACCTCAAGTCGGCTCAAAGGAATTCCTGAGGGTCCCAAGTTTCTAGCTTCTAGGCTTCTCATACTCATTCACCTTCCTGTTGGTGGGATGCCATGATTGTAGGGACTGTGTAGGAATGAAGTTTCAGCATTGGGGTACCAATCACCAAATACATCCTAAAAATACTCATCCACTTTTCAGTCCAAATACCAACCCAGGGGATCCCACTGGTGGCAGCATATGGAGCAAAGCATCTTTCCCCTGATGTTCTTAGTAATGACTCCAGCATAAGGAACCAAGAGAGCCTGGGAAAGTCAATGAGGAAATATCCAGGGCAAACAGAGTCTTCTGGCCTGATCTGATAAACATCAAGAAGAGCTTTAATTCCCCCCCCCCAAAAAAAACCCTGCTGGAAATAATAAACAAATCCAGCAAAATTGTAGAACACAAAGTCAACAAATAAAATGGGTTGTGTTTCTATACACTAGCAATGAACAATCCGAAAAAGAAATTAAAAAAGCAGTTCCACTTAAAATAACATAAAAAAAATACTTAGGGATAAACTTTAAAAAGGAGGCAAAAAGATTGGTATCCTGAAAACTATAAAACATTGCTGGGGCATCTGGGTGGCTCAGTGGGTTAAGCCTCTGCCTTCAGCTCAGGTCATGATCTCAGGGTCCTGGGATCAAGCCCCCCATTGGGCTCTCTGCTCAGCAGGGAGCCTGCTGCCTCCTCTCCCTCTGCCTGCCTCTCTGCCTACTTGTGACCTCTCTCTGTGTCAAATAAATAAATAAAATCTTTAAAAAAAATTGCTGAAGGAAATTAAAGACACAAATAGATGGAAGACATCTTGTGTTCATGGATTGAAAGACTTAATATTGTTAGATATCACTACTGCCCAAAGAAATCTACAGATTTAATGCAATTTCTATTAAAATCCCAATGGCATTTTTTTGCAGAACTAGAGAAATCCATCCTAAAATTCATATCAAATCTCAAGAACCCATTGTCAAGACAATCTTGAAAAAGAAGAAAGTTGGAGATCTCACTTTCAGATTTCAAAACTTACTACAAAGCTACAGTAATTGAGCAGTGTGACAGTGGCATAAAGACATGCAATCCAATGGAATAGAAGAGAGAGGCCAGAAATAAGCCCTCACATATAGGTCAAATGATTTTTGACAAAAATTTCAGTCTTTTCAGAAAATGGTGTTGAGAAAAGTGGGTGCAAAATGACGATGTTGGACCCTTACTTTGCATCATATACAAAAATGAACAAAATGAGTCAAAGACCTAAGCATGAGTGCTAAAACTATAAAACTCTTGGAAGAAAACAGGGAAAAAGCCTCATGGCCTTGAATTTGGCAATGACTTCTTAAATGTGACACCAAACTCACAGCCAACAAAAGTAAACTGAACCTCATCAAAAATATTTTTAAAGATTTTATTTATTTATTTGACAGAGAAAGAGATCACAAGTAGGCAGAGAGGCAGGCAGAGAGAGAGGGGAAGCAGACTCCCTGCTGAGCAGAGAGCCCAATGTGGGGCTCGATCCCAGGACCCTGAGACCATGGCCGGAGCCAAAGGCCGAGGCTTAGCCCACTGAGCCACCCAGGTGCCCCAGACTACATCAAAATTTCAGACTTCATGCATCAAAAGACACACTCAGTGAAAAGACAACCTACAGAATGGGAGAAAATATTTGCAAATCATGTATCTGATAATACCCAAATAAAATCTGGTAATATCCAAAATGAAGAGTTCCTACAACGCAAACAAGAAAACAAATCATCCTATTAAAAAGTAAGCAAAGGGCTTAAATAAGTATTTCTCCAAAGAAGATATATAAATGGCCAGTAAGCATATGCAAAGATGCTCAATATTACTAATCATCAAGGAAGTACAAATGAAAATCACAATGTAATATCACCTTACACTATAAGGATGACTGTTGAAGAAGGAGAAAAAGAAGGAAGAGGAGAGGAAGGAAGAGGAGGAGGAGGGGAAGATAGAAGAGGAGGAGGGGAAGAAGAAGAAGGAGAAGGAGGAAAAAAAAGAATAAGAAGGAGAAGAAAATGTATAGAAGGAGGAGAAGATGGAAGAGGAGGGGAAGAAGAAAATAGCAAGTATTGGAAAGACTGTGGGGAAACTGAAACCTTTGTGCACTGCTGGTGGGAATGTAAAGCCACTGTGGAAAACAGTATGACAGTTCCCTCCAAAATTACAAATAGGATTATCATATGATCCAACAATACCAGTTCTGGGTATTATAACCAAAAGAATTGAAAGCAGAGTCTCAAAGAGATACTTTTTTTCAAAGAGATATTTGTACACTTATGTTCACAGTAGCATTATCCACAACACTTAAAAGGTGGATGCCACCCAAATGTCTTTCAAACAATGAATGGATAAACAAAATGTGGTAAATACATACCATGAGATATTATTCAGCCTTTAAAAAGGAAAATCTGACACAAGCTACAACATGGCTGAACCTTGAGGACATCACGCTAAGTGAAATCAGCCGGTGACGAAAAGACAAATACTGTATGATTTCACTATATGAGGTATCTAGAGAAGTCAAATTCATAGAAACAGAAAGTAGAATGATGGTTACCAGGGGCTGGAGGGGGAAAAGGCAGTTATTTAATGGGTACAGATTTTGAGCCTTGTAATAGGAAGAAATTCTGGAGAAGGTTTGCACAACAGTGTGAATATACTTAACACTACTGGACCGTACACTTAAAATTGGTAAAGGTGATAAGGTTTATGTCATGTCTATTTTACTATAATTTTTGAAAATGAAGGAGATCTTTAAGGAGGGCTGAAAACTAAGTACACAGACCAAGGAAGAACAGAGACTCTATTGTCCCTTCATTCTGATCCAGAAGAACCGGGAAGTTAAGGCAGAAAGGTAGACCAAGACCAAGATTCCAAGTTCCTCCAAGAGAAAAGAATCTCAGCCTCCAGATTTCATTTTCCTTTTGCAGGCTGTATACCTGGACCCGAAGAGCTTGTGAGGATTAGCCATTGCCGTGACCTAAAAGTGTTAACAATAATCTCTGGGTGATTTGCTCTGAGTCAAGCTGACGGGAAGCACCTCCCAGAGGTAGAATTAATTTCAGGAAGTGAAACCTTAACTTGAGTCGTCTTAAGCAGTACTGTGAAACTTATCCAGTCAGGTCTTCCCTGGAAGAGTACTTCATAGAATTAAGTAAGTATAAGGATCAAAGACAGATAAGCGTGTCCACTGACTGGCAGAACGGTTGTATCCAAGATCCATACTTCATTTAGATCAGAGAATGTGTCCCAGTGTTAATGAAATTCTGAAAATTCTTGCTCAAAATTTAACTTTAACTCAAAGTTTAGTTGTTAAATCCTGAATGAAGTAGAATCCTGGATAAAATTACATAAAAAACATGACTCACCTAGTTCAATAATTATATATATTTATTATCCAAAATCTGGGCTAATATTTAAACAAAACCATATAAATTCAGTTAGAAATTACCTAAACCATTCATTATAGGATGGTGTGGGAGGGTTGATGTGATAACAGATAACTGGTCTCTTCAGTAAAGCCAAACTTCAAGATTGAAAAAGAGATGCTTCACTTCAGAGACTGTTTTTAAAGTTTAAAAAAACTAAAGTGGAAAGAGTGCACGGGTTGATTACTTAGCTGATATCTGTACCTTAGGCATCCTGGGGGAAAAAAATCCTTGGTAAAAAAAAATACTGCCTAGGTTGGAGAATAGAACAAGCGGAGCAGTCACTATTGTGATTTATGAATTTATTGATCTTATGTTATGAAATTTGAAAGAGAGGGAAAAATATACAGGAGTTTCTTTTTTTTTCTTTTTTAAAGATTTTATCTATTTGTTTGGCAGAGAGAGAGACAGCGAGAGAGGGAACACAAGCAGGGGGAGTGGGAGAAGGAGAAGCAGGCTTCCCGCTGAGTAGGGAGCCTGATGTGGGGCTCGATCCCAGGGCCCTGGGATCATGTTATGAGCCAAAGGCAGACGCTTAACGACTGAGCCACCCAGGCGCCCTGATACAGGAGGGCAATGATTTTGAATATTTTGCCTTAGGACTAAAAATACTTTTCCTATTAGATTGGTGCCTACCATTAATCTTATTTTTTGTGCTTCCGTAGAAGGGATCATGAAAGTTAGGGAAAATCAACTGCAGCCTCCATGCTGAACAGGAGGTAAAACAGACTTAATGACCAATGTCTGAAGGATTTGGGGGTCCCTGACCTCATATAATTTGATGTTGACATTTTGAAATACATGACCCTTGAATTTTCATCCAGACATTTTAATGTTTACATTCAAATAAATCCAGATGCTGAGGAGAAAAGTTTCTGGCACGATGTTCATTTTTTATACAGAAATGGGTGCCTTTACTCTAATTAGGGTATCAGGTCATTTGGACAGTTAGGTGCATTTTCCTTTTAAGAGTATCGCTCAATGCCACAGGATGTAAAATATAGGCATGGAGTATGAAGTACATAAACAGCATGGAACTTAGCTGCAGAAATTATGGGAACAAGCTGAGATCACGAAAAGGCTGCTATAGGGCACCTGGGTGGCTCAGATAGTTAAGCATCTGCCTTTGGCTCAGGCCATGATCCCAGGGTTCTGGGATAGAGCCCCGCATCGAGCCCCACATTAGGCTTCCCGCCCTGTGGGAAGCCTGCTTTCCCTCTCCCACTCCTCCTGCTTGTGTTCCTGCTCTTGCTGTCTCCTTCTCTGTCAAATAAATAAGATCTTAAAAAAAAAAAAGCCTGCTATAACATAGTTCATGAAGACCTGGATGGACATCTAACACTCAGAGTATCATCAGGGCTGCAGAGGATGGCCATGGAAGAAGAGGACCCCAGCACCTTCTATCAGGCAGATTCTGTTGTGTCGCTACTATTACTGCATTGTAAGTATCGAATGTACAGGTGTTACCAGTAACTTCTAAAAGTGATACACATACAGTGTGTTTAAAACATAGGTTATTTCAACCACAAACTTCATGTCTATTGATTTAAAATAAGAGGAATACTACTCTGCTGCATTGGCATCAAAATTCAAGAAAGATAATGTAAAGTAGTTGTTTTCATTAAAAGCTCATGTGTGCACAATAGATTCCTCCTATATGCAGATGGGAAGAATGGAAGTCTCTGGGCCAAAGAAGCAAAACTGGTAAGTTTGGTTAAGTTCTGGCAGTGCTGGTCAACTTTTAAAAGTGGAATCATTTGCCAACATTTAATATAATTAAAATGTAAATTGTAATTAAATCCTGACAGTCTCATCTATTTAAAGTTATCTACCTGGCTCCTGTAGTATTTGAGTTGGAAATCCCTGTTTTATTGAGGGAGGGTGATGGAAATCTAATAATCCCTTCCAGAAGGAAATGGTGGAATCTTGGAAGATTATACTGTTTGCCTTGATACCCTTTAGATTACATCTGCATTGATACCAGTATTCTTTTTTTAAAAATTTTTATAAACATATAATGTAGATACCAGTATTCTTAAAAGATAGAAATCATTGTTATTCAATTGTAAACTAAGGGATTTAATTTCAGGAATTAAAAAAACACATGCAAGCTCATAGGGATAAATATATTAGGACAGGTGTGACCATTAACTCTGAAGGCTTATTGAATGCGATCACAGAGATAAGACTTGAATAGGGCAAGCTGTCCCACACTGATGTCAAACTTTACATTTCAAAAGCAAAATTCAGTACCACTTTAAAAAGCTGAGTTTCTAAAGCATTAGTTTGTTTTAAAATTCAGCAGGAAGCTGAATTCACTTAAGAAGAAATATATAACATTGAAGAAAAGGAACACATTTTGATTACTAACAAGATTATCTAACACAGATCAGTTGGTAGTTAAATACTTGTAAATTGTAAAGGCCCAACTGTTTGTGCAAGGCTTATTACATATGCCTCCTCTCTCCTGAAGATGTAGCAGGGAACATTTGGTGGCTCTGAGTGGGAGCAGGGAAGAATTGAGAGATCTGGTCATCTAAACCTGCAAGAAGGATTATTCATGGATGCCTTTGGAGTATATACTCATTAAGAGCCATCACTTGTCAAGAAATACCTGTGCAAAACATAACTACTAAAATTATGACTTGTACTGCCAGGCAGTCCTCTTTTCAGCTAGATTTGCTTTTCCTGCTCTCTTGAGCTGCTCTGAATCTGAACAGGCGTATATAGGTGGGTACAGAATCTGTCAATGACATGACACCTGAAAACTCTGTGCAAAAAGGGGAGGATAATGATAAAACTCTGGCTGATACCACTGCGTGGGGTCCAGATGATAAGGACATATGGACCAGGCCAAGCAGAAGCCTCATCGGAAGTGCTTTGTAGAGCTGCCCTCTCCCCAACAAGATGTTTTGGACTCCAGACAGCAAGAGTGCCCCCAGCACTGGGAACTTAGTTCGTGAACCAGAGCCAGGTTGCATCATGTTCTGAACTTTGTGCATGCTATCCCCTTTGCCTAAGCACTTGCTCCCTCTCCCCTCCTTTCTCTATTTGACTACTACTTTTTCATCCTTGAGATCTCAGCTTGAATATTACTACCTCAGGAAGTCCACCTTGACCTTCCAGACTAAGATAGATGCCCCTTGTTATTGTGCCCACAGCCCCTCCAGGACTTGAAAAGCACTGATCACACTGAATAGTAACCTCTTATTTACTGTCCCCTCATAGCTCCAGAGCTCAATGAGGCCAGATGCCAGGTCACAGATGCTCACAGAGAGATGCTCACATCTCTATTCTTAATGTGGAGTAAGTTACTCAGAAGATGTTGGTTGGATGGTTGAATAAACTACAGGCTCAACTTGCCTGCTTCTTAGCTCACTGAGGTGCTCTAAGCTAGCCTCTGAGCTATGGAGTAGTTAATGTTTGTGGACAAGGCTTAGAAGAGGTCCAACAATGGCCAACAATGGCCTTGATGCCTAACAGAGCTTCCCAAAAGGCAGAAATTCTCGGGACAAGTGAACCAGAGGTTCCGTAGGGAAGCTGGAACTTTTCAAAAACCTTTCTGGAAAGAATGAAGCGGGAAATGAATGTGTGAAGGGGAGGAGGAAACTTGGCAATATCTCTTCAAGGCAAAGTAGAAGTGGTAACACCTTGGCCTCAAATTGAGAATCAGAGACCAGAGGTCAGATAATCTAAAAGGATAAAGGAGGATTTCATAGAGGATTTAACTCCACAATGGACCCATGAAGCTACCAGAGCCCCTTGTAAGTGCAGACAGTAAGCATGAAGTCTGAGAGGATGTGCACAGTTAGTAGGCGTTAATAAAGGCCTGTCAGTTGTGTTCCGATCTCTCCCTGAGTGTGGGCAGCTCATTCCACCTAACAGTGCCATGACTGATTTTGGGTAAGGCAGGGAGAGAGTCTTATCCAAGGGAGAGAGTCAGCAGACATCAGGGCTATAGGCAGATATCCTGGAATGATATAAGACCCAAGGGTGGGAAAGACACCAAAGAACTGACACCAAAAGCTAGCATCACTTTTCCAGTGTGGAAACTGGCTAGAATGTAGCTGGTTGTCAAAAAGCACAGGCTTTCTACCCCTCCTGTTCTTAAGGAGCATTGGTTCCAGGAAACAGCACTACTAAAAAAAAAAAAAAAAAAAAAAAGAAAACCTTCAAAGACTTGCCATGGTCCTCATTACAGAGTCAAATTCCTTCATATGACCTGCAAAGTCTGTCTTACTAGACCCATCTCAATTGCAGTGAGGAAATGAGTGGTCCCAATCCAGAGTGGACTGGGTCCTCTCTAATCAGAAGAACATGAAAAAAAAAAATTCCAGCCTGGTTTTTCAAACAAATCTGGAAGCTACAACTGAAAAAAAAGGAATGAAATCTCTCCAGGGCAAGGTGACAAGAGCCCCCCTTCCTTTATCTCTAGCATCTTCTCAGTCTCTTCCTGCTTCTTTGGAGTCTAGGAGCCCTGGGACCCCATCTCTCCTCAGACTGAGCTGGGAAGACTAAGCTGTTTCTGGTGCTGAGCAATTCTGAGACCCACTTTCCCTTCGACTGACCCAAGGGAGCTCTAGTAATAAACCATGGGTAGGACTGACTTGAGGAATAGGCCCACCGTCCCCTACATAGGTGATACCCTGAGGTTTGTCACGTAGGGAAGTTACCTCCTCGGCCCTCACTGGCAGCCGGCTTCACTTGGATCGGACGATTCATCTGAAAGACATTGGACCAACACACCCAGTCAGCATGACCGCCTGGTCCTGGCACCAGGCTTCTCCTCCCCTCGATGCCTCAGGATCCAAGCCCTGGCCCTTTGAACTCTGTACTCCACCACTCTCATGGTGGCCTATAGATTTTCTCCAAGATTCTTCCTTAAACTGGGAAATTCAGAAGGTAGGAAACCTGGATGGTGGGGTGATAGGAAGCTTGGTGGCAAGCCAGGATGAACCGTGGCGGCTAAAGAGATTCGGCTCTGGGCTGGGACGACTACGCGAGGCCTGTCCCTCTGGCTCCTAAACCTCCTTACAGACTTTGGGTGAGGAGTTGGGTGGGAGGGTGGAATTGTTACTGAAGATTTGTGTTTTGTACTAAAATAGAATATAATTCTATATGTCATTTAGATTAAACAATCTGGGAATCAGACTTAGTGCTGCTTACCCCAACTCTGCCTTTTCATGGTTCTATGACTTCGAGTAAGCCACCCTCTCTCAGAGTCAGCATGTTAAATGGGGGAAAACCTTCCCCAGCTTCTGTGTCACCACAGTTTCTACACTCACCCCCTCAGTTCCCTCCCTGGGCCCCCCTTCCCTTGAGGATGCTGGCATTCTCCAGCGTACCATCCTTGGCCCTGTTCATCCCGTTGTTCCCATTCTTCCTGGATAGTCTCGCCCACACCCGCAGCTTCAGCTACCATCCCTGCAGGGCTGACTCAGAGCTCTGCATCCCCAGCCCACACCTCCCTCCTGAGCTTCAGACCCATGTACCCAGCTACTTGCTGGACAGTCCCGCTGGCATCTTCCACTCAACACACCCACACCAGAGCTTATCGTTTTGCCCCGACCTGATCCTTCCAGTCATCCAAGCTAGAAACCTGGGAAGCAACTTGACTCTTCCCTTTATCCCCTCCCCCACCAACCAGATTCACCTTCTAATTCAGGGGTTCCCTGATAAGGGTGGATAAGAATCACCTGGGAACCATACCAGACTCTCAAGTTGGGGGATTGTACAATTTTCAAAAGCTCCTAGGTGATTTCAACATACACTCCCACACATTCCCATCCCCCAACCACCCTGAGAGAATTCATGATTGAATCCCCATCTCACCTTCCTCTCATGGGTGTTGTGGGGATCACATGAGATAATGGGGACGCAAAAGGTCTTTGTAAACTGCCAAAAGCTGGGAGCGTAGGATGTGAGGAATTATTGTTGGGGGCAGACAGCTGAGTGCCGGGAGGAAAGAACAGCGGCCTTCCTGTTCATGGAGGAAGGGGTACTGATGCCCATCTGGCCTGAGAAGGTGATGATCTGACCCCCTCCCTTCAGGAAATGCACTGTTTCTGCACCAATCAGGGCCATTCCATCCTCTACCAATGTGCTCGTTGCCGAGACAACAGGCAGCTTCCTGTTACCATAGCCACAAGTGCTACCCAGTAACCATGGTAACGCCCTGGCAGTCACAGTTGAGCAATTTCCTTTGGATCAAATTTGGGGGTGGGGGACTGGGGAGGGCTTATTTAAAAAAAAAAAAAAGGGAAAGGAAAGGAAAGGAAAACAGGCCAGGCCTGAACCAGCGCAATCCCCCTCCCACCCAGGGCTCAGGTTCTTATACGCTCTGACACACCCACCCGCTGGCAGTGGAGCCCCTGCAGTGTACCAGGTTGTGGGTGGGGGCCGAGACACCGACAGGACTCAGGCTGCAGTCTAGAGGGGATGACAGATCAATCCAAGCAGATCAGGGCGAGCTGGACAGGTCTGGATTGGCTGGGACCAGGGACCAGGAGGAACGGGAACCGTCCCTGGGCATGGCCACCTGTGATTGTGGAGGAGAGACCAAGAGACAGAGCCATGGAGAGCAGAGAAACAAGGAGAGATGAAGAGACATAAGAAGACAGAAATTATGAGAGAAAGAGACACACCCAGAAAGGGGCAAGGAAAGAGAGAAATACTGGTGGATATGGGAAGGAAACGAAGGGATAAGGGGTCAGGAAGGAACACAGGAAAGGCAGGGAGGAGTATGGCAGGGAAGAAGGAAAAAGGGCTAGAAGCCTGGGGTGGGGCACAGTGAGGGTAAGCAAGACCATCATTATTTTATTAGTTCTTAAATAGATCCTAAGAATTTCTCTCTGGAACCTAGAGTGACAAGCACATGTGACAGCAGTGGTTTCCATGGCAGCTGCCTCCCTGGCTGAGTTTCTGGAGAGATGGATCTCATCAGTGCTCTGGGGGACACCCCGTTCCCCCTCCACCCTCCCCAACTCTTGAATGGACAGTGGGCATTAGGTGATATAATACATGTTCATAGACCTGGCAGAGTCCAAGCCTCAGAGTCTGGCACCTAAGCTTATCACCGTTCGGGCATGCTGCCAGCATTTCCTGAACTCTGTGAAGAGCCCCAGCCTGGGCCCTTCATGGAAGACAACGATGACCCTTGAGACCCTGTCCTCGATGACTTATGGAGGGGAAGATAATGCCATCATTTCATAAGAGCCCACTATGTACCAGGCCCTTTCTGGGACACTATAAGACATTGTCTCTAAATTCTTTCCAGCTGCTCTGCAAGGTAATACCATTGTCCCCATAGTATAGATGGGAAGTCTGAGGCTGAGGGAGGATAAATCACTTGTGCAAGTCACAGGATGGGTAAGTGGTTGAGCTGGGATTTGTCTCCAAGTCTGTCTGATGCTGAAGTCTATGTTTTTGCATTGAGCTGCTCAACTCCATTCTTAAGACATGAACACAAGGAATGAGGCATAGAGTGACCAGGGCCTTAGGAGCAGTGCAAGGTAGAATGCTGTAGGAGAGGCTGACTCCAACTGGAGAGGTCGATACAGGGAAAACTGCACAGGGGAGGCAAAGTTTGACCTGGACTTTGCAAACTGGGGTCAATGAGCCATGTGGAGATAATGGGAGAGATAAAGCTGGAGGCTTAGCACTCCAGATGGCTGGGGGATAGAAAGGAAGCTGCAAGTCTGAAGGAGAAAGGATTCAGGTAGCCAGGGTAGAGCAAATTGCTTCTGAGTCATATGGATGTGGATTTAAATTGTGGCTCCATCAGTGGCAACTTCTCTAAGGTCTCTGAGCCTCAGTATGCACATTAGTAAAAGGGAGAATTATGATCCTACCGTGCAGTGTTGTGTTTGCTTGTTTGTTTTTAATGGAAGGGTATGAAACTAAAAGGTAGCCAGTGACCACGGTGGGAGGGATTGTGAAAACCACAACAAGGAATTTTGGCTTTGTTGTATTTCCAAGGCAGTAGGGATCCAGGGAAGGATATTAAATGGGGAAAGATCCCATGAGCTGTCACTGTGCAGAAAAAAAGATCGGAAAGGGAAAAATTAGAGGGGGGAAGATCAATGATACAGGTAAGGGGTGAGGGTGACCTGGACTGGGGCAGAAGGAAATGGACAGATTCAAGAGATGTTTAGAATGAATTAACTGGACTAAAGTTCTCCTGGATGTGGGAACTGAGGGAGAGAAGGGAGTATTGGCTGACCTTTAGGTTTGTGGCTTAGGTGTTGAGGAATTTGGCAGTGTGGGAGTTTGGAGATGCAGGGGAAGTCCCAGAGGAGGAGCCCAAGAGGATGAGGACAGAGTTGGGGAGAGTGGTTCTTCTTTGGTCCCCACTGGGAGGTGGTTAGGGAGGACACCTGGGATTTAGGTACACTCTGTATGACTGGAGAAAAAAGAGCTGTCTGCATGAGCTGCTTAAGCAACCCTACCCTGCCTTGTTCTTGCCACAGCCAGCAGACGGGTGTGGAAGTAGGGTGAGGCAATCCCAGTTCCCCTTTGAATAAGGGGAATTGCATCCTAGGCCAAGAATTTGTCCTGGGACCTCAGGTGAGCTCCTGCCCTTGGCTGAGTACCTATTCACTTGAAAGTTTCCCAGCTAGAGTCCAGGCCCACGTCTGCTTCAGGACCCAGACCTGGTGGGGGAAATCAAGGGAGAGAATGTCAGAAAGCAGAGAGAAGAACCTATTCCAGGCAGTGGAGTGGGAAAGTTTGGAGGTAGTGCAGTCATGCATGAGACCCTGGTACTTTGGCCCCCATGAGTAGAAGGGAAGGCAAGGCCCTACCCCTTTTTCCTGCTTGACTTGCCTAAAGTTCCTGCTTTGGGGTCAGACTTGAGTCCATCAAGACACTTCTGTGTCGTACACTGAGCACTTGTGCCCTCGACTTCTTAACCACCACATGGGAAGAATATTTATCAGAATTACTGGTGTGTGCAAGAGAGGTGTCAAGGATGCAGGGAAGAGAGAGGCGGAGAAAAAACAAACTTCGCCATTTTCAGCTCTTTGTTCTACCTACCCCCTCTTCTAATCCAATCCACTGCCAAGTCCCACTAGTTCTAGAATCTATATGGATATCCTAAATAGCTCTCAAGGCTATCCTCTCTTCCCCATTCCTGCCCTATCCCCAGCGTTAGGCCAGCATACTCATTCAGCTGCATTCAAGCAACAGTGTCCTAATGGATCATCTGCTTCCAGTGTTCTTTCCTCTCTAACCCAACCATCGTACTATAGCTGAAGTGAGCTTTTAAAACCAGTCCCTCACTCTTCCTTGATTAAAATCCACCTATGGGGGTGCCTGGGTGGTTCAGTGGGTTAAAGCCTCTGCCTTCAGCTCAGGTCATGATCCCAGGGATCAAGCCCCATGTTGGGCCCTCTGCTCGGTGGGGAGCCTGCTTCCTCCTCTCTCTCTCTCTCTGCCTGCTTCTCCCTCAACTTGAGATCTCTGTCTGTCAAATAGATAAATAAAATCTTTAAAAAAAATAAAATAAAATCCACCTATGGTTCCCTATTGCAAACCTCCCGATAAAGCCCAAGATCCTAAGACTGACAGTCCAAACTTGTGAGTTTTGCCTCCCTTGCTGCCCCAGAGACACAATACTATTCATTCACATAGAGCCTTGGCTGTCTTCACTGGACACCTTCCCTGCCAGTCCTCACACTGTATCCAGAATTCCAAAAGTCGTCTTATCTTTCAGCTTTCTAGACCCTCAGATGTGATGAAATATGATCACATTTGGGATCAGGTAGCATTCCCTCTGTGAAGCATCTTCTCTCTCTCCACTCCTGATGCTTCTTTTATGTGCCCAGGTGTAAACTGCCCTGAGATGCAGTGAGTTATTTCTGGGCTGGAAAAAGCTCCTGGAGGGCAAAGTTCCGATTTGCTCACTAGGCAGCTGCTAGCACATACAGTGCCTTGTGTGAGTTACAAAAAGGCACTCCCCCAAATTTGTGGATGAATTTGAAAAAAAATGTGCCTCTTCCTTTGGGCTGACACAGCCCTGTGATAATGTGCATGGCTTGGTCAGGAGAGCATGGATGAATTTTAGCCCCCACTTGCCCTTTCCGCACAAGCTGTTTTGTGCAGGGCACAACCTGCAAAAGCAAATGCACTCAGTTGTCTGTCTCCTTCACAGTGTTCGAAGGTATGAATACCCAATGGAAAGGAAGTCATGAGCAGCGAGAGCGACAAGGGGGGGGGGCACCTTCTAGGCTAGGGTTGGGCCCACCTTCTTTAGGTGGATTCTGCAGCCTAAAATGAGGCTGCAAGACATAGCTTCAGCTTTATGAAGAAGAAGCTACAGAAGATGGGACAGAGCACTGAGGTTTAAAGGAAGTCCTGAGTGGGGAGTCAAGTTTTGATAGGTAACAGAAACTATCAGGGGCATGCGAAGGGAAGCAAAAGGGAGATCCCAGTCCAGTAGATACTGTGAAATTTTCCCCAGAGTTTCAGGCTTTCTCTTTGGGGAGCCCCAACCTTTACAGCTCCCAGGGTGACAGTCCTGCCTGTCTCTAGTAGGAGCCCAGATTAAAGTCTTCCCCTGCTTCTCCAGCAGATGGCAGCTGTGCCCAGGACCCAGCGCCTACAGAGAGCTGGACACCCTCCTCCCTTCATGCTGGTGGGCCTGAGGCCAGGTGACTAAAGCTGCTGCTGCCCCTGGCAGGCCCAGAAGAAAGATTGATGGCACGGACATTGCTTGGGCTGGCCAACAGAGCCATCGATTTTCATTTAGGAGAATAATTAAATATTAATTTTCACTTTGTTAAGCTGGAGAGGATGAATAAAGCCAATCCTGGCAGTGCAAAGGCAGGCCATGTTGGAAGCCTGCGGATGAAATGGTGGGAGAGGGCAGATGAACCCAGTCATCATCCCCTCCAGAACCTTAGACCTGTCTGCCACCAGCTTGGCCCAGGTAATAGTGTAGTAGTTAAGTGAATGAGTTCTGGAGCCAGACTACCTGCATCTTCCCAGGTCTTCCTACTAGTAGCTTCATAACCTTGGGTAAGTCACTTGTTTCCTTTAACTGAGTTTCCTCATCTGTAAAATGGGAAGGCCAATAATATCTTCTTGTTAGAGGATTAAATGACTTTGAACGTACAAAATGCTAGGAACACTGTCTGGAATCAACAAATGTTAGTTATTATTTTTTCTCTTTTCTCCTTCAGAAATTATTCTGTTAGTCCAGAGCCTCACAGCTCTTATCTCAGGTGCCCTCAGCCTCATTCAGTCCTCCCTTTGTGGAGCCGTGTGGCTGGTTGAAAAGGGATTTTTGTTTTTGCTTTTGTTTTTTAATTCCAAAGTTCATCTTAATTTTTTCAGTGCTCCCATTTGCTTTCAAGATAAAGTCCAAATCCCTCATCCTGGCATCCAAAGTTTCCTCTTCCACCACTGCCCTCTGGTGGATCTTCTCTCTGGCCTGGCCCATGCTCACACAGGCCCTCCTCCACACTCCCAACCCCATTTCACACCCATCTTGTTCCTTCTGTCTCTGTACCTTCACTATGCTGTTTCCCACATGGAATGTTACAGTTTGTCTCAGTGACTTTCAATTTTAGCAGCAGAAGTCATTTGCTCCCATGGTTGGATGAGTAATAACTTCTACTACTACCCCTACAAACACTGCTGTTACTATTACTACTACCATCAACACCACCTAACCCATATTGAGTGCTTGTTGTCTACAAAGAACTATGCTAAGTACTTTATGTGAGTTAGTTCACTTAATTATTATAACTATTCTATGAATTTGTTTTTACATATGAGGATGCTTAGGCTTCGAAGTAAAGACGTAAATGTGCCCAAGGTCATACACCGAGTTAGTGAGTGGTAGGGCCTGGATCCATACCCAGGTCTGTCTGACTCCAGAGCCTACACACAGAGACTTGGTGAGGATAATACGTTGGTGTTACTTAATACTGAGTCTTCAAGAGTGAGGCTCGGGGTGCCTGGGTGGCTCAGTGGGTTAAGCTGCTGCCTTCGGCTCAGGTCATGATCTCAGGGTCCTGGGATTGAGCCCCACATCGGGCTCTCTGCTCAGCAGGGAGCCTGCTTCCTCCTCTCTCTCTCTGCCTGCCTCTCTGCCTACTTGTGATCTCTTTCTCTGTCAAATAAATAAATAAAATCTTAAAAAAAAAAGAGTGAGGCTCAAGTTGCTTCAGTTACTGGGATTAGTCTTATGAACTGACGGTCCACTAACAGCTTGATCAGCTCTAGGCAAACCTTGTGCCATTGCTAGATAGCTCTGGTTCAGAAAAGTGATTTCTTTATACTGAGCTGAAATTAGTGTCTGTTCTTTATACCCACTGATCCTGATCCTGCCCTTTAGAAGCACCCACAGCAAACCAAATCCTCTTAATAATCTGAAGGTGGTTGCCCCCACCTCAACAGTAATATTTATTGAGATCTTACTCTGTGCCAGGTACTTGCTAAGCCTCTGTTAATCCTCATGATAGCCCAGTGAGTTAAGTGTTAGTATAACCCACTCCTTACAGAGGCAGAAATCGAAGCTCATGAGTCTAAACAATGTATCTGGAGACACAGAACTTAAATAACAAATCTGAGATTCAAATCTAGGTCTGCGAGACTCAAAAAGTAGTATTCTTAATCATTATGTTGTGATGCCTCCCTGTTAAAGCCCCCATTAAAGCCTATCTTCTCCAGCCAAATATCTCTAATTTCTTCAAATCATCATTCATGACATAGTTTATGTCCCCATCCCATCCTGGTCTCTTTCTGATAGGCTAATGGTCCTCTTAAGTCTGAAGCTTAAAACTGGAAATAGTCCCAGGCTTGGCCTGCCCAGGGCATTGGAATGGCGCTTTTGTTGTAGATCCATCACTCCTTTGACAAGAGAAAATGAGGTTCTGTTGTATGATTTGTTTTTGGTGAACCCACACTAGTTCTTAACAATCACCATTCTCTTCCTGCCACATGGTATGTTGGTCCCACTTTGCTTTTTGTCCAGTGATTAGCCATTAGCTAATGCCATATGAGGTGCCATTGATATATAATGGCTTAACTGCGCACATATAATCGGGTCCTCTTAGCTTTAACCAAGTGTTTGGGGGGAAAGTAGGAAAGCAATCTTGGTGAGTCAAGGCACTCAAAAAAACATTACAGGAAGAGGACAAAGGGAAGTGCTCTAAAGGACCCTAGAACTGGAAAAAAGTAGGATACCAGCCCAGCAGAGTCTCTACCCCATGTATCTGCATATATTCTCACACCAGGGACAAATGACACATTAAGCCATGACTTTAGCCAAGACTGGCAAATTCTAGCATAGCGCACAATACTTGTGCCTCTCTGAAAAGGTAAGGTGGAATATTTGGCCCAAGTGTTAAGCTCATTTCTTTGAGCCAGAAGACTAAATATACCAAAGAACCTATAGCTGTTTGGGGCACGGGTAAGCTAACGTCTAGAAAGGTGACTCTGCTTCTAGTTCCTGGTCCCAGCCCAGCCCCTACATGCTACTTTGGCATGCACATAGGGCATGTCCCCAGCCTGAGGTGATCCCCACCCCCCAACCCTGGTGGACTTACCCCTGGCAGGGTCTTCTGCTCGTGCAGTGCACTCTGGGCCTTGAGAGCAGAGTCCCGGGCGCAGTAGGTGAGGAAGGCACAGCCTGGAGAGGAAGAGGCTGGCTCAGGGGGTTTCCTGAAACCCCCAAATACTCTTCGTGGAAAGATCCCATTAAGTGACAAACTTAAGGCCACTCTCCTTTCACAAGGCACTGCTCTGAGAAGCCTTCTCTGCCTCCCGCCTTCTCTGAATGGAGGGCCTTCATGTATCTGAGTCCCAGACTCTGGCTCCCTCTCATTTGCTCCTGGCTTCTTGCCTAGGGAACATGTGTACCCACATCCAGCCACATGCTCATACAATCCCACATCTCCCCTCCCCACTCCAGCCATAACTCCGGTTGGGGTTAAACCTCCCTAAGCGGCTTTTCCTTCAGCTTTAACCCCAGCCTCTCCCTTCCTTTTCGTATTTATACTCACAGAGTCTCCCAGAATCAGCCTCAATTCCTTCCCAACTCAGTTTCAGATGGGAGGAGGCAAAAAGGTGGAGGAGGGTTGGGAGTCAAACCCAAGATATCCCAACTTCTTCTTAATGCCTCCCTCCTCCAAGTTTGAAGCTGAGGAATGGGTTAATTTGAGGCTTGCAAGATGGGGCTGATTTAAGAACTTTCTGCAGAGAGGAGCTTTCAGGGACTTCCAATCCTATCGAAGAAGCTTGATCTGTCAGCTCTCCCAGTACTTCAAGATAGGGCCTATTAAAGGGTTATTGTGTCCCAAATCTTACTTCTCTGAAAGAACCAGTAGTTATGGGACAGAGACTGGGTTGAGTCCAAGGATCAGTCCTACTCCCCTTTAGGTTCAGCCTCAGAAACTGTAGCCTGCTAGGAAGCACTGAGGCAGGGATCTCTTCCTTTCCAATAGTCACTGAGCATCCACGCATTCAAAAAATATTTGTTGAATATGACTTGTTATGTTGGGGCATTATAATGGGCTTGGGGATGAAGTGGTAACGAGGCAGACACATTCCCTATTCTCATGGGGATCATGTAAAGAATCATGAGAGGAATGTAATTTGAGTCCAAAGGGTTGAGGAATGCTTCAAAGAACACACTGAATCCTCAATAACAAACAGGGCTTAACAAGGTGACAAGAAGGGTGGTGATTATTTCAGGCTGAGGAAATAGCACGTATGAAGACTGAGACAAGAATCTGGTGTCTTGGGGAAATGGATGGAAGACTAGTATGGTTGGAGATTGGTGAAACGAGGCAGAGTGGATGGTGAGGTGTGTAGGGATCAGGTCATCTATAACCTTGTAGGCCTCAGTCTGGATTTTGAACTTTTCTCTAAGAGCAATGAAGAGCCACTGAAGGATTTGAAGTGGGGATCTGACATGATAAGATCTATGTTTTCAAAAAGAGCCTTCTGAGTGTAGGAAGGAGAAAGACTGAAGGAAGAGGTGGATGTGAGAAGCCATTAGGAGCTTCATGAAGTTTTCCACTTAGACCTCAGCAGACTAGGAAGGCAAATGGGGACATTTTCTCTGTTGTCTTCTATGTGTCTGCGCCCTTAAGGTGGGTGACTATCTGCTATTCGTTTAATTAAGGAGATCTTAGAGAACACCTGAGATAAACTCTTATTGTATCAATAGGGAAACTGAACCCAGAGAGTGTGTCAGTGGCAGAATAGGGTTTCGAATCTCCTAACTCTTAGGCTGACATTGTTTTCAAGGCACCGTGGCTGCCTCCCTCAGTACCCAGTCATCAGAAGGAAAATGAGTCACTCTGGCTTTTGGATGTCGCTCTTGCTGGGGAGAAAGGAGGGAAGATGTTGACTTGGAGACCCTCCCCAATCATCCTGCAAGGCAACCCTGCCTTGGAGAACTTCGGGTTGGTTTGGGGATATATCACTACCTGATTTTGCTTACATCTCTGCTCCATCTTCCGCCACTCAGCCATATCAGCTGACGTCAGAACTGGGCAGGGCCGGGGCCTGTCTGAAAGGCTCAGGGGCCCAACTGCTGCCCAAAGGAGCCCCATGTGGACTACCTGGGATAGGGGGTGGAAAAAGGAGGGATGAAAAGACAGAGAAGCATGACTTGAGGGAGAGACACATGAAAATAAGAAACAGGAAGAATTAGAGCTAAATGGAGAGGGAGAAAAAGGATGAGGAACAATTCAGAGACTCTGATGGTATTTGAATGAGAAGAGTGATAATTAAAGGTATCTTATACACTTCCCTTATTGTACAGATGGCCCAGAAAGATTAGCTTGTGCTTACATACTGAAATAAATGTCTAGAAAATAAGAAGATGAATTGCTATGGATGGATGGAGAGCCAGGCAGTTGACAGCATTAGAAGGAATCTGGGTGGCATAGTCTTATTCTTTCATGCCCCTTTTAATATAACCCCACCCCAAAGTGTCAAAGACACATTGTTACCCCGCTGGTCCCAGATCTTCTGCGGGCATTTTTGTGAAGCCCCTGTGTAAGTGTGCCTAGGGACGTTCCAAAACCTCCCAGTTGAAAAGAGGTGGCAGCCTCATTCCAGCTCTCAGCCCTTAGGAAAGTATCTTTAGCTGGTATCCAGGGCCCACCACTTTTCTCCTAGGAAAATCCTGGAGGATAGTTGGTGACCCTTCCCCCTCAAATCCTGAAACTGAAGTGTGATGAACGTGGAGAGAGGTAGAAGTGTTTCTCCTCAAATAATTTCCTTCCCCTGCCCCTGAATGACATGTGACTCCAGCTCTCTTACTCCAGCCCAGCCTGGACAGACTTTTCTGCATGTAAACAAGCCTCCTCCCTCTCTCTACAGGAAGAAAGGGGTGTGGCTGGACAGGACTCTGGTGCCTGTCTCTCTAGCAAGGGCAGGGGGAAAAAATCCCTTCTGCCTCTTCAACCTGACCCACCCTGAAGCTCTGGTCCACAGGCTTTGCTCCAGGACCAGCCTGTGAAAGAGGGAGAGCAGGAGGCTATAAAGAGGATTGGGGAGGGGTAAAGATGAGGCACCTAGTGGGGAGATTAGAGGATAAAAGAAGGGTGGGTTCAGCTGACAGGAAACATGAGACAAGGGGGCACAAGGTGGTAGATTTTCCCAGCTGAGGTCATGGTTCTGGAATCAAGTCGGAAGAGGCAGAGTATTGGCATTCTGGGAGGGGGGTGGAGAGATTGGGTTATTGTCCAACATAAGGGTGGAATTTGGAGCTGAGAGCCTCCTTGAGGGGAATTGGATTTTGTGAGTTAACCAGGCCTGGATTCTGAAGAAGGACGGACCTTGGGTTTGGAGAGGGGGGGGGAAGCAATCTGCCTCAAAGGAAGGCTCTGTGGGGGTTGGCTTAGAGGGGGTTGAGCTTAGAGGCCAGAATGAGGGGTACAAGTCCAAGATATATGTGCAGGCGGTTAAGGCCTGAGTGGGGTGGTACCAGATTGGGGGAGGAGGCCAGAAATGATTGGGTCCAGGGTTTGGGAGATTGAGGATATCAAAGGTCAAATAACTTTCCGAATTCCAGGATTTGGAATGCCTGATGAGAGGGGTGGAGAAAGGTCCAACTGAAAGGTCGGGACTGTTGGGATGTGAGAGGTGAAAGGTAGGGAGTTAGAGGTTAGAGTGGAGAACATGTCAGGGGATCAGAATGATGATCAGTGGGAGGATATCAGAAAGAAAATTCCAGGTTGGGGGTTCTGTGATCTGGAGAGGAGACTGGGCTGAAGTGGGACTGGTATTGGATTGGTGTTGGACTGACTCTAGGTAGATCTAAGGTTAGGGCTGCGGTTGAGGCTGGGGTTTGGGTCGGGCCCACTCTAATCAGATTGGGGCAGGGCTGGGCTGGGCTGGGCTGGGCTGACCCCGCGCACCTTTGTGGAGGCCGGTGAGCCGGTCCTTCAGCACCGTCAGCTCGTAGATGCGGCCGAATTCCTCGAACAGCGGCTTGAGGTCCTGCTCGTCCAAGCCCCGCGGGATCTGCCCCACGAAGAGCTTGATGGCGTCGTGGTCTTTCATGGGCACGGCAGGACCGGGGTTTAGCCCGCTCATGCCGACGCCGCTGTCCGCGGTGCTGAAACCTAGGCGCGGGCCGGGGCCGGCGGGCGGCGCAGACCCTCCGGGCGCCGCGGCCATATCCCCGCCCGGTCCGCCCTCCCGCCGGTCCCACTAGTCCCGCCTGTCCCGCCGTCCCCTCCCTGGACCGGTGATAAGGGCCAGGGGGGAGGGGGCGGGGTCCGGGCGGCGGGGGCGGGGGGCTGCACAGGGGGCGGGGTCCGGGTGGAGGGGCGTAGAGGGGGTGGGGCGGGCTGGAAAGGGGCGGGGCAGGGGGCGGGGCAGGACGGGGCAGAGGCGGCGGGACGCTGGGGTCTGGGTTGAGGTCCCCGCGCGGCGCTATCCGGGCTCCCGCCCGAGCTCTCCCGGAGCAGAGCCCCGAGCCCCAGCCCCCGTGCTTGGTGACGTCAGGCAGCCGGCTGCCGAGTCTACGCAAATGATTTGCATAATGAGGAAGCAGCGACCAATCAGAGCCGGAGTTGACCGGGCTCGGCTGGGGCGGGAGGGGCGGCTGGGCTCACGCGCTCCTGTTCGCCATGGCAACTGGACCCTTGGACGCCCTGTGTGTGTCGAGAGTGTGCGGGCGTGGCTGTGGATCGCGCGTGTGCGCCTTGGACCGCGTGAGGGGAAGTAGCTTCGTCATGCGTGGTGATGTCTGCGGGAGTTGGAGTTAGCCCCCTCCTCACACAGAGGCACACACGTAGCCACACACACTTCCAATCACTGGAGCGTTTCCTGCGGGGGTGGATGGGGATTCCTCTTCTTCATTCCCACTACCAAAGCCAGTTCCTCGGAGCCGATCCCACCCCGCCCCATCACACATCTCTCTTCGGTGCCTTCACTTCCTTAGCCACGCGCCTCAAGCACGTTCATCTCCCCTGCATCCCCCAAAATAAAAGTTAAAACAAATTCTTAATGAGAGAAAAAAATAATAAAACAAAACAAACTCCAAAACATTCCTTGTACACGGATTCCTCCTCAGGAGAGTGAGGGAACTTATATTAGCCATATTTGCTCAGTTGCCTCGTTCATTCCAATTCCGTAAGCTCAGAAATGTTATCCTCCTTTTCTGGAGAAGGGAGCTGTGGCTCTGAGAGTTAGGGAGGACAGGACCGCTCTAACAACCGCTGAGCACAGGGTAAGAGAAGAAAGGGAAATACACATACAGTGTTTCTAAATATTTAAAAGATACAAATCAAGTTACAATTTGTTGAATATGTTCGCCTCTTATTTTCACAAAAACACGTCTGTTTAAAAAAATTATGTGTAGAGCTGTTTTTTATATGGCCGAAAGTTAGCAAAATATCAAAACTGATGGAATCCTATTACTCTTGTTTATGTCTGAATGTTCTGATAGGCTAATGATGTTTGAACAGAAGAATCCAATAGGGATAAATAATTTATAAATTCTATAACTATTTCATGAAACTTTTTTCTTGCTTTCTTTCAATAAAATTGCTAACCTCTGCTGATTGACCACTCCAAGAAACTGTTAAAGAGCAGCAGTAGCAATTGGAATTAACAAAATATTCTTAGAGAAACATTCAGTTTCAGAAATAAATTGTGATTTTTAATTTTTTAACTTTTAATAAAAGCTACCCTTTTAATTACCTAATTATGAAGTGTGTTGCCAAAACATTTCACTTTTATTCAGTTTGATGTATTTTTTAACTTCCTTGCAACTTGCTTTTTGATCCATGGATTATTTATAATTGTATTGTTTAGTTTCCAAGTGTTTGGAGACTTTCCTGTTATCTTTCTGTAATTGAGTTCTAGTTTGAGTTCATTTTGGTCAGAAATAATCTGTATGATTTCAATTCTTTTACATTTGTTGAGGTTTTGTGACCCTCAGAACTTGATCAAACTCAGTAAATGATTTGTTGGTGCTTGAAAAGGATGTATATCGGGCTCTCTGCTCGGCGGGGAGCCTGCTTCCCTTCCTCTCTCTCTGCCTACTTATGATCTCTCTCTGTCAAATAAATAAATAAATAATCTTAAAAAAAAAAGAGAAAAGGATGTATATTCTGTAGATGGGTGGAGTGTTCTATAAATGACCATTAGAACCTGTTCCTTTATGATGCTGAGTTCTTCTATATCCTTGCTGACTTTATGGGCAGTTGTTTTATCAACTATTACTTGTGAATTTAACTATTTCTCCTTTCAGTTCTATTAGTTTTTTCCTCACATATTTTGTAGTTCTGTTGATTGGTTCAAAGAAATTTCTAATTGCTATGTCTTCTTGGTGAATGTGACCCTTCGATCATTATGTAATGTCATTCTCTCTTCTAGATCTTGCTCTGAGATCTACTTTATTTCTTGCTCTGAGATCTACTTTATCTGATATTAGTATAACCACTCCTGATTTATTCTGGTTAATGTTTGCATATCTTTTTCCATAGTTTTATTTTCAATCTACCTATATTATTATATTTTAGGGAGAATTTCCTATAGACAGCATATAATTGGGTCATTTTAAAAATCCAAGCTGCTGATCTTCATCTTTTAATTGCTGTATTTAGACCATTTATATTTAATGTAATTATCCATATGTTAGGGCTTAAATCTGCCACTTAGTTTTTTGTTTGTTTGTTTTCTTCTTCTTCTTTTTTTTAAATCTTATTTGAGATAGTGAGAAGGGAGAGAGAGAGAGAGTGCGTGAGCACAAGTTGGGGCAGGGCAGGGCAGAGGAAGAGTAAAAAGCAGGATCTCCACTGAACAGAAAGCCTGACATGAGACTCAATCCCAGGACCCTGGGATCATGACCTGAGCCAAAAGCAGACACTTAAATTGACTGAGCCACCCAGGGGCCCTACGTTGTTTTTTTTTCCCCCCTTTTTTGTCTTTTGCCTTCCTAAGGGTTACTTGTTCCTTATTCTAGGTATATCATACATAAATATCACAGTTTACTGGTATTAAAATTTTATGAGTTTGAGTGAAGTACAGAAAACTTACTACTTTAACTCCTTTTATATTCCCTCATTTATAAGTGTCTTAAATATGTTCTCTCCATTTTTTAAACGATTTCATTTATTTATTTGACAGAGAAAGACACAGCAAGAGAGGGAACACAAGCAAGGGGAGTGTGAGAAGGAGAACCAGGCTCCCCCTCCCCAGGAGGGAGCCCTATTTGGGGCTTGATCCCAGAACCCTGGGATCATGACCTGAGCCAAAGGCAGGCAGTTAATGACTGAGCCACACAGGTGCCCCTGTTCTCTCCATATTTTGAGAACTACATAAGACAATGTTATTCAAGAACAATTTGGAAGACCAGAAAGGAGCAGTAAAGCTTCTTGTATACACTGATACTTCTGTTCTTTCCATTGTTCTTTCCTCCTTCCAGATAAGCCAAGATTCCTTCTTCTTCTTCTTTTTTTTAAGATTTTATTTATTTATGTGACAGAGAAAGAGAGAGACAGAGAGGGAATACAAGCAGGGGGAGTGGGAGATGGAGAAGCAGGCTTCCCGCTGAGCAAGGAGCCCAATGAGGAGCTCAATCCCAGGACCCTGGGATCATGACCTGAGCCAAAGGCAGACGCTTAACATCTGAACCACCCAGGTGCCCCTCCAAGATTCTTTCTTTCTTCATTTCATTTACATATTAAAAATTTCTTTAGCCATTCTTTTAAGATAGTTGTACTGCTGACAAATTCTCTGTTTTCCTATGTCTGAAAAGGTTTTGATTTCTTGTTTCCTGAAGGAAATTTTTGCAGATATAAAGTTCTAGTTTGACAGTTCTTTTCTTTCAGCACTTAAAAATGTTGTGCCACTTTTAAAAAGTGGCATCCATAGTTTCTGATAAGAAATCTTTTATCATTCGAATTGTTTCCCACCACCACCACCACCATTGGTAAGGTGTCATTTTTTTTCTTGCTTTGACAGTTGTTATCTTTGTCTTTAGTTATCAGAAGTTTGACTGATGTGTCTTTTTTTTAAGTATTTTACTTATTTATTTGACAGAGAGAGAGAGAGACAGCAAGAGAGGGAAGACAAGCAGGAGGAGTGGGAGATGGAGAAGTAGGAGTCCTGCCAAGCAGGGAGCCCAATATGGGGCTTGATCCCAGGACTCTGGGATCATGACCTGAACCAAAGGCAGATGCTTAATGGCTGAGCCACCCAGGCACCCCTCTTTTTTTTTTTTTTAAGAGAGAGAGAAGATAGGAGCAGAGAGAGAAAGAGAATCTCAAGCAGGCTTCATGTCAAGTGCTGACCCCAATACAGGGCTTGATCTCACAATCCTGAGATCATGACCTGAACTGAAACCAAGAGTGGGACACCTAACTGACTGAGCCAACCAGGCACCCCTATCTTAATGTGAATTTATTTGGCTTTATCCTGTTTGGGCTTTGCTCTGCTTCTTTATTTTATTTATTTATTTTTGTAAAGATTTTATTTGTCAGAGAGAGAGAGAGCACAAGCAGGCAGAGGCAGAGAGAAAAAGCAGGCTCCCCGCTGAGAAAGAGCCCAATGCGAGACTCAATCCCAGGACCCTGGGATCACAACCCCAGTAGAAGGCAGGGCTTAACCAACTGAGCCACCCAGGTGTTCCTGCTCTGCTTCTTTAGTCTATAGATTTTTTGTCTTTTGCTAAGTTTTTATCATTATTAGCCATTATTTCTTTAAGTATTTTTTAAAAGAGTTTATTTACTTATTTGACAGACAGAGATCACAAGTAGGCAGAGAGGCAGGCAGAGAGAGAGGGAAGCAGACTCCCCGCCGAGCAGAGAGCCCGATGCGGGGCTCAATCCCAGGACCCTGGGATCATGACCTGAGCCGAAGGCAGAGGCTTAACCCACTAAGCCACCCAGGCGCCCCAAGTATTTTTCTAATAGATTTTATTTATTTATTTGACAAAGTGAAACATAGCAAGAGAGGGAACACAAGCAGGGGCAGTGAGAGAGGGAGAAGCAGGCTTCCTGCTGAGCAGGGAGCCCAATGTGGGGCTCCATCCCAGGACCCTGAGATGATGACGTGAGCCGAAGGCAGATACTTAACAACTGATCCCCCGAGGTACCCTCTTTAAGTATTTTTACAAACCTCTTCCTCTTTCCCCTTTTTCTCAAGGATTATGATGACAGGAATGTTACATCATTTGTTATAATCCCATAGGTCCTTGAGGCTCTGTTAAATTTTTTAAGTCTGTTTTCTCTCTGTTGTTCAGATTGGGTAATTTCTATTCTGTCTTCAAGTTCACTGATTCTTTCCTCTGTTATCTGTATTCTGATGTTGAGCCCATCTGATGAGTTATTCGTTTTGGTTGTGGTATTTTTTCAGTTCTCAATTCTCCTTGTGGTTCGTATTAATATCTTCTATTTCTTTGCTGAGACTTTCTATTTTTTTTTTCTTAAATTTGTTTCAAGTGTGTTTGTAATTGCTTCTTGAAGCATTTTATGATGGTTGTTTTAAATCTCTGGCAGTTAATTCCAATATCTATTTCATCTCAGTGTTGATTCCTATTATGAGACTCTGTGTTTTTTTTTTTAAATGAAACTCTGAATATTTACAATTTCTTTTTTAGCAGGTTTCCTTTGACCCTACACTAATCATGAAACACGGCCTTGCTACTGACAGATGGGGGTGTAAGTTCAGGTTTCCTCCTAGGTCTCTGCTGAAACCACCCTGAATAGGAGGGAAGGTGGTCTTATTACTTCTGGTTGGAAGTAGGAACTTCCAACTAGGACCCTTAGACACCATTCCAGCAAGGAGGGAGTTGAGTCCCACATGATCTTCATTGAACCCAGAGAAGAGGAGCTTGTTATGTTGGGTGGGGATGAAAGTCTTACTTGCTCATTTGACCTCCTCTGACACCACCTTGGTGGTGGGAGGAGAAGGGGTACATTCTTATAACCATAGGCTAGACTATGCGAATCAGAATTGCTGTGGTGTTACATAGGCATGGTGTTTCACAGCTTCCCTGTAGATTTCAGCGTCCTTGAAAATAAGTTTCAAAATTACTGCTTTAGAATTTCCTTTAGTGAAGAGTCTGTTGGTGGTAAACTTTGCTATGCTTATCTGGAAATTTTGTATTTTGGCCCACTTCTTGAATGATAGCTTAGTGCGTGTATGATTATTTTCTCTCAACATTTTGAAGATATGATTTCACCATCCTTTGGTTTCCATTTTTGCTCATGAGAAGTCAACTAACAGTCAACTTGTCATTTCTCTGCAGGTAATTGGGTTTTCTTTATGACTGCTCTTAAGATCTTTTCTCTTTTTTTCTATAATCTTCACTTTCAAAATGTGTTTAAGTGTATAATTCTTTTTCTTTAAATTGCTTGAGATTTCTTCTGTTTCCTAAATCAGCATATTTATATTTTTCTTCAATTTTAGAGAATCCTCAGTCATTGTTTTCTTAATTAGTGTCTTTTTCCCATGTGGTATGATGTGCTGTCCAGGCCATCTTCCCTCCCCTTTGGTGAAGAATCTGGTGTTAAAGTTGCTGAGAGTGTTGTGCGCAGGCAGCCTTCAGCTGTCAGCACCTTCAGAGATTGCCTCAAGGTCATGTTTGGTTGTGGTATTTTTTGTTGGTCCAATCACATCCAGTGATTGATCAACAGAGGATTATAAAAGCCTACATATCTCAGCCCAAATGAGAACAATTCTGAAGGCCAACAGAGCTCCTATGGGGTCATCTGTAGTTGTCATTGGCCCTGAATCACAGCTCATCTTCTCCATCTATTCCTGCTTCCTCTCACTCTCTCTTTCCAATGGCACTCCTTAATAAACACCCTGAATGCTAAACTTGGTCTAAGAGGCAGCTTCCCAGGGAAACAAACCTGCAGTATCCCATTCTTTCTAGTCACTCCCTCATAAAATCTGATTAGATATGTCAGACGGTCTCACTCTCTTTCTCCCTAACTCTTTATCTCTTTAAAAATTTCCCACAACCTTGACATTCTTTGATGCATTTTGGGTAATTTCCTAAGACCTATTACTTTGGATCAGCTCACTAATTTTCTTTTCAGCTATTTTTGTTATGAATTCTGATTTTAAGATATTTCTTTACAAAATTTTGTAGCACACTGACTTGGAAAAATCTAATAAAATGTGTCTTAGGGGAAAAAAAGTGTAAAACTGATTTTTAAAAGGCTTGTTGTTTTGGTTTGGTCCATCTCTTCCATTCAGAGATCTGGTACCACACAAATATGTTCATACTTCTTCATGAGTAAATTTTAGTAATTAATAATTCCTTTAAAAACTCGTGTTGCCGTGTTAATAGTATTTGCACAATATTTAACCCAATTTTTTCTCAGTTTTTCATTTCTTCTATTCCTGCAGCTATATCTTGTTCTACATTCTTAAAGTTTCTCTCTCTCGCTCTTTTTTTTTTTTAAACTAGGCTCCGTACCCAGCATGGAGCCTAACATGGGGCTTGAACTCAAGACCCTGAGATCAAGACCTGAACTGAGATCAGGAGTGGACTACTTAACTGACTGAACCACCCAGGTGCCTCTCTCTCTCTTTTCTCTCTCTTTTTAAAAATATTTTATTTATTTATTTGTCAGATAGAGAGAGAGAGAGAGCACAAGCAAGCAGAGTGGCAGGCAGAGGCAGAGAGAGAAGCAGGCTCCCTGCTGGACAAGGAGCCCGATGCAGAACTCGATCCCAGCACCCTGGGATCATGACCCAAGCCAAAGGCAGAGGCTTAACCGACTAAGCTACCCAGGTGTCCCCCTCTTTTTTCTCTTGATCATGATTGGCTAATTCTTGCATTTTCCAAACAATAATCTTTTTGTATTATTGACCAACTCTGTTGTAATTTTTTATTTCACTAATTTCTGTGTTAATCTTTTTTGAAATTTTTACTCCTTACTGCTTGCTACAAGGTAGGGATTGATTCTCTAAAGCAACTAGTTGCAACTACCCTGATTTTACTGGTATACCCAGGATTATGCTGATTTTACCCTAAATAGGCACACTTCAGAAATATTGTAGGTTCAGTTCTAGACTGCTGCAATGAAGTGAATCTCACAATAAAGTTAGCCAAACATTTGTTTCCCAGTTCATGGGAAAGTTATATTTAAGACTATACTATAATCTCTTGGGTGCCTGGGTGGCTCAGTTGGTTAAGTGGCTGCCTTCCATTCAGGTCATGATCCCACAGTCCTGCTTCTCCCTCTCCCTCTGCCTGCCACTCCTCTGCTTGTGTTCTCTCTCACGTTCTCTCTCTGTCAAATAAATAAATCTCTTTTAGAAAGATTATACTGTAATCTCTTAAGTGTGCAATAGTATCATGTCTTTTTTTATTTTTTTAATATTTTATTTATTTATTTGATAGAGAAATCACAAGCAGGCAGAGCAGTAGGCAGAGAGAGGGGGAAGCAGGCTCCCTGCTGAGCAGAGAGTCCCTGGGATCATGACCTGAGCTGAAAGCAGAGGCTTAACGCATTGAGCCACCCAGGCACCCCAGTATTATGTCTTTAAAAATGCATCATTAAAAATACTTCACTGCTAAAGAATGCTAACCACTATCTGAGCTTTCAGCAAGTCATAATCACTGATCACAGATCACCATAACAAATAGAATAATAGGGAAAAAGTTTTAAGTATTATGAGAGTTACCAAAATGTGACACAGACATGAAGTGAGCAAATGCTGTTGGGAAAATAGTGCCAATAGACCTCCTCAATTCAGGGTTTCTACCAACCTTCAATTTGTAAAAAATGCAGTATCTGTGAAGTGCATGAAGTGAAACACGGTAAAATGAGGTATGCCTGTATATATACTCTGTAAGATACCCTGAAACCATTCCCACTTATTGCAATGACTTTTTTCTGGATTGAGACTTCATCTTTAATCCTAACCCATTTCTTTTCTCTCTTAGAGAAATTACTCATAATTTTAATCCAATACTTTGAACTTAGTAGACATATCTTTGCCCAGCATTTTGTTTCTGTTACAGAAAGAGAAAGGAGGGAAACACTAAGAGTTTTTTTAAGATTTTATTTATTTATCTGACAGAGAGAGAGAGCACAAGCAGAGGGAGGGGTAGAGGGAGGGGGAGACGCAGGCTCTCTGCTGAGCAGGGAGCCCAATGCAGGGCTCAATCCCAGGACCCTGGGATCATGACCTGAACTGAAGGCAGACACTTAACCTGCTGAGCCACTCAGGTGCCCCAAAACATTAAGATTGACTAGACTGTAGTAAGAGCTCACAGTTCATAAATCAATGTGACTGACCTGTGAACACTGAAAAGTAGTAGTGAGAATCAGGAAACAGATATGACAAGGAGCAAAGGCCCAAGTTGATCCAGGAGCTTTGTGCCTTGGTTCCCCATCTATTTCTGCTGTGGTAATAACCATGGGCCAAAAGTACTTACTATTATGTAGTTACAGGCAATATAACCATTGAGTAGGGTTTTATGATGAAGAGGACAGCTTGTCTCCAAGGAGGGGGCCTCAGAATCAGGTGGGAGACTCTGTAACCCAACTGGCAATGTCTCCAAACAAACCCCAGAGAATGTGTAGGGTTTCTGTAGGACCTGGTTCACTTAATAATCAGGGATGCTGGCCTGTATGAGTTTGAAAGATTTCAAGTTTGATCAGTGTAAAAGATGTGACCACAGGGTGGCAGTAGCACACAATGAGTTTCATGCGTGTGGTGCTTTGACAGGTCTGCAAGGGGGTTATGGAGGGTTGGTGTTTCTCAGAGCTGGAGACCTTCCAAGGATACCTGCACCAGGGGCTACCACCCAGAAGGGGAGGAGAGCAAGAGAACCAATGAGGGGAGGAAGACCAAGGAGAGGGTTTACATGTCTACATGATGCTCAACAGTGGCTTGGGGTCTTTATAGCCCTGGGGTTTATCTTATTTATGGCTTTTAATGTCAGCTTCAGTTTCACAGGCATTATGAAAATTAACGAATTTAGAATGGAGTCAGGAGACCAGCAGGGGGAGCTCTCATGCTCCTAGTAGATTGCAGATCCAGCTGGAAGAAACATACCTTTCAAGTCAATACTACTTTAACTACTACTTTATTACCCAAGAAGGAGGTAAAAAGGCTTTTCTCCTCTCTGGGGAACAACCCAGCAAATAAAAGACTGTCCACAACTCAGCTAATGAAATTCCACTTTACTTCAGACTCCCACTTTACTCCACTAAGCTTTTATTTTACTCCCAGTTTTACTCTACAGCCCTCTCGGAACTGCCCCTTTCTTCTACAAAACAGCATTCCTCTCCTCTGTTTTCTGTACTTGCCTGTGCCTTGCTGTAGCTTGCTTGTCTTGAATCACAATTCCATCATTCCTGCATAAACTGGTAAAGTAACTGGCAATTTTGTTTTTAAGGTTAACATTATACAAAGCAGGCAGATTGTAAATAGCTAAAAATATGCTGATTTGAATGATCTTTAAAGGAATTCAATGAAGGGCGTCTGGGTGGTTCAGTTGGTTAAGCATCTGCCTTTGCTCAGGTCATGACCCCAGGTTCCTAGGATCGTGTCCCACATCTGGCTCCCTGCTCAGCTGGGAGCCTGCTTCTTCCTCTATCCCTCCCCCCTGCTCATGATCTCTCTTTCTTTCTTTCTCTCTCTCTCTCTCAAATAAATTTAAAAAAAAATTTTTTTAAAGCTAAAAACAAGTAAAATCATCCAATGTGTAAAAATGTTGCCAGTGGGCTTTGGGCTAGTAGGTCTTAGTCTGTGTGAAGGAGTGAACAACACAGGGCTGGTATACAGAGACCATCTTTGGTTAAGAGCCCAGCACTGGCATTGCAGATGTGTGTTACCATTTCTTCTGTGTTGGCCAATATGAGTTTGTCCTTCCAGATACATGTGTGTCTCTTCAACCTATAGTTTGAAGCCTTTTTATATGAGAAAAATATTATTAAAGTATAGCTTTAGTACATATTCTGTTCCATTGCTTTGTTTTCCCTTTTTAGTAAATCCTATCATACATATGTTAGATCTTCTTTGACTATCTTCTTTTTCTATCACTTTCTCTAAAATCCATTTTTATTTCTTTCTTCTTTAAAAAAAAAGTCTTTCATTTAAACTTATATGACTGAAAACTTTATGCATTGTCATTTTCTCTTGGGTTCCTTCTCATTTAGTTTTCATTTCAGAAATAACTTTTAGTTTTTTCTTTTTCTTGAGTTCTATAAACTGACTTCTAAAAAATCTTATTTTTTTCCTATTATCACATTTCTGAAATTTTCAAATTCTTATACTGACTTTTAATAGCTTTTTTCATTTTCTTAATGGTTTTCTTCTTCTTTTCTTTCTGGGTAAATCGTTCTGCCATGCTTTCATTGTCAATGGGAACATTGTTGTATTCTTTTCTTTTTATGATGACTATGTATGGGATTCAGCTGAGATCAGTTTCAACTGCTCATGTTTGAGTGCAATGAGTTTTCCTGATTACAAGGAACAATGGGAAGAATAGGTATTTTAGCTTCAAGGCTATAGAGTTTTCTTTATTTTTCTTTAATGAAATAATGAGAGGATGGCCTCCTACTTCTGAGATCATCAGGGCCTTCTCTGTCTTTTGCCCTTATAGTTCCTGCCCAGCTCTATTTGGATTCTACTCCCATCAGTTTCTCCTCAGTTTGGCTTTGTCCTGGAAGGAAGAAGTTTTGATTTGTTAGTATCAAGACATTATAAGCACTCAGACCCCTTCAACCTCTCCAGAAATTACTGCAGATTCTTTGGATTTGGCTGCAAATTGAGTCTGCATGACATCCTCCCAGTTTTGGAGTGATTCTCAGATTGTACTTACCAGTTACTCACTATTCTAAAGAATATTACACCCCTCATTGCCTTCCCTTGTTTTTTCCTACATAGATACTGAATACATGTTGGTTGTGATAGGCATAGATTCATCCCTAAATACTAGTATTTTGGGGGATTATTGGGTGATAGCTTGTTTTAAAATAGCTTTATTGAGGTTTGATTGAATACAATAAAATGCACATATTTGGAATATATAACTTTTAAAATATTTCATTTAAGTAATCTCTACATCCCATGTGGAGTTCAAATTTACAATCCCAAGATCAACGTTGGTCTACCAACTGAGTCAGCCAGGTGCCCCTAGAATACACTATTTGATAAATGTTGACATATGAACCTGTGAAATCACCATGAGCAAGATAGCGAACAGATCCATCACATTCAAAGGTTTAGTTGTGCTCCTGTTTCTCCCTTCTGCTCCTTCCTGCCAATCTGATCCTCAAGCAATCACTGATACATTTTTTTTGCCAGTACATATTAGTTTGTTCTTTATATAGTTTTATATAAATGGAATCATACAGTGTATACTCTTTTTTCCTTAATCCTTACTTAGCAAATTATTTTTAGAATCATCCATGTTCTTGTGTGCAGTGATAGTTCACTCCTTTTTATTGCTGAGTACTCTTACATACCATTATTTGTTTATCCATTCACCTTTTGATAGACATTTGAGTTATTTCCAGTTTTGGGCTATTTAAAGCTAAGCTGCTATGAACACTCATGTTCAAGACCCAAGTCTCCTTATAGGCATATATTTATTTTTTCTCTTAGGTCAATACCAAGGAGTAGAATGGCTGGATCACATCACAGGTATATGGTTAGCTGTTTTTTTTTTTTTTTAAGATTTTATTTATTTATTTGACAGACAGAGATCACAAGTAGGCAGAGAGGCAGGCAGAGAGAGAGGGGGAAGCAGGCTCCCCACTGAGCAGAGATCCCGATGCGGGGCTTGATCCCAGGACTCTGGGATCACGACCTGAGCTGAAGGCAGAGGCTTTAACCCACTGAGCCACCCAGGCGCCCCTATGGTTAGCTTTTTAAGAAAATGCCAAACTGTTTTCTAAGGTGGTTCTTACATTTCACATTCTTAGTGTATGAGAATTCAAGTTCTTTCACATTCTTGACAACAGTTTTTATAGTCAGTCTTTTAAATGTTAGCCATTCTAATAGGCACATAGTGAATTTCATTATAGTTTTAATTTCCATTTCGCTAATGATTAATGATGTTGAGAATATTTTCATGCACTATTTATAATCTAATGTGATCTTTTCCCCAGTAAGAAAAACTGGATTGTTTTCTTCTTGTTATGTTTTTGGAATTCTTTAGATATTCTTTAATTAGTTTCAATCCTTTGTCAAATTTATGCTTTGCAAAGATTTTTCTGCCAGGCTGTTGCTTATATTTTCACTCTCTTAACAGTAACTTTTGAAGAGCAGTTTTCAACTTTAATTTTTATGATGAACAATTTATCAATTTGTAATTTAATGGATAATGCTTTTGGTAGCATATCTAAGAAATCTTTGGCAAAGACAGCAACACAAAGATTTTTCATGTTTTCTCCTAGAAGGTTCATAGCATTCAGTTTTGCATTTAGTTCTATGCATCATTTTTAGTTAATTTTTGTGTGTGGTGTGAGATATGGATTGAGCTAATTAAAAGATACAGATTTTTTTGCATATGGACATCCATTTGTTCTTGTACCATTTGTTGAGAAAGGCTATCCTTTCTCCACTGAATTCCCTTTGTCAAAAATCAGTTATATGAATATGTGTGACTATTTGGCTCCATTGATCTATTTCTCTATTTTTATGCCAATACCACACTGCCTTGACTCCTGTAACTTTACGGTGATTTTTGAAATCAGTGTGAGACCACCAACCTTGCCCTTTTTCAGAGTTGTTTTGGTTATCCTAGGACCTTTGCATTTCCATATAAATTTTAGAATCAGCTTGCCAATTTCTGCAAACAAAAGCCTGCTGAGATTTTGCCTGGAATTGCATTGAATCTACACATCAATCTGTGGAAGAATCAACATCTTAACAAAACTGAGACTTTTTCCTCATTGAAGAAAGTATGTCCTTCCATTTGTTTAGGCTTTTCTCTCAAAAAAATATTTTGTAATTTTCAGTACATGAGGTCTTCTAATATATTTTGTTGAATTTCAAATTTTTAATTGCAAATGGTATCTTTTTCAAAAATTTATTTTCAGGGTGCCTGGGTGGCTCAGTGGGTTAAAGCCTCTGCCTTGGGCTCAGGTCATGATCTCAGGGTCCTGGGATCGAGTCCCGCATCGAGCTCTCTGCTCAGCAGGGAGACTGCTTCCTCCTGTCTCTCTCTGCCTGCCTCTCTGCCTACTTGTGATCTCTCTCTGTCAAATAAATAAATAAATTCTTTTAAAAAAATAAAAAAATAAATTATTTTCTAGTAGTTTGTTGCTTGTTTATAAAAATGTAAGTGATTTCTGTATATTGATCTATATCCTGTAGTGTTGCTAAACTCAGATATTAGTTCTAGTGGCTTTTTTATAGATTCAGTTGGATATTTGCCATGAATAACCACATCATCTGCAAATAAAGACAGTTTTACTGCGTTCCTGTTTAATCTGTATGCCTTCCTTTTTCTTGCCTGACTGCAGTAACTAGAACTTGCAATACAATCTTATTTACTTACTCAAAATGATTTTATTTATTTATTTGACAGAGAGAGAGACAGTGAGAGAGGGAGTACAGGCAGGGGGCATTGGAAAGGGAGAAGCAGGATCTCCTCTGAGCAGGGAGCCCGATGCAGAGCTTGATCCCAGGACACTGGGATCATGACCTGAGTTGAAGGCAGGTGCTAAAGGATTAGGCCACCCAGGCAAGCCTACAATCTTTTTAAAAAGGTGTTTTACATTTTAGTTGTATTTCAAAATAATCACAGAAATATAGGACCCAACAAAGTTTAGCTGTATCTAGTCCAATTTCATCTTTATATATATATATATATACATATATATATACATGTATATATATATATATTAAGATATTGATGGAATCCAGGTCTCTGGTAGAGGAGTTTTTTCTCCTACATAGTGGCATTACTCATAGTGATGATAGTATGATATATAAACTCTACCTTAGGCACTTTTGTTTTTAGTATATGCTATATTATTATTACATAATGTCTATAGCACACATCTGCAGTAAGCATTACCAAAATTGAATTCTTAAAATTCAGAAAACTGGAACATTTGATTCTCCCCCACTATAATCTTGAATACAAAAGCCAAGAATGGAAGTCCATGCTTTGTTCCCAATATTAGGGAAAAATAATTTACTCTTTCATCATTAAGTGTGATGTCAACTGTAGATTTTTTAAAGATTTATATATATATATATATTTTTTTTTTGACAGACAGATCACAAGTAGGCAGAGAGGCAGGCAGAGAGAGACAGGAGGAGGAGGCAGGCTCCCTGCTGAGCAGAGAGCCCAATGCGGGACTCGATCCCAGGAACCCGAGATCATGACCTGAGCCGAAGGCAGAGGCTTTAACCACTGAGCCACCCAGGCACCCCTCAACTGTAGATTTTTTTAAAAAGATTTTTTAAATGATTTGCCTTCTCATTTATTTTTTAACCTATTCAAATATGGAAAGCATCCACTTTTTAAAAAGATTTTGATTATTTATTTGACAGACAGAGATCACAAGTAGGCAGAGAGGCAGGCAGAGAGAGAGGAGGAAGCAGGCTCCTGGCGGAGCAGAGAGCCTGATGTGGGGCTCGATTCCAGGACACTGGGGTCATGAACTGAACCAAAGGCAGAGACTTTAACCCACTGAGCCACCCAGGTGCCCCTAAAAAGATATTCTTTATCAGGTTGTGGAAATTCCTTCCTAGTAGTATATTGTTGAGGGATTTTATTATAAGTATGTATATTTTGTCCAATGCTTTTTCTGTGACTATTGAGATAAGAATATGGGTCTTTTATTCTATAAATATGCTGTATTATATTAACTAATGTTGGATGTTCCTTTTTTGGGGGGGGGGTGTATGGGTGTCTGGTTGTTCCAGGACCATTGTTGAATAGAATATGCTTTCTCCATTAAGTTGCCTTTACTCCTTCGCTGAAGATCAATTGATCATATTGTGTTAGTCTTCCTGTGTTCTTTATTTCATTCCATTGATCTATTTGTCTATTCTTTCACCAAATGCCCAACTGTCTTGGTTATGGTGACTAGAGTAAGTCTTGAAATTAAACATTGTCAGACCTCCCAACTTTGTTCTTCTCTTTCAATATTGTGTTGGCTGTTCTGGGTCTTTCCATATACTTTGAATCTGTTTGTAAATGTCCATCAAATAACTTGCTGGGATTTTGACTGGGATTATATTTAATCTCTAGTTCACATTGGGAAGAACCGATAACAATATTGAATTTTCCTATTCAAGAACATGGAATACCTGTTAAATCTTCTTTGATTTCTTCATCATAGTTTTGTAATTTTCCTCATACCGTTCTTGTACATATTTAATTTTTTAGTGCTAATATAAATTGTGTCATGTTTTAATGTCAAATTCCAATTATTCATTTTCAATATATAGGATAGCAATTGGCATTTGTATATTAGCCTTGCATCCTAAAACCTTACTATAATTGCCTATTAGTTCTAGGAGTTTGCTGATTGTTTCAAATTTCCTTCATAGACAATCATGTCATCTGCAGTTTTATTCCTTCCTTCGCAATCTGTGTTTCTGTTTCCTTTTCTTGTTGTTACTGCATTAGCAAGGACTTCTAGTACAGTGTTGAACAGGAGTGGTGAAAGGGGACATCCTTGCCTTCTTCCTCTTACGAGGAAAGCATCTAGCTTTTCATAATTAAGTATGATGGTAGCTGTAGGTTTTTTGTAGATGTCCTTTATCAAGTTGAGGAATTTAATTTAATTGAGGACGTTCCCCTCAATTCCTGGTTTACTGAGAGTTTTTATCATGAATGGGTTTTGAATTTTGTCAAACGCTTTTTCTGTATGTGCTGATGTGATCATGTAATTTTTCTTCTTTAGCATGTTGATACAATGGATTGCATTAATTAATTCTCAATGTTGAAGAACTAGCTTTGCATCCTGGAGTAAATCTCATTTGGTTATGGTGTAGAATTCTTTGTGTACATTGTTGGATTTGATTTGCTAATATTTTGTTGAGTATTTTGCATCTATGTTTAGGAGAGAGATTGGTTTGTAGCTTTCCTCTCTTATAATGTATTTATCTGGTTTTGGTGTTAGGATAATGCTGCCCTCTACTTTCAAAAGAGATTGTAGAGAATTGGTGTCAATTTGTTCTTCAAATATATGGTAAAATTCACCGATGAATCCATCTGGACCTGGTGCTTTCTATTTTGGAACAATATTAATTATTGATTCAATTTCTTTAGTATATATAGGCCTGTTGAGATTTTCTAGTTCTCCTCATGAGAATTCTGGTAGATTATTTCTTTCAGGTAACCAGCTCATTTCATCTAGGTTATCAAATAGTTATCTATAATGTTCCTTTATTATCCTTTTAATGTCTATGGGGTCAGTAGTGATGGCTCCTCTTTCATTTCTGTTAAGAATAATGTATGTCTTCCCCCACCCCTTTGGTTAGATCAGCTGGAGGTTTACTGATTTTATTGATCTTTTGAAAGAAGCAGCTTTTGGTTTATTCATTTTCTCTACTTTTGTTTTTTCTATTCATCGATTTCTGTCCTAATTCTTATTTCTTTTCTTCGCTTAATTCAGATTTTTTTCTAGTTTCCTAAGGTGTAAGTTTGATCTAAGATCTTCTTTCATTATATTCAGTGTTATAAGTTCCTAAGTACTGCTTTTCTTGCATCTCACAAATTTTGATAAGCTGTGTTCTCATATTCATTATATATATATAAATTATATATAATTTATATATAATTTTAAAAATTTTAAAACACACACATATATATATAAAATTAAAAAATTTTAAATTTAAAAAATTTTAAAATTTTTAAAATTAAAAGAATTTTAAAACACACACACACACACACACACACACACACACACACACACACACATATATGTATTTTTTAAATTTTTAAAGTAGGCTCCATGCCCAGTGTGGAACCCAGAGAAGGGCTTGAACTCACAACTGTGAGATCAAGAGTCAGTTGCTTAACTGACTGAGCCACCCAGGCACCCCTCATTTAGTTCAAAATATTTTTAAAATTTCTCTTGACCTGTATGTTAACTTAGAACTCTGTTGTTCAATTTTCAAATATTTTCGGATTTTGAGCTGTATTTATTATTGGATTCTAGTTTAATTCCATTGTGGTCTGTGAGCATACATTGTATGATTTCAACTTTTAAATTTGTTAAGGCAGGTTTTAAGTCCCAGAATGTGATCTATCTTGGTGATTGTTCCATGTAAACTCAAGGAGAATGTATAGATCCCGTTGACTGATGATGCTAAATTATGTTAAATGATGTTATGTCACTACTAATTTTCTATGTGCTGAATTTGTCAGTTACTGAGTCTTCAGCTGAGAAAGTTGAAGATTCCAACTGTCAGTTTCTCCTTGCAATTTCATAAATTCTTCCCTCATATACTTTTATGCTATATTGTTAGGCCACACACATTAAGGATTGTCTTCTTGGGGAATTGACTCTTTTATCATCATCTAATGCCCCCTTTCTTCCCTGATAATCTTCCTTGCTCTCAAGCTGGCTCTGTCTGAAATTAGTATCACTTTCCCAGCTTTTCTTTCAATTAATGTTAGCCTGGTATATCTTTTTCCATTCCTTTACTTGTAATCCATCTGTGTCTTTATATTTAAAGTGAGTTTTAAAATAAACAACATATAGTTCTGTCTTATTTTTTTAATCGTCCCTGGGAAAATTTTAAAAAAGATTTTGAGAGAGATGTGAGTGAGAGAGAGAACAAGTTGGGGGAGGGGTAGAGGGAGATGGAGCAGGGAGCCTGACGTGGGACTCCATCCCAGGATCCTGGAATCACAACCTGAGCTGAAGACAGATACTTAATTGAGCCACACAGTTGCCCTTAACTGGTGTATTTAGGCCATTCATATTTAAAGTTATTATTGATAAAGCTAGATTACTATCTAACATATTTGTTACTGTTTTTCATTTGTTGCCCTTCTTCATTGTTTCTATTTTTGGTATTCCGCTATTTTCCCGCTTTTTATGGTTTTAATTGGGTATTTTATGATTCTATTTTATGTCCTTTATTAGCCCATCAGTTACACTTTCTTAACCTTTTTAGCGGTTGCTCTAGATTTTGTGAAGTACATTTACAACTAATCCAAATCCACTTTTAAATGACATTATACTTCTTCACAAGTAGTACAAGAGCCTTATAACAGAGTATTTCCAATTCTTCCCTCCCATTATTGATAACATTACTGTCATTTATTTCATTTATAAGATATAATAACCAAATACATTATTATTCTTTTGAACAAACTGTTACCTGTTAGAACAATGTAGAATAAAAACTAAAATTTGGATTTTAATTTGAACCACATGGCATCTATAGATATTTAAATCCTTATAATTTGAGTCTTCTCACACATGAACATATTACCTACCTACATCTAGGTCTTCTTGTGTCTTTCGGAAATTTAATAATTTTCTCTATAAAGTTATTTTTTTATTAGATGTACCCCTAGGATTATATAATTGTTGACTCCTGTTACATGAAGTATGCAATTACATGAGGCAATGTTTGCCTTTTTTTGCTTAAACCAGTTTCCTTGCAACTAAAGGAGTCCTAACTAACACAGATAGAATGTCAGGAAATGATGGAGAGCTCAAGAGACACCCCATTTTGAAGGGGAAAACTAGCATACCTTAAGTGAATTGGACAATGGGGGCGATTCTGAGAAATTAAAAGCAGAAAACTAACATATTTATGCCTGTTTGTGCAGAGAAAGAAAGGAACCATTCATAAGGAAAAGGTCTGAAGAGCAAGGCGAGAGGAAATGGACTTGAGCCCGGATATTGCTGAGTACTCAGCTTTATGTGTGTGCCTGAGTGTAGTGTCCAAGAGCAGGAAGAGTGCGGCGTGGGGCAGTGGCCAATGGCCAGCTACAGTGTAAGGTAGAATTAACCAGGTGAGCTGCGATCCAGATTTGATCCATATGGCCTGGTACAAATCCTGACAGCCTAACTGTAACCATTTAATCTTTCTGTTTCCTTATCTGATGATAATAAAAAAATAAAATAAAAAGTGAGGAGAATATTGATACCTGACTCACTGGTTAGGACGAGGGTTAAATAAGTTAATGAAGTCCTTTTAACAGGGCTTGACACAGAAAGCACATAAAAATGAAGCAGCTCTGTTCGCCTAGACAGATCTTCACAAGTATCTTCATTCAGATTTCCGAATTCTGTGACTCTAAACATCCGCATAGTTTTCTCAAAATTCTTTTGTTCAGTATCTTCTCCTTTATCATAGATTATCCAGATACCTCCAACATGCTTTCTCTTATAATTCAGCAGCACCCCAGCACAGCAGAGATGCTCCTTTTCCCAGCCCATGTCTGCATCTCAGGTGGTACACATACACAAACACACACACACACACACACACACACACACACACACCCGTCTCCTCTTTTGGGGGTACCTTTTAAAACATTATAATTTGCTATAAAGTGAGCTATAAAAAAATTATTAACAATGAAGAAAAATCACAGCTAAGTATCAGATACTCCAAAGGAAATGAGATTTAAAATAAATTCTAGAAAATGGTTATTTTGGGAAGGGACTGGGACTGGGAAAGGGGACATATATAACATCTCTCTTTTAAAAAAATCTGAAACAAATGTAACTACTGAGATGTGGTAAATTCGGGTGATGGTTATACTGTGTTTATTATTTTATTCTCTACACTTTTCCATTTGTTTGAAACATTTGAAATAATGAAAAAAATAGAAGTAGTTACTGTGGTAGAGAAGACATAACATGGATGTGGTTAGAGTACAGTAATTACTGTGAAAATAAGCTAGACTCACAGACTTTTTCACTTTAAAATTTTTTTGAAAAATGCAGGAAAACATACATACACACACAAGGACTGCTGCAAAAAGGATTTCTAAAAACAACTGTGAGGACTGTGAAGATTTATATTCAGAGTGAATAGTAATGAAAAAATTCAACAAGTAAATATTTCACTGAAATTGGTTAATATGTATTTATGTTATACATTTATTTATTAACACTTAGAATAAAAGGATACTAATTTTCAAATTTTCAGAGTTTATTTATTTATAAGAAAAAATACAGAATGATTTTAATAGACAAAGTACCCAATTCCTATTTATTTTCTTAGTGGGAAAAACCATATGAAACACAACTGTCATGGCCTGTATTGATTAATCTTACAAGTGATGTTGACAAAAACCATAAAAACCTAAACTTTAGAGTACATCAATGTTGCCACGATGTGTGTATATGTACATTAGTATAAATTATATCAGTATATGTCCACAGACCCCTTTTCCACCCTTTCCCAGGTTCGGCTTTCCGAACCCCCTTGCTATTCATTCCCCATCATCACTACTGCAGAGTGCCCGGGCTTTCAGGTCCTCTGCTTTCCCACCCCTGTGCTAAGGCACTGATGAGCACCTAGATTCCAAGGGCAGGAGGAGGTGGTATCTGGCACTTGATCTCAATTCCTAAGAAAGAGAGGGGACACTGCATGTCCTCCCAGCCTCCATTCACTCCTTTACTTTTATCCCCATTGGGCCTGCTTTGCATCCTTACTAAGATTTACAGGAGAGCAGCATGGACACTGCACTAAAATGAAGAATCAGGAATCAGTCTGGGCACTTCCTCGCCCCCTGGTGGTGCACAGGGAACATAAGCAGGCTGGAGCCGTCTGGCCCTGTGCAGGGTGGGGCACTAAATCCACAGCCCGAGGGAGAGGTGGAGATGGAGAAGCCGTGATTCTGTGCACTAGAACAGACTGGGCAGTTGCTGCATGCACTGCCTGTGACCTCTCAGCAATTCCAGGTCTGATGAGGATTTTTAGGTCAATGTGCTCCTGATCAGTGGGCCCACAGGGGCAATGGTGGAGGTTGGGGAACAGCACATCCCACAAGTGAAGTCCTGACTGGGCCACACGGATTTATTTTAATTGTAAAAATAATAACATTATAGGAAATGTTTATAATAGGAATAAGAAATCATAGAAACATACTGCTGCAACGGTGTTTTCACGGCCTCTTCCCACCTGACTGAGACAAACTAAGTGTCTGATCAGTTTATTTAAATTATCTCAAAGAGTAGCAATGTTAGTTATGATCAGGAAGGAGGCCAGGGCGTTTGAAGTGAGCAGCATTTCAGGGTCCCAGGTAGGGGGGCTCCTTTGGTAGTGCAGATGGTAGAGGCTTAGCTTGTATCTCTCTAGGCCAGAGCCATAGGCGTGGCTAATCCGGGCTGTATGGAGACCCTATCCCCAAAAGGAGTCTGCAGATAGAAGATGCTCACCCTGTCCCTGTAAAAACGGCACAAGAAGGCAAGGCCGGTGTATCTCCAACCAGGTCCCCCAGGGAGTGTGACAAAGGGACTGAAAGATGCCATTTAAGGACCAGATTCTACTCAGATGCCTTCTCAGCCTCTCTTCCCCAAGTTTCTGTATCCACCAGACTGGAAACCTTCTGAAAGAAACGTCTGAGACTTCTCCACTGCCCTTTCAGCCCAGGACCAGATAAAATATAATGGTCAAAGAACTTCTGAAACAGCTGCTGTCTACTATCGTCCCAGCCTCTGGACTGCATCATTGTTGCTGAACACGAAACCACCAAGGGGCAGTCTGGCCCAACAGGGAGCCATTTCTTCTTAGGCAAAACTGGTCACGTGTGTAAAGACTCTCTTCCAGAAACACATGACCACCTCCTGGCCCTCAGGGGTTTTCCTCTTATGGCTTCAGCTGTGCCATCAATTCTTTGAGAAGATGCTACTGGGCTGCAAATGGATGGGAGGAGGTGGGTGGAAGCTGCTGACATACTGGGAAGTGGACCAGGGCCTCTAGGGACCAAATCCTTCAAATGCAACACCTACCACAGGGTCAAGACCACAATATATGTTCAATATCATTAAAATAATGGTTGCACGAAACTGAACTAAGGAGAAACCCAAAGCAGAAAAGCTCTAGGGGAAGGAAGTGTTTGAGTATGCACTGGGGATGGCTGCTCTGTAACTAGGGTGAGTCTGGAGCCCTTGCCACTCCCTGGAACTTCCTGGGGCTACTACAGTGCCTTCTTCCACACACAGAAGCCTCAGAGGTCTACGTGACCTCCGCACTTGGAAGGAAGTGAGCAGACTGAGCATGAGGGTATGTGTTTAGACCACATGTTGGGGGTGGGGGAGGCATCACACAGCTCAGAGGCTGTGCAGGGTTTCATTCCCAGCTGTCAACCGACAAGATTCCCCCAGGGGCAGACACTGGCTACCCAGCCAGTGAGCAGCCTGGCTGGGCTGCTGCACCCTATCGCTCTCGGGAGCAGAAGGACAGTGCAGGCAGCTCCCTAACCCAGGGCCAGTCACATTTCTCTTACACAGGTAATCCATGTTCATTATGGAAAATGCCACATCACTCTTTATTAGATGCTAGTGCCAACACTGGCCCCCCTTCTCTCCATGCACAGGGGCACGTGGGCAAGGGGCTCCGTCCCCCGGCCGGGATGCAGTGGAAGCCTGGCCCCACTCCCACTCTCCCAGGGCCAGCACCCTCCTCAGTGCCTCGGGCTGCTTGCTCAGGTCTGTTCAAACTCCTGTTCACAGTAGCCTACATTGAGGGGCTGGGCTTGGACACCTCGCCTGCAAGAGGACATGAAGAAACACGGTGCAATGAGCCACTCAGACGGGGTCAGTCCAAGGCCCCACAACATCTCTACCACAACCAACAGTCTCCCCTTCCCCTATTTCAGCGCACCCCGAACTGCCACTGTACACCAGAATTACTCAGGGATCTCATTTCCAGAGATTCTTACTTGGCCTGGGCTCACATGTTGGCAAGAATCTGCATTCTGAACAGGTGCTCCAGGTGATTCTGACACAGGGACATCCAGGAATTTGCGGGGGGACACTTATTTCTAACTTGCCTGTCTCTGTACTTGAGTCCCAAATAATGCAGTTCCTTTAGAAAAGAGCTGATGCCTAAGGGATGCCTAGTGCTCTTGGCCCCGAGCCCCACTTTAATGGCTCAAATGCTCTAAATGCAGGGGTGGTGGGGGACCACGGTGCTGTCCTGTTCATGCACAGGCTGTGGACATGAAATCCTGTTTAGCCTCCCAAGTTCTGGGATGTGACCAATCTCTATAGCAGACCCCCGGGCATGGCCTATTATTCAAATGAGCAATGTACTTAGAGATGGTAAAGAACTAGCTCAAAGTTGCCCAGTGAATCACACACAGTTGAGGCCTAGACCTTGCCACGGCTGGCTCTCAGCCCTGCACCAGGCTGAGTCCTTCAGGTCCTCAAGACTTAGTCAATGAATACATCAGGGAGATGACCATCTTAGGCAGGTCCATCCCAAACAGCAGCACAGCTGTCATTAGAGCCCATAAAGGCATGGCCATGGCTGAGAGCAGAGACTCGGAAATTGGCTTGGATCAAATTCTGGTTCTGAGTGACTTGGGGCTTTACATTAACTTCTCTGTGCCTCAGCTGCCTATCTCTAAAAGGAGGATAAAACTGCCTACCTTCCAGAGTTATGGTTAAGATTCAATAAAACAATGCCTACAAAGGGCTCAGCACAGTACCTGCCACAAAGTAAACCTCTGTAAGCACTAGCTATTGTTTTTCCTGTAGGTCCCCCATCTGCCCACCCACTGTGGGAAGGCCCCAACACGGCCTGCTTGCTTACCTTAGTAGCTCACAGCGGAATCGCGTCAAACGTTTAAAGGCAAAGTCCAGGCTAGTCACCAACTCGTTGCTCCACAGCCTCTCAGCAACAGCCCCTGCTCTGGGCCTAGAGGGAAGGGTCACGCCGCAGGTTGGCTTTCTTCAGGGGAGCTGGACACTCACAGGCTGCTGCCTCTTATTCAGGCACCCTGGACTCAGGGCCAAGGTTATTCAGAGTGACAACCTGGCTGGGGGGCTCCTAGCGACTTCTAGGGCCCAGCTCCATCTTCATTAAGATTGGCCTCACGATCCCACTCTCCTCCTCTCCCAAAGATATGGAACCAGAGTAAGTTGTAAAGACATCATGAACTGTTACTGACAGCAGCAGCAGGTGTTCTCAAAATTACAGCTCCTTCTCTCTTAGGCTGGGGAGGAAGGTACTTGTCTATGGGTGACTGGACAAGAGTGAGTCTCTAAGGGAGAACCCGTGCCCACAAGCCCAACCACCCATGTCCTCAGGAAACCCTTACCAGAGTCTGGGGGCCAGATTTGTGCTGTCCACATACTCTCCCCACATACAGGCCTCTCCGCCAATCACTAGAGCCTTCTGCTGAGGGCTACCTAAGGGAAAACAAGGAACAACAGGCTGCTGGTGGTGTGGGGGGTAAACCTAGGGTTTCCCCTCAAACACCTTCCTAAAGTAGCCCTCTCTTCAGATAGGTCATAGCTCATCTAACCTGAAAGGTCTAGCCCAGACCCTCCTGTCTCCCACTCTGTGCACCGGCCCAGCCTCCTCTGCTCAGCCAGGAGAGCTCTCTGCTTTCACCTTTAAATTCCAAGGGGTCCACCATGTAGATCTCACTCCAGTCTGGGCCATAAGTTATATGATTCAGGTACCAGGGGGCAGAGAGCAGGGCGCGGAAGCCAGCTCTGGTGATGAGCTCCATCTCCTTCATATAATGTACTGGTGTCTCTTCTCGCCATACCTGAATGACTGTATCTGGCCGAACCTGTCACAAAATTAATGGCACATGGCTGAGAAGATTTCTGGCCCATATGCTATGCAAACAACCCAGGCCAAGGGATATGTGCCCACTGTGCTCTCAAGCAGCTAAGTATTTCTCTGTGACTCCTAACCCCTAGGTTTCTAACCCAGTGCAGGGGCCAAGGACTCTGTAGGCCCTAGGAGTCCTCTCTGCTGGCTCCACCCCCAGTCCTCCTGCAGCCTTCCTGTCTGGACTGAGACAGTAATACTGGCTGTGAGCTAAGGGAGACAAGCAGTAGCACAGGAGACTCATCAAGCAGTTCCCTGTCCAAGAATCTCCAGATGTTTCTGAGGATGAGACAAAGTTCCTACAGAGCCCCTGCATTTGGCAAGAGGCTGGGACCTAACTGATCAACGGTGAAGGAGAAAGTAGCCCTGCTCCCAAACCTGGAGGACCCCGAGTCTATGACTCAGAGAGGAAGACCAACCCAGCATGCCAGTCTCAGGAATCCTGAGTAGCAGGCAGCAGAAATAACTCTTGAACAGCTTGTGGTGATGGAAGAGAGATAGATGTTCTGACACTCACGCCTAGGGCTTAGACCTCTGTGACCTTTCTGGAGGGGAAAGGAGAGATGGCCCCCCAGTGCTCTGAATATTAAAGCCTAATCCAAACCCAGGGAGGACCAGACTGTGCAGAGGCAGAGAAGGGCTCAGAGACCAGAGGGAAGCACTGCAGGTGGCTCCTTCTCTCTCTGCCCCTGGCTCACCTTTACATTATTATCAAACACCTCCTGCCACACCACATAGCCCTTGCCATAGGCAGAGACGATGTTCAGCAGCCTGGAGAGTAAAGAAAGGGTCTGCTCAGCTCAAATAGGTTCTAGGCTGTTGGTGCCAATGCTCTAGGGGTGGAGGCTGCCTAGGGACTCATTCCTGATCAAGCAGTGTCTTTCCCAGTTGGGAACTGACTACTCCAAAGCTGAAAAGATAGGACAAAGTACCCCTTCAAGGGCCCAGTAAAGCAGGGCCTGGGCCTGGTATGGAAAGGGAGGACTGCATAGGAGGTAACCCCAAGAAACCCTGCCCACCCTCTTTCCTTCCTCACGTCTGGATGTAGAAGGACTCCAGCTGCTTGAAGTCATTACCAAAGCCTTGCTTCTTCATAAAGGCCTGGATATCCGGGTTGGACTTCCTGAATCCCAAGAGAAAATGAAGATTAATTCTTTCGACATCCTCAAAGCCCAAAGCTTAGGGATTAGTTACCTGGCCTCCCATGATTTCTTTTTTCACTTGAAAAACCAATCAACTTCAGATCTCAGAGGCCCCAAATATGGCAGGTGTGGCAGAACAAAGCCATGTGAATGGGGCCACTGACACAGGCTGAGAAAGCAGGAGTCTGGACCCCAAGGGCTTTCAGTTTAAACTCTCAACAAGAACACATATGAACCTGTCTGGTCTACTGCATTTGGCTCCAAGGCTCTGGCACAATGGATTCTGGCTTCCCTGTTTAACCCCCAACTCAGGCATATTCAGCTTTCCGCTCTCATGTATTCTTTATTTCAGCTGGATATAGGTATTGCTGTTACCTGCTGTGGCTACCTCCCCAAGAACATTTACATTTTGCGCATATTTCTTCCTGAAATGTTTCCCCCTCTCCACTTCTCAGAAAAGCCTGTTTCCCCAGATCCAGCTCTAGTGTCCACTTCTCAGAGGAGCCCACTAACCTCTTCTGAGCAAAGCAGATATGTGGGTTTGGACCCTCATTGACTGGACACTTTCATATATTAGTCTCAAATTCATCTGTGTCTGGAATTTTCAACCAGACTCTTTTATAAAGGCAGGGGTTATTTTTCTCTCTCCCGGACTTTCCCAAGACAATTTTGTTCCCAGATCTGGTTCTTCCATGTCTATCAAGGATATGACAGGAGAAAGAACAGTTTCACATTCGCAGCCTTGCCAAAATCCAGGAGGGCCTCTATGTAGGTGGAAAGAGGAAAGGCCTAAGACTTGGGCCATCTGGACTAAGACAGATTGTTCTCAGAGGTTAGCCCCTGAGGAGCATATAAGATAGGTAGCCTCTTGGGAGCTAACCTCTATTCTGAGTGAGCAGTTCATCAGGCAGGGATGGGAAGATCAAAGGGATCATACCAGCAGGTGAAATCAACCTCATCTCCTCCAAGGTGAAGATAAAAATCCGGGAAGACAGAGCTGACCTCCAAGAAAAATGTGCTCATGAATTCATAGGTACTGTTGAGAATGGGATTCACTGGTCCAAAGGTGCCAGAGGGATGAGAACCAGAGTAGCAAGGAGTCAGTAATCCAGGGACACCTAAGCCGACAGAGAATCAATCCCACACAAGTGTCACAAATACAGAGACCCCCACACAGTCATATACTTAAAGACATTAAGTTGCACAAAGTAAGATAATCATGTTCATAAACATTACATGTACATAGATAGGGACCATAAGGTACTCACAAATGCTGGTGATCATGAGCTTTTAGACACAGTCAAAGAAAGAAAAATATATCCACAATCATGTACAGAGATTGGGTTACCTCCAGACAGCTATCAACACACACACACCCTTGCCTTGCCACCTGCTTCCAGCAGGGGGTCATCTTTGTTCCCAAAGGCTGCTCTCCTCACACTGCCTTTAGGCAGTAGAGACTGCCTGATCCAGCCAAATGGCAAGATCTTTCTTCCACTCTAGGGCACAACGTGCAAGAACATCACTAAGACAAGACCATCTGAGAAGAATGTGCCTGTAGTTTAATAGTAAGCAGTGGCCTCCTTTGTCCAAAGTAAGTTCTGCCTATCTAAATTCCCAGCAGAAGGAGTTGATGGAAAACATTCTTCCAGGGACCAAGGCCAGGTCATACCTCATCCACAAGTCAAAGCCCTGAAACCCCAATGAGGGAGATCAGTAGACTCTTTCTATCTAATTTTATTCTTACCTGGTCCCCAGGACAGAGTGTGGCCAGGGGTGTCAAACTCTGCCAACACACGGATACCCCGAAGGCGTGCATATTCAATCACCTCCTTCACATCCTGTGCTGTATAGATATGGGTGGCAGGATTGTAGGACCCCTGAAAGGCACAAGACACCCTTAACAATGTCATTTCCTGAAGACTAGCAGAGGAGAAGATACTCAGAATGCCTCCACGACTCCCTGCGTATCAGGAAATCTACCCTCAGCTCAGGGTATCAGGGACTATCTCCAAGGATCTTTATCACAGTTTCCAGTAAGCCAGCACATCTATTCCTTTCATAATGCCAGTGAGACAACAAGGTAGGCAGGTAGCAGAATATAAACAAAGACAAAATGAGACCAGGAGAGATTATCTGTCAGACTAAATTAATGGCAAAGTTTGGACTCAAACTTAGGTCTCCTGTTCCAAATCCCGTGCCCTTCCCCCAAGTCAGTGTGTCCCTCCAACTGGCTGTGAGGATGAGAGCCAGTGTCCTTGCCAGCAGGGCCACAGCCAGGCTCAGACATCGACCCACAAATTTGTTCTTAGAGAAATTGAGGCGTACCTTTCTGGTGAGCTCTGGAAAAGTGAAGCTGTCATATGGGAAAGAAGAGTCATCGACCAGATGCCAGTGGAACACGTTCAATTTATTGTACGCCATGACGTCCTGTAGATCACAGCACACACTGTGAACCCATCACAGCTTCTCCAGTTTCAGCCTCAAACTTGGGATGGCAGGCAGACTGGCAGGCTGCTCCACATACCCCGACAGCCTCAATCTGCACCAGCTTCCTGATAAATGTTTACAGGATCTATCAAATCTTCCCTTCAGAGAACGCCTAGCTATAGAGGGAAGACCTGGCACATTTCTTCTTCTCCCAGAGCACATCCAAAGACATCGGACAGAGGCATTACCTCCTCTTTTTGAGATGAGTTTTAGCCACACTGAGAGGACAGCTGCAACTATGTGGTACCGTGGTTTTCCAAAAGCGCCACCATGCCCTGAAAACTAGTATGTCTTCCTGCCATTTGTTCTGGGTTGTCTGACTAACATTTATCCACCGTGAAGTCGATTGGTGAATTTAGTAGCCCCATAACCCAGAAATCTCAGAAGCCAAGACTGATGGATGTGTCCCCTCCTTTGGTTCCACCAGAGGAACAAAGGAAAAGGTAGACACATGAGTTGGACCAGCAACTGTAGGGTAAGACTGCCCATCAAACTTAAGATAGTTAGGAACACCCTGAGCTATGGCTTTTGAACATCTCTTTCCTATGACTTTGTCCATAACTAAACTAAACTAAGCTTGGCTTGATCAAAGAAGCCAATTCCCCAAACTAGCTTCTGCATTCCTGGAAATAACCTGGACATCGGTCCAGGGTAGCCGCTGGGGTAGATTTAAATCACTCCTTTTTTTCCTCTTTTTTGTCTTAGAGTGGGTCTTTTCCATTTTCCCTAGGAACTCTTAAAATTACATACATTCCCTCTGGAACTCTTTAGGAATATGGCAACTGGTCTGCCCCTTGCCCCATCACCCCAAAACACTAAGGGCGAAGATGGCCTTAAGGCCTGGGTACCAGTGTGTCCAGGATGATAGTCAGTGGCAGGTAATGGCGAGACGTATCCAACAACAAGCCCCGGTGAGGGAAGCGAGGAAAGTCTTCAATCTCGGTTTTGTTGATAAAGAACTGTGTGGACCAAACATTGAACATATCAGGATTTGAGGGGAACTCACCATGGGGATAGAGGGGAATAAGGAAAAGTCTCCTGATCCTTCAAAAGTCAATCTATGACTGTTCTGCATAGCAACTGTCTCCCAAATGCCCCATATATCCACCTCAGCGACCACAAGCAGGCACCTATCAGAGGGTAACGGTCCCATGCTAGCCAGATATAGCCGTCCCACATCCCACTCAGCCTACACATTCTGGATTTTCACTGTTAATCTGTTTATTTTCTTTAGAGCAGTGTGGTCTCAAGGTCATTACTACATAATGACTCAGGAGAACTAAATTACGGTGATTCCAAACAGACCGAGTCTACCAAACTGGTTTCTACTCATGTCTCCGTCTAATTCTTGTTGGGCCCATCTTGAGCCACCGGGACTCTAAGACAAAGCAAGTTATTTCCAGGACTCTCAACATTTGGAGCAAATCCCCAGAGATATAAAAAGGAACCCTTTCGGGGGGCTCCCACTCACCGTGCCCTCAGGAGATCGCCAAACAAGCTGGCTAAAAGTCTCCAGACCTATGGGGAAATAAAGAGGCAAAGTAAAGACTTAAGGATACGGAAAAAAGATGCACCCATCTGGAAGGTTCCCAACGTGACATAGGAGGATGCTTGGGCATATGGTAAAAGTGGATATAGTACGGGCTTGATGAGTCTCAACACAGATGCAAAGGGGATACCAGGAAACCAGTATCTGTTTTTACTCTGCATTTGATTTTGGGAGGTGGCAGCGTAAGGGGCTTTAGTGCCTCTCCTAGGAACACACTAACCCTCAAAATCCACACACCTCTTATCTGTATTTCCTAAGCCTTGAACGGACAAGAGTCTTAAGAGAGGCCGAGATGTCTGCTTATGAGTACAGATGCAGGGACAAGCCAGCTTACATCGGTTCAGGCTTTCCAAATTAATACAGATCAGGAGCCAAAGGAGCTGAGAAAAAGGGGTCCTCAATCTTCTGCCCCTTCTATTATCCCAGACTGAACTGTGAAAAAGTAATCAAGCTTAAGTTTCTAAGGAGCCTGGGTCCACAGCTGGACCTAGAAGACAAAGAACCATCCACCTTTCCTCTTGAGAAGGAAACTAGCTATAGGGAGCTGAGATATGATAGGAAGCAACTGCCCCAGAAGGACTGCCCCAGTCCACTAGACACAAACTCCTAGATTCTGGCAAAGGCAGGCATGCGGAGTGCAGAGTCTTATATGTTCTCAACAGCTGGAGCCCCTCTTCTGACAACCCAGCGGAAGGATTTCCAGAGTCCCAAAATTTCAGCATGAAAGAATCTGAGGTCTTAGGGGTCACTTGGCACCTACTTCAAGGCAGACTGCTCTTATATTGTTTTGGCTTCTTTCAACTCTGATTCTGACACCCAGTATTCTGGAGTTCTGGATTTCCCCCTGCCCCAACCTGCCTAATCACAGCACCTGTACAAAAGGTCTAAGACAGTAGAGAGGGGAGTCAGCTCCCAGTTTCTCCAAAACACAGGAGAGGAGAAGAGAAGGGGTAAGGGAACAAAGACGAACCAAAACAAGCTTTGAAATTCTGTGAGAATTTCCCTCCTCATTCACCAGCAGGGGCTTTGCAAAAGCAGTAGAGGTATTTGGCTATGTCTATATCTAAGGACCAAATACCTTTTCAGTAAACCAAGAGGAAGGGCAGAGGCCCATCATGTGTTAGCTAGTAAAGTCCCAATTTTCTCCTGAAATACTATGGTTCTACATATCTTATATGATTTACTTCTTTTTTTGACATTCATCTATTTCTTGGGATCAAGTTTTCCTTTTTGAAAACACTTTCCAATTACATGTGTTTAGTGAGAGCCGCACAGGCAGTGTTTGTGGCAGAGCCCCAAGCAGCGTGTTCCCTGCTGGCACACTGAGCATCAGCCTACAGGGTCTCTCATGGCTTCCCCAGAGCACCTGCCCAGGACAGCTGCTGCCACTATTGCATGGCTGACACCTGTCAGCTTCTAGAGAGAGCTGTAAGGAGAACACTCCCTTCAGGTAGATGGCGAAACACTCCAAACGGTCTCCATAAAGAAAGCCTCCAGTATGTGCTGGGCCCTCAGTCTTGTCTTCCCAACCCACTGAGGCCAACCTTCCCACTTCAGCCCCCATGTTACCTCGGAGAGCTCCCCAGACAGTCTCAGAGAGGAGGAAACAATGATCATCATTTATGGTCAGGGTGTCTGAAATGACAAAAATGACTCCATTGGTTAAGGACTTCTACTCTCAGATTACAGATCCCATGTCCTGTGTAAATCCTTGTATTAAAAAACAAGAGTAAGGTCACATTTTTTTTTCCTTTCAAAGAGGAAATATCCCCAGAGCAGAGCAGCTGCAGGCCAGCTAGGCCTTGGGCCACAGTGGGAGGGTGGTCTCCCAGAGGCTCTATAGGCCCTAGAAGATAATACACAAGGAGGGTCAGGCTAGAGAAGAAAAGTACCACCTGCCTCGTGGTTAGTCTACTCCTCCTGAAACATGAGTTCCCGCCAGCCCTTAGCTGAAAGTATGAGGCGTCAGACAGGGATGCTTGGAGGGTATATCCAGGTTACGGTGTTCCCAAAGCCTCGTAATCACCCTCGTTTCCCTTTGTCTCCAGGCTTCATTCAGGTACCTCATTCAAGAATGTGAGGAGGAGGCCAAGACTCGAATGTTCACTTTGGAGACCAAGAAGTTCCTAGATACTGCTGGAGGACAGGAGGCATCATAGGGCTAATGACCTGACTTTATTCCAGTCATTATGTCCAAAAACATTATGACCCCAAATTCCTTCTCTCCCCAGAGTGGGGTTTCTTAAAGAAAATCACCAGAGTGTACAAACTCCTAAAATGGCAACAAAATTATATGCATTGCAGAAGGCAAGTGTTCTGTGGGACTCCGTGAAAAGCCACTGTGACATTCCACACCACCTTCAGACACTGGTTAGAATGCATATGAAAAATTCACCTTCTTTGGCTCTCAGCCCTTGATGATCTGGAGTCTCCACAGTCCTGGAGGGCTGTAGGCCTAGCATCAGGAACTTAGGCCAGGCCAAGCAGAGTTAGAGCTCCAGACAAGTGCTTGCTCTCTACAACAGGGGACAGGGTGGTACTTACAGTTCTCCACCGACTCCAAAGAAGGAAGCTGGTTACATCCAGGAACGACCACAAGGATAACCAATGAATTCTTCTCCAGTGCATGCTGTTTTCCTGGAAGGACAGGGTAAACTCAGTGTGACTGACCTGCCACCAGAAGCAATAGGCAAAACCAAGATCCTATAGGAAGGTCCCTAGCCCTAGTCCCTTCTGCTTGCACGAGCGTGGAAAGAGGCAAGGGTGGGGAGGGCATTTACCCTTGGCACAGGCACTGCCTCATCACCTGTTCAACTCTTTCATTTTGGTTGTGCTCCCCTCTCTCCCCAGGAACCTGCCCTGACCCATGTATAAATGACCTGGCAACAGCTCTTTGTAACCAGGGCTCTGTATTTCTAGTGTGGTACAGTCAGCATGATTCCATTACCTCGACAACTGTTTCTAAACTAGAGGCAGCTTGACAGCATTTCTACTCAAAGCGTAGACAGCATTTCTACTACTAGCTGCTGACTTACAAGCTGCAATACCGGGTGAAAGGAAAGATACTGACAGGAAGCTTATACAACGCCAGCATGTCAATTATGTCAGAATAAACATGCTGTTTAGTCGTAACATGTCTTCATAACTCATTTTTTGATGAAGGGAGTAGTTTTACATTCCCGTGTGTGTACCTCTCCTCTCACTGCAGACTGTCGCCTGAAGCAACACTGTTCTTGAAGGCTTCCAGTGAAAGGTTTCCAATGTTGTCAAAGCCCAGGAGCTGATACAAGCAGATGAAGCAGATGACCAGAGGAGCTCCTATGCAAAGGAGGCCTGGGATCACTGAGCTGGCGCCCCACCAAAGGTACATGATCACCATCCTATCCTGCTTCCTTCCCTCTTCCCAAACAGGTTCTCTGAGGCAGATGTCTGCCCAACAGTGGAAAGCCACCCAGTATGAGCCAACATCTAGCATAGTTCTTCAGATGCATCCCACCATGCCCCCTCAAAACCCAAAGAGCCAAAACCAAAGCCAAAATACTAATGCACCATCCTTTCCCATCCTCCTAATGGTTCCTCTTTGTGTGGTTCTGATTATACCACCCCAAGCCTGACCTCAATGAACTCCTTCTTTCTATCCTTTTCTGGAACTACATGCACCCACACTGGCACCACAACCATGACTTCCTGTGGAACCACAGAGTCAGGGATAGGATGGCCTGGGGAAAGGCAGGGAGAGAGAATTCAGAATCAAACTGGATCCCCAATGTTACCCATCTCTAGGGCAGAATTAGCGCAAAAGCCTTGAGCCTTTTCCAGAAAACGTGCTCGAACTTCACAAGCACTACTGCAGGGCTGCATCTCAGCTCTCCGGCTCACCAAGAAGAAAGCCAATAAGGGGCCCTTTTCTATCATCAAGAACAAAACGTATTCTTTCCCCTCCCTGTAAATACTCTGCATCTCACACTAATACCTTCCTAAATCCTGCAGGGAGAAGAGAATCTGAGTCTACTCTGGGCCAGGCCAACTCACAACTCCATTCTATACCCTGAAAACCCATCTCCAACAACAGAGAACAACCAGACTGTCAGGGCAGGGACTTCTCTCAAAGCAGAATCTGTAGGGCTCTCCCAAGCTCCCCAAGCAGACAGGCCACCTCTACAAATCCCCAAGACCAAGGAAGACTTAACTGAGAGGCAGAAGCAAAGAAAACTATAAAAGAATATTCCTCCTTAAACTATGCCCTCATCTCTTGCCCCCACTCCAATCCCACATATCACAGAGCCCCAATATCAAGTGTGGAGAGCTAATCTGTGTATCTAGCCAGGCAGCTATCCAAAAGACAGCAAAGTCCTGAGCTTCAGCGTTAATTCCCTGGACCTCAGCCTGCAAAACTGAGAAGAAATCACAACTATCCCTGTGCAACAGCCACAGTCACTGTCCTCATAACATTTAGAGGCTGCTAAACACCAGCCTGGTGACTGCCTGCAACTACTGCCTGGAACATAAAAACCTCTAACTTCTGTTGTTGCTGCTAGTGTATTTTTATTTTCCAAAACACACCTGCACTCCATCCTCTAAATCCAGAGTCTTTTCCGTGGGGAGGGCTGTAGACTCCTTACAAGATCTGATGAAAATAAAAACAAAAGGACTTTTTCCCTTAGAACGATGGCCCTAAGTGAAGGCTCATCTCTCCATCCCCCGCCTCTAATCTTATGGTGAAGAATCCCGGTCGGAAGCGTTCTCAATGACTCATTTTGGGTTGGGGCTGATAAAGGAGGTAGAGAGTCATGGCTGCTATTTAAACGAGCCATGAGGGGGCCGGTCTGGGGGAGGCGGCAGTGTGGGAACTAGCAAAACAGGAGGGACACTGGGTCATTTAAAAGGATGTAAATAGTGTATCGTCATTGTGGTTTTCCACGTCCAAGTTGCTACCTGAAACAAGCAGGAAAGAGGCTGGGGACAGGCCACCTTCCTCTACACGCAACCACATGCTCTGCACTGGGAAGGACTGACGTGTGGGAAGCCTGGGCACACTCACAAGGAGCCCGGCTGGCACAAAAGGAAATTCTGAAACCTCAAGTGCTCAGAAAGAACCATGGCAAACAGAGCACTGACTTGGGCAATCAGGAAAGGGTGGTTTTGGTTCTGCTGCTGCTGAGTGAGTCTTGGGGCTCTTATTTTCTCCCCGGCAAACAAAGGCAAGGTAGGACCACATTCTGGCTACTCCTCCACAGAGTTTCTACTCCGTGACCACACACAGATAGTATGCTCCAAGGTCTCAGTCCATGACCATGACTTCCTGTCTCTACTGCTCCCTCATCCCGTGCTTTCATATACCCCTGCTCTTCTCTGGTTCACTGAAAAGTATGCACCTTCTAAATTTAAGAAGGGGGAAAAATTCAAACAGTACAGAAGTGTTTACAACAAAAAAATTAGTTACCTTTGGCACCCCTCTCCTTTCTGCATCATTTAGCCTCCAAGACAGCCCAGCTCTGGACATGGAACACCTGAGACCCTTTTTCTACCACAGTCCTGCTGTTGTACTTTCTCCAGATGCCAGTGCTGTGACCTTTCCATTACTCTGCTGGCCTATGTGTGCTGATCCATCCCCTCAAACACAGTCTAGCCAGTACTCCCAGCAACCTGTTCTTTTCTTCTGCTGCTACCCAGTGGATCAAGTAACATCTGCCTTCTGTGCACTGATTCTGGCTGCTGCATCCTACTGGAGGGAAGAGAGAAAATCATGTGACAGCAGGACTGGGCTGCTGTAATATCATGGTCTCTCATCCTGGCCGGGCCCTTGGTGCTACCTGAAAATCTCCATCTCCATCTCCACCATTGCTTTCTTTTCTTCTCTGCAACAGTTACTTCAAGTTTGAGCCACTTTCTTCAAGTCTGTAACCCAATCACCACCGCCCTTCCTCTCAACAGACAATCAGAAGAGCACTCCCATCCATCTCTACCTCCCCTCTCCTCCCATACAGAAACATCTGCAACACATGTCTGGTCTTTATCTGTACCTCCTATCCTGGTGGAAAGGGTTTCCTTTCACCTGTCCTCTGGATCTCGCCTGAGGAGAGATCCAGATTTCCCCCCAAATCTTCAAATTATTTCTTTCTCCTGATTCTTTCCCACCAGCATTCAAATATTTGCAAGTCTTCCTGGTTTCAACTCCATGTCATTTCCAACAGACTTTTCCTTGCCTTCTGGTCCCAAAGAAACTCCAGAGGAAATGCAGCCTAAGCAGTTAGGTGCTGAACTCCAAAGCCAGACAAAACTGGGTTCAAATCTTAGTTCCAACACTTTCTAGTTGTGGAGCCCTGGACAAATGATTTTCCTTCTGTGCTGCAGTTTCCTTCTGAAAAATGGGGATCGTGATTAGCACCTACCTTACTGGGCTGTTGGGAAGATTGAGTCAGTGCACGTAAAGGGCTTAGTCAGTGCCTGGCACACAAGCGCTCATGGAGTTGGCCAACCTTAGTCCTCTCTTGGTAGCCACTTCTGACATCCTATCTACTCCTTAGTCCACTACAACATGGCTTCCTTTTCCTCCACTCATCTGCAGATGCCTTCACCAAGGTCCTGAGGTTCTATAATTAAATTCAAGGGACCCTTTTCAATTCATTCTTCATTCATTCATTCAACAGTTATTTACTGAGTGCTTACTATGTGCCAGGCTGTTCTAAGTGCTGGGGACACAGCAGTGATCAAAACAGACAAAAATCCCTGCTGTCCCAGAGGTAATATTCTGGTGGCCACTCACTTCTTAGGGGACCTCTTGGCAGCATCAGACATCCCTGATGTTGATGAAACTAAACTCCCTTAGCTTAGGGGACATGGCTCTCCCTTGGTTTTCCTTCAACCTCCTTGAATATGCTTCCTCATTCTCCCCTTCCTTCACCAGCCCCTACATGCTAGTGTTCTCCGAAGACTCCAGGCTTCTCTTTTTCTCTTCCTTTATACTCTCCTTGGATGATGTCATCTACCCCACAGTTGATTGATGATTCTCAAATCTACCTTTCCATGCCAACTCTTCCTCTGGGATTCTAGGCTCATAGGACAACACTCAGATAGCTTAAAAGCCCTTCAAATCTTAAATACTAAGTTCAACTAACTCTTCATTCCTCTTCCTGGCTGATCTTCTCTCTGTTTGACCTGTACCATCTATTGATTTATCCAGACCAGAAACCTCTTTCTTCTCTCATCTGAGTAGAATAAAAATTCATGTACCCATAACATTTACCAATGGTCCACTATGTGTCAAGCCCCGTGTTAAGCACTGAGATTACAACACTAAAAAAGAAAGACCCAAATAAGTCCAATTATAACAAAATCCTTGTTATCTCAAAATCTTTACCACCTTCCCACCCCCAATGAGTCAATGCCTTAAATCATCCTCTTGTAATTTCTCACCTGAATGACTAAAAAATCTCCCAGTTCTCTCTGCTTCCATATACATCCCATTTCAATCTACCATTCTCTGTGATCTTTTAATATGAGATCTTTTCTATGCTCCTAAGCAGGAATTCTCACGGTAACACAATGAACTCTTTACAGAATCCTGAAAATGCCACGTTTTCTCCATACTTTCCTTTGTACATATTGCTTCCTCCAAGGGAAGCAAACTTTGCGTTGCCTCCAAATCTCACCTAATTATGAAACGGCTCTGATTCTTCCTTTTATACGACTTTTCTATCATTCCCCCACCCTTTCCTAAGAGACCTTCCTACGAGATCATGAAACAATGTATACATACATTTTTTGTTAACACTTATCTTAATATATGCTGTTTATTTGTCTATCTCCTCACCGAGGCTGTAAGTTCCTCAACAGCAGGGGCCAATCTCAGGGCCTTTGTATTTCCAGTGCCTGACACACGGTAGTCATTCAATAAATGTTTGCTGAAAAAATGAATGATGCTAGAATTAAAAAATGCACATTTAATGCTATGTATGCATAATGATTGTGCTACATAATTAGGCATAAATGGCAAGTAGTTAATGGAGAGATAACTTTTATACGCCCAAACCTAGTATTTGTTAAGTCCTGGGACTAGGGTTGGGAATGGTAAGAAGACACCCAGGCATACAGAAAGTGCCTTTGCAGACACTGCTCTGAAGAACCTTGGCTCCATTAATCCAAAGATTTGGGTGTTTCTACTCCCTGGAAGGGAGCGCTCATTCCTGCATCAGGGTACCCAGAAACTATGTCTTTACCTCAGTGCACAATAGCTTCTCCTTGCACCCAAACTGCTCCTCCCTGAACCAAAATATTTCCATCATATCAATGTGTTTAATTCACAGGATTTTAGTGGCATGGAGAAAACCCTAATTTTGGTTATAAAGTGGCATTTGGTTTGGCTTCTGGAGTAGACACAAGAAAAGTGAACCCAGCCTAGGCACCTCCCTGCTCTTTCAGGTGTACCTTGCCCCTTTGTGTCCTGGTACTCTCCTAGGCCTTGTCGATTCTCCATGCTCACATTGTTCCCCTCCCCCGCCCACCTTTATCTCTGTCACATCCAGGCTCTCTCTCCCCATATTTAGTCTAATGAAAGCCCTAGACATCATTCATTTACCACTTATTCTTCATTCTAGCCAGGATATACTGAACATTTACTGTACATCTGGAACTGTGCTAGGTGCTGGGGCAGGCAGTTCAAAACAAAAACAAGCCCAGTCCCTGCCCTTGAGGAGCTCACAGTCCAGTAGGAGAGACAAATACAAACAATAATTACAAAGCAGTGTGATTAGAGCTAGGGTGGATACTATAGCTACCCGGAGAAAGGAAGGGATGCTTCACCTTGGAGAGGGTCTCTGAGCAGAACCTTGCCCCCCGAGATGGGTGTTTGCCAGGCTACCAATAGGGAAAGATACTCCAAGCCTGGGAAGCAGTCAGTGCAAAAGTACACTGTTGTGGCTAGGGGAAGAAGCAAGGCCACTCCTGTCAAAACTTCTTATCCCCGTTAAGTAGGAGTCTGAGAACCCAGCTGCCCCCGAGCCTGGAGACCCTCCACAGCGCTGCTGAATTCAGTCTGGACCGTAGTGCCTCCTCCCACAAGTCCCAAGACTTTTCACCCTCTAGAGACTACTAATATCCACTCAGAAATACAATCTATCCAGCCCATGAATGAATCCTGAATGTTCTCCCTTTCATCTTCTTTGTAAATGCTAAAGTTAAAAGTTTTCTCATTTCCCCCTACTTTTGAGACTTAATCTGTTCTCTTCCTTTGTTCCCACCATGAGAGAGCACCTCCCTGTGATTCTGGATCCCAAAAAGATAAGTTAACATTTTGCACAGTCTTTCAATTTTTTTTTCTAAATACACAGATTCATTTTTAAAGCAAAATGAGATTTAAAGCAAAAATGAGATCCTAATATGTAATAGTTTGCAATCTTTTCCCCACTTGCCAAATGATTTCCAGATCTTTTAATGTCTGTATATAGATCTACATCTTTATTTATAAATCCTAAATAGAATTCCATTTTTGAAATATACTTTAAAAAGTGGAAAGTCCTAATTTCTCTCTTCTTTGTGGACATTGTAGAAAGCTTCTAAGTTTTTGATATTATAAGCAATGCTCTAGTCAACATTTTATATATGTGTGTGTGTGTGTGTGTGTATGTGTGTGTGTGTATGCATTGGTTGAGAGATTTCTGTAGGAAAAATCCTAGAGGTAGAAATGCTAGGACAAAGATAGGAAAATTTTTGGTTTTGACACTGCTAAATTACTCTTCCACATTGTTATATTTGAACAAAAGTACAAAACTGATTTATTTCTAAACCAACATACATAAGCCCATTCTTCCACATCCTTCCAAAACTAGACTGTCTCAATTCTTTTTCATCTGTGCTAGCTTGATAAAGAAATATACCATTTTTTTGATCTGTATTTTAAATGTAATAACTGAATTTGAAAATCACTTCACATTTACTAGCCATATATGTGTGTGTATACACACACAGACACACACACACACACACATTTTGTTTTTGAAAGATAGAGGGAGCCAGCAGGGTAAGGAGGAGCACAGAGAAAGAGAACCTTAAGCAGGCTTAACGCCCAGCATAGAGCCCAACTCAGGGCTCAATCTCATGACCATGAGATCATGATCTGAGCCAAAATCAAGAATCGGGCGCTTAACCGACTGAGCCACCCAGGCACCCCTTTACTGGCCATACTCTTTGCACCTTTTAAAAGATTTTTTACTGATTTACAGAGCTCTTTTTAGATTCTGACTGTTTTTTGTTTTTTTTCTTTAACTTGACAGAGAGAGAGAGCACAAGTAGGCAGAGTGGCAGGCAGAGAGAGAGGGAGAAGCAGGCTCTCCATGGAAGCAGGGAGCCTGATGCGGGGCTCGATTCCAGGACCCTGGGATCAGGACCTGAGTCAAAGGCAGATGCTTAACCAAATGAGCCACCCAGGTGCCCCTAACCTGTCTTTTAAGACCACAAATAATTCCCCCATTTTGTCCTTATTTTTTTAACCTCTTGCTTTGACTTTTAGGTAGTCAGATTTGTTCATCTTTTCCTTTATGGTTTCTTCTATCTGCTTGCTTAGAAAGGCCTCCTCTGCCTTTGAGACCATATAAACAGTTTCTTATATATACTTCTAATAGTTTTATTGCATGGCCTTTATCTTTAGATCTTTAACCACCTAGAATTTACTTTTGTGTTTGATATGAGACATAGATTTAATTCTATTTTCTCCCAAATGGATAACCAGTCATCCCTACATATTTATTGACTAAGCAACTTTGCACTTTTGATTAGAAATGTTTCCTTTACTATATATTAAATTCTCCCATGTATATGAACCTTGCTCATTTTCATGGCAATCTTAGAGTCAGGAGGATCTACCATGTCACACTGCTATCATCTTTTGTCATGCTGCCCAGTATACTGACGCCTCTGCTCATTTCTGTTCTGGACCCACACTCCCATTCCTATAAATGTTGTTTCTCCTCCTCCACCAAGCCACCTGGACTACACATCACCCACCCCCACAAGCCTCTGGAATCCTGTTATTGAACTACCAACATCCTCAGTCTCTTCTACTTCCTCCCTTAACTGAGAACTGGCTCTCGCCAGGAACATTATTTTCCCTATGACTTGCTCTGAGAGACAGCTCCTTTTCAGCTGCTTCTAGGACATCTAGCCTCTACCATCAAGTGAAAACAAACAAACAAACAAACAAACACCTCTTTTCTGTGGCTAATGACATTCAATTGCATAATCTCGAGCCTCTTCTTATCACCAACACTCTGCAATATCCTGGTCATGTCTTTATTACCCAAGACTTTGGATCCTGGTCCCTAGTCTTCCTCTCCATTCCAAGGTTGGCTTTGATCCTAGGTGATTTCAACACCCAAGAGGAAGAATTAACCCACATTCTAGCTTAGCAGTTATCCAACAACACCTTAACACCCTCCCATGGTCACCTTTTGAACCTTCTCATCCCCTGGAGGTGTTCCGGCTCATTCTCGCAAGCTTCCGTACTATATAGCTAACCTGCTGAACCACCCTAGATCTGTGTGCTTCAACCACAGTGACACTGAGTATCTTTAACACATGACATGAAGGCTTCTTTCCTGAAGGCTTTTCCCACATGCAGTTCTTTCCATATGGATTACTGTCTGCATCTCCACCAACTCCTACTTTCAAATATGACTGGACAGCTCTTCATGGAAGCCTTCTCAGAACGTGCCCTCTGCTCCACACCAACACTTATCAGTAACAATCACTGGACTGATACTTTACCGTATGTCTGTATTCCCAGCTCCAAAGGACAAGGACAGTTCAATTAATATTCTTGGACAGGTGCTACTGATAAATTATAGTTGCCTAATAGATACCACTTGTACTAAGGATGGACGGAAAAAAGGAAGTTGGCCAGAAACACTACTGGAATCTGATAATGATGGGCCAGGATCAAAACATTCTTGAGTGCTAATGATCAAGCAGTTAGATGCTACAAGTTACTATCTGTGGCAATTAACACTCAAGTGTGATCAGGGCTTACTCCTACCCAGGAGTTGTCCAAAACACTAATGGGTATAATGCTTGGTGAAAATATTTAAGAGTAGTAGATTGCCCTAAGGTTGCATGCTGAAAAGAGCTAAATCTTTGTAGACAAACAGATCTGACTAGAATTTCTACTCCACAACTACTAGCTGTGAAACCCTGCACATGTTACGTAGCCTTTGTGAGTCTCAGTTCTGAAGGATGGGGATAACACCAACCTCACAGAGCTATTATAAAGATTAAAGGGCACAGGGACGCCTGGGTGGCTCAGTGGGTTAAGCCTCTGCCTTAGGCTCAGGTCTTGATCTCTGGGTCCTGGGATGGAGCCCCACAGCTGGGCTCTCTGCTCGGCAGGGAGCCTGCTTCCCCCACCTCTGCCTGCCTCTCTTCTTGCTTGTAAGCTGTCTGTCAAATGAATAAAATCTTTAAAATAAAGATTAAAGGGCATAGTATACAGCAAGTGCCAGACACTCAATAAATGCTAGTTTCCTTCCATCTTCTACTTCCTTTCTCTTAAGAAGTCAGTTTTGCCACTTGGCTGGAGGAGCCCAGAGTTGGGGTGCCTTGTGGGATAACCATACCATTGGAACAGCTTCTCTGAAGGCTTTTCATGAGCTTCTCATAGGAGCCTGAAGGCTCTACTACTATGTGATGATACTCTGTATGGCAAACAGGCTGAGACTCCAACATATAAAAGGGACATGAGCTTAGAACTCTAAATTTGCCTCAGACTAGGGCTGTGGACCTACTCTAAAGACCAAAGCCACTAATGTGGGATCTTAGTACCAGTTACTACCAGGACAAGATCAAATAAGACAAAAAGTTAAACTTTTACACTAAGACACGGTGTACCTGGGAAGCCATCTTCCTTGCTCCCAAAGCTTTGCAAAAAAAGGGGAGGCTACTTACTGACACCCAAGATGATAAGCAATCAAACTTACTGCATCTGAGCATACACTTCCACAGAAAAGAGCTCTACACCTTACCCAAGCCCAATCACCTTCAAGAAGCGGACATTAACAGCACACCACTACCGGCTAGAGATCAGGGCTGAGTGCAACACTAAGGAAGCTTAAGTAATAACAAAAGCTTAAAACAAGCAAAGGAAATGAAAGAGAGAAGGTGACACAGTAATGGGTCTTATTCATTATAGTCAGGAATTGAGAAGAAAAGCAAATCCATTTCTCTATTACGATGCATTATAGATCCATAAACCTTGAGGAAAATCACAGAAAACCCTTCACACTTAAAACTTTATCACCTCTACAGATCCAACCTCCTCTCTTCAACTGTCCTCCTTGTCAATGGCTCCACAAAGGTGGGCAAGAACTCCTAATCCAATTGGCTGACCCTCTTGTTGATGCACATTGTTTCTCTCCTTATCAATTATTTCCAGGGACAGCAGAGGAAATTTAGGAAGATGCAGAAATATTAAAGTAACCTCTTTAATTTCTGAAAGTAGTATTGGCTGGGCAGTAAATGTAATCCACAGGAAAAGGATTTCGGTTTATGCCTTAAAGAGGCTAAGAAATTGACAATGTGCCCCAGCAAAAAACCATGTCGCTGTAAGAAAAAATAGCTCACACGTGCTACTAAAAAACAAAAACAAAGTACCAACTGGCAAAAAACCTGCAATGCCTTGCTTCACTCTTCCGTTTGGAGATGAGGAAGTGAGGTAGAAGGAGACAGGAGGAAGGGCAGCTCTGGGGCTCAGACTTAATTTTTATTGCTTTAATTTAAAATCACCTACTTCTTCCTTTGACTGTACCTTCCTTCAAAGATTGTAAAGACAGTCATCCCTATCTCCCTGTTATCTTCAGAAATGCTTGAAATGGAGACAGATTAAAAAAAAAAAAAGCAGCAGCTACTTGGAAATTAGCCTGAGGGCACATAGTTAAACAAGTGATTAATAAACATTCTCTGGCTGACTCCTAAATAAATCTTGTTCCAGACCCAGAGTCCTCTACTGTTTAGGTTTTCAAGCAGAATATCCACCGCAAGGGGAGTGACAACAGCTCAAGAAAGTAAGACTTGAGTTTTTCATAAACCAGGCCCGGGATACCTACATACATCCTGACCAAGCTGAGCTGCTTGGGCTCAGTACTATCCCGGGCTACTGAGAAAGTATTATGATTTAACGATAAAGAGAAAATAAGGTTGTGGGGAAAGAGGCTGGTTGAGGATTAGAGGCCAAGCTAGCTCAGGCCTTGGGATTCAAAATGGAGCCCAATTATTCTGGCCCTCACTAAAAACTATCATGCAATCCATCTCCTTCCAAATTCATATATTTTTCCTCCTTATGTATCCCTCCATTCCTCACATACCCCTTTCACAAAAAAAAGTAATTCTACTACAAAACATTCTTCCTCAGTGGTTTTCTTCCTTTTTGCTTGGAAGCAATAAATTCAGTGGCAATAAAGTCTTCACAGGAATAACCTGTCCTTGTCATGGAAAAGGTTAAAGGGACAGAGCCACTATGCAGTTAGAGTGCAGCACCTATCAGGATTGCTCCGTCTCCCCTGCCAGCTGCCCAACCTTGTCTGTTTCCCTCCTACACTCCCTAGATTCACTCCCAAGGCATCTCCAATTTTGTATTGAGATAAGAGTAGTTTGAGCTGGGACCACAGCACAGAGTGATCCTCCTTTCTCTGGAATTCACATAACATTCCAAATTTGAAGCCTGAAAGGCAATCATTTCTAAATGAAACCTGCAAATCATCTTTTTGATGCTCTTAGAAATAGACAAAAATCATGAGACTTTCTACTTTTATACAAAGTAGACCTTTTAAGTTAATATATCCAACAAATAATTAATTATCTCTTATGTTCCAAGCATTGTAATAGAAGGAATGGCCAAAGGAGGTATTTTAGGAGATTTAGATTGTAATCAACTATGCCACTTATCAGTCGTTTGCTTCATGTCTGAGAATGAGCAAGTCAAATATTGATGATGGCTACAGAAGGAGCCAGATACTCATAATAATCTTCCTTCCATTCTAAAATAAAAGGAGTTATTCTACTCAGGGACAGTGGCAACCTAAGCAACTCATAGGGACATGTGTGTGACTATCACAACTGGACATGAACTTTAATAAAAACCATTATGGGGGTGCCTGGGTGACACAGTGGGCTAAAGCCTCTGCCTTCGGCTCAGGTCATGATCTCAGGGTCCGAGGATCGAGCCCCGCATCGGGCTCTCTGCTCAGCGGGGAGCCCGCTTCCCCCTCTCTCTCTGCCTGCTTCTCTGCCTACTTGTGATCTCCCTTGTCAAATAAACAAAAATAAAAATAAAAAAAAAAATAAAAACCATTATGGCTTTTAAAAACCACTGTGGCTTCAATCAACTAGTTTCAGAAAGGCAAACAATTCAATCAAATGCAAAATCAGATTTAGCCATTTTACCTGAAAAACTAGGGCTTTTTCAACTCCATCAGGCACCCAGAAAAGTATCTGGGGCAACATTAGAGAGGTGCTATCCCAAGTGATCAGATCTTTGATTCATAAACAAGATGTGGCTCAATAATCAAAACAGAGAATTAGGTTCACTCAGGTATCCAGAGCTTAAACTAATTCCATTTAACAGGTTTAACAACATGCAACACACACCCTCCAGCTGGCAGAAACACCTCTCAATGACAAAGACAGGTAGCAAATACTAAACACCAACATAGACCATTCAGCAATTGTGGACTACAGCTAATCCTTGAAGGTGAATTCAGAATCAAATCAAACCTCTAACAGGTTTGTTTTTCAGGGAATTATGGATTCCACTGAATCCCAGGTTCGGATCAAAACCAGAAGTTGTGCTATATTAAGAAGAACATTGGCCCAGAACCTACAAAGAAGTTATGTGGAAGGAGGCGATGGAAAGCTGTTTAAAGCTAAGAATTAAATTGCATATGTTGTTTTCTTTACTAAAATCAGTCCCATAGGGAAATACAGTCTGGTTTGGGGTGTGCTAACATTGCTTTTCCCTCCAGGGATTCATCCTTGTTTTTGCAGGAAGAGGATTACAGTTCAAGTCATCTGGAAGCCTTCCAGGAGATGAATGTTCCAAAGGGAAAGCTACATAGGAAGAACGATAGAGAAGGAACTTACTTCTGTGTCTTTGGTAATGTTGATCCAAACCAGTTTTCATTATCTCTCTTAATGGGTTAAGAACCTTCAAATATAGGAAACTGATTTGCAGTAAGGTAACAAATTGAAATCAACAGCTTATTTAGTTTTTTATCTGTCTCTAAATCTTTCATTAGGGAATTTACTAGGACACCATTGTCATATATCATCCCCATATCTATTTTCTTCATTACACTCTAGACCTATAGCAATGGAGGTAATGACTTAATTTAGATTTGTAGGAATTATCCTAATTTATACCATAGTAACAAACATTCTAATTATCTTTTAAGCATCTTATAACACATTGTGTCCTTTTGCTTCATACTTCTTCAACTAGACTTCAAGCTTGAGCCTACTTTTTTAAGATTTATTTATTTAAAAGATTTTATTTATTTATTTGACAGAAAGAGAGATCACAAGCAAGCAGAGAGGCAGGCAGAGAGAGAGGAGGAAGCAGGCTCCCCGCCAAGCAGAGAGCCTGATTCGGGGCTCAATCCCAGGACCTGAGATCATGACCTGAGCCAAAGGCAGAGGCCCCAACCGACTAAGCCACCCAGGCACCCCTATTTATTCATTTTAGAGAGAGAAAGAGAGAGCATAAGCGGGAGGGGCACGGAGAGGGAAAGAGAATCTCACACAGACTTGCCGCTGAAGGTGGAGACCAATGTGGGGCTCAATCTTAGGATCCTGAGATCATTACCTGAGCCAAAACCAAGAGTCGGACACTTAACCGACTGCACCACCTAGGTGCCCTGTGTCTACTTTTGAGCGTGCTTTTTTTTGTAATCTCCAGAATACCCAGCACTGGAATAGGCACATACCAATTAGATGACAGATCTTTTTTTCCTTTTTGCACAAGCCAGGACCTAACTTTTCTGTACCAAAATAAACACATTCTGAGTGCCAATCTTGTCTAAGGCATTATTTGTCATAAAGGATTCATAGAAATATGTGATCTGTGCCACACAATAGCAGGCCTTTTATCCTCCCTGGCCTAATCTATCTTGCCAGTTAAGAGCTACCCTGATGCTGAGACTCTGTTTCTTTCCCTAAATTATCTATCATGCTCTAAGTACCATCTGTTTAATGAAATGCCTTTTTTTTTTTAAGATTTTATTTATTTGACAGACAGAGATCACAAGTAGGTGGGGGGGGGAGCAGCAGGCTCCCCACTGAGCAGAGAGCCCGATTCGGGGCTGAATCCCACCTGAGCTGAAGACAGAGGCTTTAACCCACTGAGCCACTCAGGTGCCCCTGAAATGCCTTTAATTCTATAAATCAAATGAGAACATTTGTGAAAGTAACTTAATCACACTTGAAACACAGTACGAGATGATATTACCATATGACTCAGTCATAAATATGGCTTCCCCCCCCCAACAACCTATACATCATATCGAGGGAACCAGATTCCAAAATAGTGTGGGAAAAGCCTCTCAATTTTAAGCCCAGAAAGTAGAACTTTATTCCTTTGTGTTGCTCAATCTTTCCTACCAATTTGCTGTGAAATAATCCTCAAACACAATTTTCAGCAACTGCCTTAAAGAAAACTGCTCATCCCTGCTGTTTTAGAGGAAACCAATATTCAAAGCACTCCTGATTTTACTTCAATCCCACACTTCTGCCCAACCTCATTCCTTCCAGTCCCCAGGCCCCATCCTCATCACATATCCCCTCAAAGCACTTTGAGCTCAACCTTGGTGGCTCTGCTCAAGCCTTTCTTCCTCCCTGGAATACTCTTTCAGTCTTGGCCAGTTATATCCACGACCCCACTTAAAGTGGCTGCTCAAAATTCATTTCCCTATGGAAGTCTTCTCCGATTTCTCCCATATTTACTGGACATGCCATGTGTCAGGCACTTTCATGTAATTTTGCACAGGTCAAGTCATCGCTAATGTCTTATCTTGCCAATCTTTGGCCTCATTCTAGGACCCTGAGACACTTGAACACGGTCAGAGGGATCAACTTCGATGTCTCCCGGCACAGTATTTTCAGCAATTTTTGATATCCTTATTGAACTGCAGTCCTGTCGTAGGCATTGTCGGTGAAACAGAGCCCGGGGGTGGGGGTGGGGGTGGGCAGGATTGCGGAGAAATCCTGGCTCCAGAAGTCAGCTCAGTGAAGCAAAGAATGGAGCTGGGGGCTAGACGGGGGTAATCAGAGATGGCAGCTGGAGAAAAGGCGCAGGAGGAAGTGGAGACGAGAGGGTTGAGACTAGATGACAGGGTAGGGCAGAAGCCAAAAGAAGGGCGTCTCAGGAGGTTTGGGGAGGTGCCCCCGGGCAGGCTCTCTTGGAGCCGGGAACGAGGTGGGGCAGGTCCGACTCACTTGTGGGTTCAGGAGGTTGCCAAGATTGGGAGCTGAAGAGGATGTCGCGGTAGCGTTGGAAGGCCTCGTCGAGGACCGAGCAGCCCGGTTGCGCGGCCGAGCTGACGTGGTACTGGAACTGGAAGTTGTGCGGCAAGATGGCGTAGTGGGACTCGGAGGTCTGGATGTACTGGGGCCAGGGCCACAGGGCCGCGGCCCGGCCGGCGAGCACTGCCGCCAGCAGCAGCGAAAACCAGAGCCCCGAGCCCGCCATGGCCCGCCGGTCTCCCCGCTCCCGGCCGGCGGGGCCACGTGAGCCCCCGGTCAGCTGAGCGGCGCCCGCGTGACTACCGGCGTGCCACGTGACCGGCCGGCTCCTCGGCCACGACCCCGGACGACCCGCTCCGTGCTCCTCCGGCCACCCCGGCCGAGAGGCGCACCCGGCCGTGCGAGCGCTAAGAGGCATTGTCCCAGCCTGAATGGCGAACGAGCTGGGAGGTAGAGGACGTCCGGGGCTCAGGGAACTTGAGGAGCCGGAAAATGGGGGGACGCAAACCGCTGGTGGTTTTAATGGGAAGCGCCGTGGGGCGGAGGGGGCTGGAATCGGGTAGTCTGACTGGTTCTGCTAGAGAGGGATCACAAGACCCCAAGAATCTGATGTATTTATGACTGGAAAAAATCAGTACTTTCAGAGCAAGCTGGAGGCATCCGAGGTCCAGCCTCGGGTGTGGGCTTTTCCTCAGCAGTTGATAATCTCTTAGTAAATGCCGCCCCAGCCCCCTCCCCCAAAACAAAACTCCTCGAACTGGGGTACATACTTACTGCAAGCATGAAGACATTGCTTAGACTTTGGATGCAAGACCGGGAATACCCGGAAATAAGACAGGCCTCTTCAGCACTTCAATCCTGTGGGCTAGTGAAAATCATCCCAAAGGCTTGCATTTTACAAACCTCACGTCGAATAGTTGGATGGATAAACCAGTTAGGGAACCCTTGTTTATTGGGGGTGGAAAGTAAAGGGAGCTTGATATACAGCAGTGGGGAAGGAAGAGGACTTGTAGAGCCAGAAAATAGTGGGTATCCAGAACAGGTGTTAATACAGGAACAGTAGGTCAAAGTATGATTTCAGGACTGAGCATGTGCAGGGCACCTCTTTATGTGATTTATGTGATACTCCTCTCCTCCAAGGAGAGGAGTCATTTACCTAAGTTACAAAATAAAGGAGCTAGACTCCGAATAAAGGGATTGTAAAAATAAATGAAAATACAGAGATTTTTGTTGAGAGAATATTTCAAAGATATTATTCCAGTTATCCTCTCTCTGACCAGTATATCAATCAGAAAGTAATGAACAACTATTAAAAGTTAGAAAGAAAGAAAGAAAGAAAGAAAGGAAGGAAGGAAGGAAGGAAGAAAGAAAACCCACTAGGGGCGCCTGGGTGGCTTAGTCGTTTAAGCATCTGCCTTCAGCTCAGGTCATGATCCCAGTGTCCTGGGATCCAGCCCCACCATGGCTCCATGCTCAGCGTGGAGCCTGATTCTCCCTCTCCTCCCCACTCATTCTCTCTATTGCTATCTCTATCGCTATTTCTCTCTCTCTCTCTCTCAAATAAATAAATACGATCTTAAAAATAACATAATCCATATATTTAAAAACTAGCATAGAGATGGTAGCAAAAGTCAGTTATTTAACAATATGAATTCGTCAAATTAGTGTAGATTCAATTCAACATGGCCATGAATTTTAATTAGATGAATACCAAGAATAATGACACATAATATATGATATTTGGTTGTTTTCTCAATTTTTCCTTTTATTAAAGAGCTTGATAAATGGGGGTGCCTGGGTGGCTCAGTGGGTTAAAGCCTCTGCCTTCAGCTCAGGTCATGATCCCAGCGTCCTGCGATCAAGCCCCACAACCGGCTCTCTGCTAAGCAGGGAGACTGCTTCCCTTCCTCTCCCTCTGCCTGTCTCTCTGCCTACTTGTGATCTCTGTCTTTGAAATAAATAAATAAAATCTTTTTAAAAAAGAGCTTGATAAATGAATAAAACATGATTTAATTTCTTATCTGTGTCTTCTTATAAAATTGGTTTACATATCAGGAAAAGAATTCATTGTCAGACAACGAGTCCAGATTTTTGGTTCATCTAGTCATCACTGTAGAAGCAGAGAGGAGGGAATGACTGATTTTTCCTGAGGAAGTCTTTCACAAAGGAGGTGAGTTTTGAGCTGGCTCCTAAAGCATGAGTGAGCCAAGCAGGGAAGGGAGTATGGGCAAAGCACAGAGGAGTGAACAAATATGGCATATAGGTTTTGAAAGTTGCCATTAAGCCACTCCCTTTTACGAAAGACCTACATCAGTACCTGTTTTCACTAACCCAAAGAAATCTGGAGGATTTTTGTTTTTACCGAAAAAAAAAAAAAAAAGGCAAAAAGTGAAAATAGCGTTGTTCAGTATTTGTCTTGCACCCAGTCATTAGAGAGGCAGTGCATGTCCCAAGCAGCAGGAGTGTCCTTGCCGCCATAGCTTTAAACTGTGTCTGGGAACATCTGTGTGTTATCTCAGTTTATTAGGGGCATCCATTAGAAAGATGTGTCCTAAGGTATCAGAAAAGCCCAAGAGATTGTTTCTTAGGTCTGGGAATGCTCAAAAATTTTCCATATAAATGAGTGGTCATTCCTTTGCCTTTGCTTTACACTACTTTGATTTATGAAAGGTGTCCTAGGAATGCTCTACTTTTAGGTAGCGAGGAATCTGTATTGAGCATAGCGTTTATGGGGATAGCCAAAGGAGATGTGCCATGATTATCTCACTTTTACCATACTCTTCTCCCTGGAATGACTTTCCTACCTCCCACTCCCACTCCACCTACTTGAAGGTCTTAACTTTTGTTTTACCACCCTCTAAATTTCTGACTTCTCAGACCTGGGTAACGTCCTATAACCCTTCGATTTTACCTCCAGGAGAGAACTTATGTCATAGTATTCTAATTGCTTGCCCATTTGTCTGTGTTCGCCAGTAGAGTAAAAGCTCCTTAAGCACAGTTTCTGTGTTCACTGTTGTATTCCTAGCGCCAGGCACAGTGTCTGGCATATAGCAGTTGCTCAATTAAGACCTGTCAAATGAGTACCTGTAGGACTCTGAATATGTGTTCTGCAATTTAGCATCTACTTTTCCTTCAGGACTTAGCCTAGACTCAACCAACAGTTATGCTGTGAATGGGATACAAGTGTGCTGAGACAGTGATCCCCTCAGTCCTTAGGTTGGCCAGGCAGAGCTTGGGACAGCTACATATCCTAGCTGGTCACCTCCAGCCAAGAGCAATCTCCTTCCTGTATGTGCTATGAGGAACTTTGAGAAGCACTTAGACATTACCTCTTTTTGGGTACTTCTTTTTTTTTTTTTTAAGATTTTATTTATTTATTTGACAGAGAGAGGGAGAGAGATCACAAGTAGGCAGAGAGGCAGGCAGAGAGAGAGAGGGGGAAGCAGGCTCCCTGCTGAGCAGAGAGCCCGATGCAAGGCTCGATCCCAGGACCCTGAGATCATGACCAGAGCCGGAGGCAGAGGCTTAACCCACTAAGCCACCCAGGCACCCCTTTTTGGGTACTTCTTTATGGCACCCTTACTTTAGCTTCTTGTATCCACCACAGACCACATGCTGAGTGAATGGTGCCGTTTTCACAATTGTATCCTTACTGCCTGAGCCAGGACTCTGCACATAGTTAAGTGTTCAACCAGAATTTATTGAAAGAATGCATGAATGAGGGAGCATTTGTGTTTAAATTTTAAAGACAGTGAGAATTTCAGTGTGCAGACAAAAAGCAGTCTACAAGGAAGGACTAGAAATTTGAAGGAGAACTTCATCTAACATGTTTGGTTTAGGATCCAGCAGGTCCTAGAACAGTGTCTGGCACACAGACGTTTAATGAATGATTTTGAATGAATAGAATGACTTGGCACTGAACCTAGGCAGAGATCTCTGAGGAATCTAGAGTGATACCGGGGCGGTGAGAGTTCTGTTGGTCTGGAATCAATAGTGTATGAAGAGGAATACTGATAAAAGATGTTAGTTTCCCTTTACTGTAGGTTTTCGCCTACTTTAAGCTTGTATCTCTCAACCCTATCCAGGGTGAGGGCAACAGCCTCTGTTGGGAGTTTTAGACCAAAAAAGGGTTAGTTTCTATAGTTAAAACCACTGTGTGATGTTTAAGGCCCTTTCAGTGAGGACTCCTTTGGCTTAAACTACATCCTGCTCCAGGCAACGTGATGGCTGCTCTGGATTAGGATTATCTTGGCTCCAGTCTCATCTCTTAAGCCTTTTGCCTAGAGCCTTAGTGGTTATAAATGCTTATGTTAGCCAAACCCACAGATGTAATCTGCAGCCCCCTTCAGGGAGGTGGGGCACTGATGCAACTTTAAACTGATTATGTAAGTCTCTTACGGAAAGTAATTTACCCCCTTTGCACGCTGGAATTCCCCAATCAGTCCTAAAAGATTTATCGCTCATTTCCTTGCCTTCTTACCATCCTCCTCCTGCTTGGGTCCTCCATGTCTTATTTTCCTTCCTTGACTAATAGCTAGGCTATAGTCTCCAAGAAACCTAGAGCACAGATCCCTTCAACACTTCTGTTTTGGGCCATCTATTAACATTTGACTTCAGAAAGCATTTCTGGCATACTACACTGATTCAGGTTTCCCAAATGTCCAATTTCACTGATGTGATGGGTAGACCTCTTTGTTCTAAGAGCACAGTTAAAATGTCTTCTGTTGGGAGTACCTTTTGGATCTTTCTCTTAGATTTCTTTTTTTTCTATATCTCAGTATTGATTATCCTTCTTAGAATTTTTCTGCCATGTAGGTGACACAGAAAATGCCCTGGGGCTTCCTGCCACCTGAGAAAAAACTGGGGAGATGAGTCAGGAGGTGTCCAGAAGAAAGGGAGGAGCACGATGCAGATCTAAGCTAGCAGGAGTCCCTGTGGTACCAGGGTAGTAATGCCTAGCTTGCCTGTATAGAGTATTCATTCAAGATCTGGGTCAAGGCCCCAGCTATAGTGTTCCTGAAGTATCCTCAGCATGTCTCTTCCATAGGGACCTGGCAGGTTACTACCACAAATAGGCAGTTGGTCAAAATTCAGTGGTTTGAATATTCTGCTCTGGACCTCATGGAATCATCAGTAAAGATCAAGCATTCATGAAATTCCATAGAGATAGGTTCAACTTCTAACAAAGATTTAGGGAGAAACACTATGCTACTGAACTCAATCAATATATGCTATTTGAAAGAAATATGTACGGGTGCCTGGTTGGCTCAGTCGGTTAAGCATCTGCCTTTGGCTTGGGTCATGATCTTGGGGTCCTAGAATTGAGCCCTGTTCCAGGCTTCCTGCTCAGGTGGAAGTCTGCTTCTCCATCTCCCTCTGCCTCTGCTTCCCACTGATGCTCTCTCTCTCAAATAAATAAATAAAATCTTTTAAGAAATGAAAAATTTGTGTATATGCTGTTTGTAATGCGTATTTGAAAACTATTTAATCCTCCTTTGTAAACTTTTGCTTGAATTAAAACAACAACGAACCAATCTCTTTGCCCTACCTCCACCCAAAAGGGGTATAGAAGTCTAGGAGGAAATTCTGAGAGGCAAACAAGTTTAGACCTAGATATGACCTTGGAAATTATCTCGTTTACTTCTTATTTGAGCTAAGAGAACTGAGAACCAGAGAGGTGAAGGCTGTTCCTCAAGAGCAAGAATAGGATATTGTTCATATTGAAACTTCCAGCACCTAGTGACATGTACATGGCAGACGCTCAGTAAAAGTTTGTCAAATGACTAAATCCATTCCTTGCTACACATAATACAGTGCTTTGCATGCAGTAGGCACGCCAATAAATTTTTATACTGCAATTACTCAGCTAAGAGCAAATGTAGCCAGAGAATGGTGAGACTGGAACCAGACCACAGATGTGTGGCCTTCCTGACACTGGGATTCTCTCTACCCCACTGGACTGTGCCTCTGGAAATACGTGCAGTCATCTAGTCTCCTTGAGATTGAATGCAGTTGAATCATGGAGTCCACTAACCCTACATCCTGTTCTTATACCCCTGCCTTATTCTAGAAAGGAATGATCACTGGATTTGAATGTCCATGGCAACTTTCAATTAACTTTAGAGCTAGAAAGAAGCAACGATGCAAGTAATACAGAAGTCACTGTTTGGCCAGTGCTTCTCTCCCTTGACAGCAGCTGACTTCCTAAAGTTTGCTTAGGAAAATAATAAAATCCATTAATCTTCATTGAGTCCACATTAGCCAGATAGTGGGAGGAGGCCGTGGAAGGATAAAGAATTGTTCAGAGTCAACAAATGAGCACACAGGTAATTATGAGGTCATCAGAGCTCTATCCATGGAGATAAAGGTCAAATAGTGATCCTTCTAATTACTATGAGTGATGATATGTAATATAAGAATGCCTCAGAAATCAAAATGATTCTTCACATTCTATGTGCAAAAGTTTAGACATTTGATGTTCTTGTTAGAGATCTTTTAGTTGCAAGGAAGAGAACCCAGCTAGCTCAACAGTGGGGAGTTTATCATCTTCACAAGCATCTAGATGTAAGAAGTTAGTTATAGCCAAGGTCAAATGGCCTGTAATATCTATTAGGAATCAAGGTCACCCCCTTTGGTCTCTCAGGACCCATTCTGCCTGTCATCCCCACCCCTGCATCTATTTCATTCTCCTTCTCTTCCTAATTTATTCCCTTAGTATTCCGGTTTTAAGTTCTCCAGAGAGAGAATATGATTGGTCCAGCTAGGAAGAGATGTCATTCTTGACCAAAACAGCTGTGGGCTATAGGTAAGACATGACAGAGTCATCTAATCTAGATGATCAAAGCTCTGTCTTTGAGCCGATGCTAGTGAAGGAATAGATTCACTTAGAATTGAGTATGTGGGGAAATAATGACTGTCATTTCTTTATTATAAAAGTAATGTATACTGATTTTTAAGAATACAAGAAGCACAATGTTGTGGGTAGAAAGTATGATCCTCAGTTCACCAATTCAGCTATACAGGAATTACAGTTTTGTTTTCTAGGATAATTTATTGTCTAACTTCATGACAGCTGGGTCATGAGGGTCTACAAGAAAATATCCCCATAGTTCTTCCTGCTGTTCATACCCTTCCCAGGGCTTACTTCATACTCTTGAGCTCTTACCCATGCCAAGGGACCACATAAAAGCCAGAAAGAGAAAGACTGCTGGCACTTCAGTACATAGTTCTCTGTATGTATATATATGACATAGTATGTATGGTCATTTCTGTAGATGACCATTTTCTATATCACACATCCATAATCTTAAACAGCAGAAAATGAGAGCATGATATCACTACCATCATGCTCTAATTTTTCAGTTAACAATGTATTATGCCAGGTGGAATAAGTCAGTCAGAGAAAGACAAATGCTATAGGATTTCACTCACATGTGGAACTTAAGAAACAACAAATGAGCAAAAAGAAAAGAGAAATGCAAACCAAGAAACAGACTCTTAACTATAGAGAACAAACCGATGGTTACCAGAGGAGTTATGAGGGATGGGTTAAATGGGTGAGAGAGATTAAGGAGTGCACTTGTGATGAGCACGAGGTGTTGTATGGAAGTGTTGAATCAATATATTGTACACCTGAAACTAATATTATACTGTATGCTAACTAACTGGAATTTAACACTTTAAAGAAACATTATGTAAAAGCTAATACTCTGGAGTTTTCCCCAGTTTTATAGAGATATAATTGACATACAGCACTCTATAAATTTAGGTTGTACAGTACAATGACTTAATTTACATATATCATGTAAAGAATACCACAATTAGTTTAGTTAACATCTATCATCTCATATGTATGTAATTTTTTCCTTGTGATTAGAACTCTTAGGATCTACTTCCGTAATGACTTTCATATATATCATATGGCAGTGTTAACTATAATCATCATGTTGTACGTTGCATCCCTAGGATTTTGTGCCTTTTGACCACCTTCATCCAATTTCCCCTCACCTCACTCCCTATAATATTCTATTTTTTAAAAATAAATAATAATAGTAATGGTAGCTACCATATACTGTGTATTTATCATGTGCCAGACACCATTTTAAGGGTTCTACATGTTTGTTGAAGCCTCACAACAACTTTATGATTGATATAGATGCTCTTATTATTCCCATTTTATAGATAAAAAAATCAGAGTTGAGGGTTTAAATAACTTTCCCAAGCTGACAGAGGGGAATAGTGTGAAAGTTCCATAAGTTCCTCATTAGTGCACATGTAGGTTTCTTCCAAATTTTCTTACATATAAGCAATACTACAGTGACCATTATAGAGAATATTGGTTGCCATGCCAGCATCTATTTTTATACTTTATACTATTTTATACTTTCCCACCATTAACACCTTGTTTTTCACTTCAGAGTTTCATTTTTCAGTTTCGTGCCTTGGATGAGATTGATCACAGCCCTAGGCCCTTCCTGGATTAAGCCATATAGTCAGGGCTACTTTCCCCACCCACTCTCTATAAATACTTGGAAACATGGGATAAAAATTTACATTCTTATCAATGATGGTAATTATTGGTAAGAATTACCAATTTACATTCTTACCAATGATGTATGAAAATGCTCATTTCGTCACTCTCTTTCAACATTAGGATTATCCTTTCATTGCTACTGTTAATGCCTTGAAATTTATTTTAAATATATGTAATAAAATTAATAAGTAAGATCTAGGAAGACAGAAACAGCATACATGACTTCCATGTCATTATAGAAAAAGAGAAGGACCAAAGAAAATTGGATCATTCTGGTAAAATAAAAGGGAGATTGGAGGAAACAACAATATGTATTTAACAGAAAATAGAAAGAATGAGAGGATAGGACAAAGCCCAGTCTGTCTGAATTATCACACTATATTTAAATAGGTTAAATTCCACTAATCAAAGACAAAGACTCTCAGATTGAACAAAGAACAGTCTAAATGTTGTTGGTAAGAAATATTTAAAATAATAGTGGCTGACCATTTAAAATAATAGTGGCCCACCAATAGTAACTGACTGAGCCACCTGGGTGGCTCAGTCAGTTAAGCATCTGCCTTTGGCTCAGGTCATGATCCCAGGATCCTGGGATCAAGTCCCACTTTAGGCTCCCTGTTCAGCAGGGAGTATGCTTCTCCCTCTGCCCCCCCACCACTCATGCTTGCTCACTTTCTGTCTCTGTCTCTCTCTCTCTCTCACACACACACACATAAAAATAAATAAAATCTTTAAAAATATTAAAATGATACCAAATTAATCTATGACAAAGTAGGCAAAGATATATAATGGGGGAAAAGACAATCTCTACAATAAATGGTGCTGGGAAACCTGGACAGTCACATGCAAAAGAATGAAACTGGGCCACTCTCTAACACCCTACACAAAAAATAAGCTCAAAATGGATTAAAGACTTAAATGTGAGACCTGAAACCATAAAAATCCTAGAAAAGAACATAAGCAGTAATTTCTTGGATCTTGGCCATTGCAACATTTGCCTAGATGTGTCTCCTAAGGCAAGGGGAACAAAAGCAAAAAGAAACTATTGGGACTACATCAAAATAAAAAGCTACACAGTGAAGGAAACCATCCACAAAACAAAAAAGCAACCTACTGAATGGGAGAAGATATTTGCAAATGATATATCTGATAAAGGATTAATACCAAAATACATAAAGAACTTATACAATTCAACACCAAAAACAAACAGTGCAATTTAAAAATTGGCAGAGGACTTGAATAGATGCAGATTTCCAACAGACACATGAAAAGATGTTCAGCATCACTCATCATCATGGAAATGCAAATCAAAGCCACAATGAGATACCATCTTATACCTGTCAGAATGGCTAAAATAAAAAAGAAAAGAAATAGCAAGTGTTGGGAAGGATGTGAAGAAAAAGGAATTTTCATGCACCATTAGTGGGAATATAAATTGGTATAGCCACTGTGGAAAACAGTATGGAGGTTCTTCAAAAATTTAAAAATAGAAATACCGTATGATCCAATAATTCCACTACTGGATATTTACCCAAAGAAAATGAGAACGCTTTTTGAAAATATTTATGTACCCTTATATTTATTGCAGCATAATTTACAATAGCCAGGTCTAAGTGTATATTGATAGATAAACGATTAAAGAGGATGCACATACACACACATACATACATATATACACACACATATATGGACATGTATATCCCATATATATATATATATCCCATATATATGTATGTATATAGAATAGGATATTATGCAGCCATAAAAAGGATGAGATATTGCCACTCAAATAACATGGGTGGACCTAGAGGGTATTATGCTAAATGAAATAATACAGGGGAAAGCAAATACTGTATGATTTCACCCACATGTGGAATCTAAAAGACAAACAAATGAATAAACAAAAAGCAGAATCAGATCTCTAAATACAGAGAACAAACTGAAGGTTGCTGGAGGGAAGGGAGTGGACAATGGGCGAAATTGGTGAAAGGGAGTAGACGATACAGGCTTCCAGTTATGGATTAAGTCATGGGAATAAAAGGTACAGCATAGGGAATATAGTCAATGATATTGTAATAGTGTTATATGATGACAGATAGTAGCTACAACTGTGGTGAGCCTAACATAACATAGAGAAGTTGAATCTCTATGTTGTACACCTGAAACTAATATAACATTGTGGGTCAACCATACTCAAAAAAATTAAAAAATAAAATAAAACAATACCAAAACAATGACAGTTAAAAAAAAAAGGTATATCACAGATAATGTAAACAAAAAGAACAAGTTAAGATCTGACAGAAACCAAGGCAAAAAATTAAACAGAACAAAGGTGAATATTTTTAATAATACAGGGTTCAAGTCACAAAGAAGGTGGAAATCACGACTAACAACAAAAAAACAAATATAAATATAAAGCAAAAACTGGAAAATTTTTAAGGGAAAAAACTATAATTAAGATATACTAACATTTATCAGGGAATATTTTATCAAGTGCAGAAAAAGTAAATAATGGGAACATCTTGAACAATATTAATAATGTGACTGTAATAGATTTAGAATCATTTTATACACAAGTAAATTCAAAGCTTTGTATGTTACATATTGTTTTTAAATGTTTATAGGACATTGAGAAAAACTGGCCAAAAAAACCCAAATATTGCTAAATTCCAAAAAATGGAATTCTTTTTTCATTTTTTGAGGTATAATTGACATATAACATTATATTAGCTTTAGGTGTACAACTTAATGCTTTGATATTTGTATGTATTGGAAAATGATCATCACAACGGTCCAGTTAACATCTATCAGCATACATAGTTACATTTTTTTTCTTGTGATGAGAAGCAAAAAGTAGAATTCTTATAGGACATGTTCTTTGATTATAATATACTAAAACTGGAAAAAAAATCTAAACATGTGGATACGTTTTTTAAAATTTTTTAAAGATTTTATTTACTTATTTGACAGACCAAGATCACAAGTAGGCAGAGAGGCAGGCAGAGCAAGGGGGAAGCAGACTCCTTACTAAGCAGAGAGCCCGACGTGGGGCTCAATCCCAGGACCCTGAGATCATGGCCTGAGCTGAAGGCAGTGGCTTAACCCACTGAGCCATCCAGGTGACCCATGTGGATATATTTTTAAAATTCTAAAGAAGGGGTGCCTGGTTGATTCAGTTGGTTAGGTGTCCGACTCTTGATTTTGGCTCGGGTCATGATCTCGGAGTCCTGAGATCAAACCCTGCATTGAGCCCTGTGCTCATCAGGAAGTCTGCTTGAGATTCTATTCTCTCTCTTCTTCTGCCCCACCATTGTCCCCTTCTGTGCTCTCTCTTTCTGAAATAAACCTTTTAAAAAATAGAAAAATAAAAGGACAACTGAACATACTAGAAAACTTGTGCTTTGATTATAATATTCAAGTTACTAGAATAAGTTTCCCTATGTCCCAAGTTCAGATAGGAAAAAAAAATCAATATTGTATAAATAATGGCTAATATATTAATTCAACAATGCTATATTTTCGTTATTCCTGGTGACTACTAACAGTACATGTTGATATTACTGGTGCAGCCAGTCTGAAAAACAGTATGGAGTTTCCTCAAAAAGTTGAAAATAGAGCTACCCTATGTCCCACCAACTGCACTACTAGGTATTTACCCAAAAGATACAAAAATACTGATTCAAAGGGGCACCTGATGTTTATAGCAGCATTATCAACGATATCCAAATTCGGAAAGAGCCCAACTGTCCATCAACTGATTAATGGATAAAGAAGATATAGAGTATATATACAATGGAATATTACTCAGCCATCAAAAGAATGAAATCTTGCCATTTGCAACAATGTGGATGGAGTTAGAGAGTATTATGCTGAGCAAAATCAGTCAGAGAAAGACAAATACCATGATTTCACTCATATGTGGAATTTTTTAAAAAGATTTATTTATTTATTTGGGAGGGTCCAATCAATTCAATAAGGTAAGTTTTGTAAAGGAAGAGACAGAATTACTACTCTTTGATGATGATGTAATGTTTACTTAGAAAACCCTAGATAATTAGCCAAAGGAGTTATTGGAATTAAAATAACTCAGTCAAGTGGCCTGATAAAAGATAAATACATAAACAAAATAGCTGATTTATATGTTAGCAATAATAATTAGAAGATGAAATGGGAAAAATGTGATTCCCAAAAGCAAGCTGGTTAATGTATGTAAAGCACCTAGCACAGTTCCTAGTAGATAAGAGGTTATATTAACAAGCTATAAAAATAATATTGATCTCATAGATTCCTAAAGGTGAAATTACGGAGACAAAAGATAAATTTTTAAGATTCTTGACTTAATACATGAAAATTATTATTCTAACTTTGAAATTATTAAAATATGGTATACATATAGTCTGGTAATCAATGCCCAGATCAAGAAATAGAACATTTCCAGCACCCCCAAAATCCCCTTGTGTGTTTTTCCTAGTCCCTAGTCATCTTCCTCCCAAGGTTATTTCTGACTTCTGAAAACACAGATTAGTTTTGCCTGTTTTGTACTTCATATAAATGGAATCATACCTATGTAGTCTTCTGTATCTGGCTTCTTTTGCTCAGCATTGTATTTATGAGATTCACCCATATTGCTCGTGGGCTTATAGATAATTCATATTTCTGTATATTTTTTCATTGTACCATGGTTTTCCATTCTTCTGAATGTACCATGGTTTTCCATTCTTCTGTTGATGGGCAATTGGGTAGTTAGGACAGGTGCTGCTATGGGCATGATAACACATGTCTTTTGGTGGACACGTGGATAATTTTCTGTGGCCTACCTACCTAGAATGAGAAGGGCATGTGTTTATTCAGCTCCAGCAGATACTGCCAAGCAGTTTTTCAGTGATTGTACCAATTTATATTCCCAAAAGAAGTGTATGAGGGTTCTAGTTGCTCTGCATACTTGCCAACAGTTTTTCATTTGAGCCATTTTGGTGGATGTGTAGTGATATTGCATTATGGTTTCTTTCTTTCTTTCTTTCTTTCTTCCTTTCTTTTTTTTCTTTTCTTTCTTTCTTTTTTTCTTTCTTTTTTCCAAGTGGTTAACCCTTTTATTACCCAATAGAAGTAATTGACAGTGATCACGTGGTACATCAGGTTTCCCCTTAGAGAGGTTCTGTGAAGTTCAAATTCTCCTGGACACACTCTTAAAAATGGACAAGACACATTAATATCTCCTGATATTAATCATGTTGAAAGAACAGTGATGCTCTCTATATAACTTACTCCTATACAATATCTGTTTCAGTTTTATATGCAGATTCTTAATCTGGAATAGCAGTTGTCAAATTGTCAGGATCCAGCACAAAAAGTAATTGCACAGCCCCCCTACAGTTTATAAATTATAGACACAGATTAGTTGTCATTTAAAGAAGCACATTTAAATACAAAATAGGAAAAAAAATAAATACAAAATAGGAGTTTTGAAAGGATAAAATAAAATTTTGTATAAATTAAAGTTTATTCTTTTCTCTACATATACATGATCAGAGGCTACTTTTACTTAATTTTAGGTGTTACATGATTAAGAAACCCAAATATCATACTATGCATTGAGCACCATTTTAATGCTTTTCAAACATTAATTCATACAATTCTCGTAACTGCCCTGGGAGGAAGATACCATCATTCCCATTTCACATATACGGAAATTGATGTATAGATGGCTAGATAATGGGCTCAACATCAAAGATCTAGTAAGTAGGACTGCCAAAACTTTAACTGAGGCACAATCATAACTGCTACTCCATTCCTATTAAGAATGATCTATCTCAAAAGTCATTCATTATTAAATCAATCCCAAATTCCCAGGTGCCCTGGTGCATTATGGTTTTAATTTGCACTTTCATCATGACTAATAAAGTTGAGCACCTTTTTATATTTATTGGCTGTTGTCATGTCTGGCAAAATGTCAGTTAAGGACTCCACTCATTTCTTGATTAGGTTGTCTCTCTCTTTGATTTGCAAGAGTTCTTTATATATTCTTGCTATGAGTTTTTTGTTAGATACACATATTGAAAAGATCTTACTCCACTCTATGGATTGCCTTTTTATGTTCTCAGTGGTATCTTCTTGTGAATAGAAGTCCTCATTATTTTATTTTATTTTATTTTATTTTATTTTATTTTATTAAGATTCTATTCATTTATTTGAGAGAGAGAGGAAGCACAAGCAGGGGGAACAGCAGAGGGAGAGGGAGAAGCAGGAGCCCAATGTGGGGCTCAATCCCAGGACCCCAGGACCACGAATGGAGATGAAAGCAGACACCCAAACTGACTGAGCCACCCAGGCATCCCTAGAAGTCCTGTTTGTTTATTTATTTTTAAAGATTTTATTTATTTGAGAGAGAGAGAGAGAGAACACAAGCAGGGGGAACAGCAGACAGAGGGAGAGAGGAGCAGACTCCCCACTGAGCAGAGAGCCTGAAGTGGGGCTTGATCCCAGGACCCTAGAATCATGACCTGAGCCAAAGTCAGCCACTTAATGACTGAACCACACAGGTGCTCCATAGAAGTCCTGTTTAAAAACAATTCTTGGCCCACTGCAAGGTCACAAACATATTTCTCTGTTTTCTTCTAACCAAACTGCTTTTTTTCTCCAATGCCATGAAATTATTTTAAGTTCTTTTTCTTCATGACTGAATATACAAATAATGGAAGTAATGGAAGCATTCTTTTGTAAAGATGGTTGGAATATATAAAAATTTATTTGTTGGATTTTCTTTAAGTAGTCCTCCAGAGCAACTTGGGGAAAAGCAGGAAATGCTTTCACAAGAACACTTTTGCAGAAGGGCCTAGCATGTTTTAAGTGCCAGCATCCTGGGCTAGCAATGACACAAATTTTTCATCCCTCACATTTATATCTTGGTTCTTCCATAGAAAATCCTCTTGTGAAACACCATGTATTGTATTTGTCAAACATACAAATATCTAAGGGAAGGAACACCCCTCTCCTTCTACCACGATAGGGCGTTGCTCTCAAGCATGTGACAATGCCCTGTGCTTTTCCCATGTGACTTGTGGCATGAGCTGTATGAAGTTCCTTTTCACCCAGTAGTTCTAGTGTTAAATGAAGAGGAGAGGTCTGTGCGTTTTCAGCATAGTTTTTCAGTTCCTGGTGTTATGATAGGCTTTGTCATCCAAATTTTGTCTCCTTTACTAATGACTGTCATAAGCCATATTTTAGTCAGAGTATATCTTTTGATAGCAGCTTCCCAGCTGCTTTTTTTCCTCAGTCCCCCATGGTGGGGGCCTGGCTTTTCATTCCCTCTGGGGCTCTGCGAGGTCAGTCTGGGGCCCAGGAGTGGGGCTTGCCTCCTCTGGTGCCTCCCCTAGTTCACGGGCCACCGGCTGCTGTGGTGGAATGTTACAGGATATACCATCCGCATGTTTTTTTTTTTCAAAACTGCATTCACATCAGTCTAATTGTTTTCTCAGAGACTGAGTCCTTAACCAGCCTGAGCCAGTTCCACATTGAAGGGCCTCAATGCAAGAGCAGAGCTCCAGGATTCTGCAGGGAGGGGCTGGGAGCATAAAGATCCCCTATCATCTGGTTTCTGCAGCTCCACGTTGTGTCAGGTTGGCGGTAGAGGTTTCTCCTGGACCCCATAGGCTGTAGGTCAGTGGCTGCTGCACAGGCTGGGGACCCCAAATTGCTTTTTAAAGTGGGGAAATGGCAGGATACACAGCCCCCAGTTATGCATGAATGCTTGTTTTGTCATATGCATGTAGGCCCTAGTAAGTTCCCAACTGGCCAGAGCATCCTACCTTTCAGTAGGGCCTAGAGTCCAGTGGTGCCTGACCTGTTCTTTCAATAGCTGGGGAATTGCATCATTTACCAATCAGACACTGGTCACAAAATGACCTGTTATCCCCTATTACATTAATATCCTCTCTTCGGTAATGTTCTGGTTTAGGGTGATATGTTTTATCCATCAACATTAGTATTTCATCTGTCTCAGGGTGGCCTGTTCCAAGGTCATGCTCCAGCAAACTTGGAAAGACAATTTAAAAAAGAATAATGAGGCTGGCTATCAGTTGGGGCAGCATGTGACTCTTGACCGCAAGGTGTAGAGAATACTAAAAAAATTAAAAATAATAGTATTTACTGAGCACATATCAAGGCGCTGTGCTAAGAGCTTTATGCATATTATCTCATTTAATCTACACAAAATTCTATGAGGCAGGAATGATTATTAACCCGGTTTTAGAGAAGAAGAAACTGATGTTCAGTGAGGTTAAGGAAATTGCCCCAAGGGACCTAGTCAGTGAGTGTTGGAACTAAGTAAGTGCTAGAATGGGGGCTGAAATGCAGGCCTGCATATTCGATGCCTATGTCTAGCTCCCTAGGCATGCGCGTGCATCTCATATTCATGCCGTGCAAGCCAGTTTGCTGCAGATGGAAAGTCTTTCCTATAATCAAGCCAGTAGTGCTAGCATATTACGTTAATTGAAACATCACAATGTAATTGGACTTTTTATGATCTAGCTCTGGCCTCTATCTGCAACCTTCAACTCTCCCCTTGGAGTTTGTACGTAGTAGAACCACTGCTTCTAGTGCCCCGAGAACCTCATGCTGTCCATGGCTTCCTGCCTTGAGACATACTATTCTCCTTGCCTCAAATGTCCCGTCACCTCAATTACCTGAAAAATTCCTTTGAAATCTAGCTAATACCTCTTCCAGTAGACCCTCCCTAATTTTCCTCTGACAATGTTAACCATGCTGTCCTGTGTACCAACCTCTATCTTTTATATAAAAATATATTGTGGGGTGCTCAGTCGGTCAAGCATCTGCCTTCAGCTCAGGTCATGATCCCAGAATCCTGGGATCGAGTACCACATCAGGCTCTCCCTGCTCAAGCAGGGGGAGCCTGCTTCTCCTTCTACCCTTCTCCCCTGCTTGTGATCTCCCTCTCTCCTTCTCTCAAATAATATATATATATATATATATATTGCTCATTCATTCCTTTAACATTAAATACTATTCTTTTCAGGCATTGGGTTAAGTACCGGGAATCAGAGGGTCAAATGACACTTTTGGAGAAAGAGGACTTCATGCTAAAGCATGGACATAAGCAAGCTAAGTGCCAGTTGTACCCCACAGCTGACATAAAGTATAGGTTTCGACAGGTTGGGGCGGGCGAGAAGGCATGCTGGGAGAAAAGTGTGATAGGGCATTCTGATTCAGCCCAAATTTAGGACTCAGAATTTATCTGTTCATGGAAAACAAGAGCTGGCAATGCAGCTGGGCATTTATTTGAATAAATGTCAGGGATGGGGAACAGGATGGCGTCTGTTCAGCATCTTGGACTAATTTTGAGCCCTTGTGGGGAGGAGGAGTTAGGACCAACGCTGAGAGAGTTGTTTGAAAAGACGACTTTGAGCTCCTCTGGAAGCAGGGAAAGGCCATTCTCCTTGCTTTCACACAGAGCCCAACCCTGCAGCCGGATTGTGAATGGTAGCTTTCAGCACGCTGGCGGGTAGCCCCCTGCGCTGGGGAGACTGGCATTTTCACAGTGGGCCCTGTCAGCACTGGCAGCGGCAGGCAGGGGTGTAACGCCCTTCAATGGCTTCATGAGTAGAGGGCATTGAAGAACGGGAACTGGAGCAAGAAAGGAAGAAAAGGCTGGATGCTGCATGCCCAACCATGGCTGACCCACTGGCTCCTGAACCTACGGAGACACACCTGAGGCCTTCCACTTAGCAGAGGGGCAAGAGTGTGAATGCCATCGAGGCTACCGGTAATCTTGAATTCTAACCACACGCTATTGAGTCCTGAAGACATCTGAGTTAACATCTTTACTTGCTATTAGGAAGCTGTGCCTCATTCATCTTTCTGGTTCGGGTCCTAACACAAATCCTGACACACAGTAACTGCCAACAGAATATTTATGGATTTATTTAATGAAGGAGCTAAAAGGGGTCAGAAAAGGGAGGGTGGGGACTATCATATACACAGGCACCTGAATAACATGGGATGATTTGTTCCTGATCCAATCAGACCCAGAATATGAAACAGACATGGAATCTGCTGGCACGTGTGGGAGGTGCGGAGACAAATTCCGTGGCAGTTAGAAAGCAAGCTGGCTGCCAAGATGGAGAAGAGGCAAAATTTAGTCTTGACCTTCCATAATCCTAAGGCTCCCAAAATTCAGGGGAACCGGAAATACCAAAGGGTGAGGAGGTACCTAATTGTAGGTCAGATGGGAGGAAGAGGACTTACTTAAAGGCGGGCCTAGACGGAGTGTCCTAAAGATAGAGAAAAGATCACCCTGGGTAGGAAGAGACATCCACAGATCAAACCCACATGGGGATCCTTAAGGGAGAGATGAGTTGGAGACCCTGGGGATCAAGGGTGATCTTTTTGGTAGGCAATATTTCCCTCATCTTTGTAGCCTACCCTCCCCGTCAGCAAACATCTGAATGTCACGATGCCACCCCAGAGGCGGCAGCAGCATGTGGATCAGACACACATCTACATCCGAATGTTCTGTGGCAGCCTGTGTGGTTTTGGTCTCCTAATGTTGATCTGCTCAACCCCACTGAGCTGGGTGCAATTCCTGGTGATCAAGAATGGCCTTGAGCTCTACGCAGGACTCTGGATCTCGTGCAGCCATGAACTGTGCTGGAGCAGCACACCCAAACCACCCTGTGAGTGCCACCGAACCAGGCCCCACAGTTCCCAGAGCTTTCAGCCACGTTGGCTCTTCGTCTCTCTTCCTTCAAGATCCTTTTACCCTCACCTCTTTGAGTCCAAGATGGTCTCAGGCAAATTGTGAATGTAGCCATGCTTTTCCTAGGTGTTCTCAGTGTACCCTTTCTCCCTCTGACTCCTGGTTGCTTCCTCTCCCAGCTTAGTAGTTGATACTCTCTTTACTCTCTGGGAAGAACTCTCTGGGCCTTTATAAGCTGTCACTGCGAAGCAATGTGGTGAGTATTCTAATGTGGCTGTAGAAATACAAGTATTTGATCAGAATTGGGAAACAAAGTGAAGTGTCTCAGCCTCCATCAGATTTAACTTTTTAAAATTTTTTTCTTTAAGATTTTATTTATGTATTTGAGAGAGAGAGTGTGAGAGAGAGAGAGCACAAGTAGGGGGTGAAGGAGAAGCAGACTCACCACTGAGCATGGAGCCCCATGCGGGGCTCGATCCTAGAACCCTGAGATCAATGACCTGAGGCAAAGGCAGATTCTTCACCGACTGAGCCACCCAGGCGCCCCAGATTTAATTTCTAAGGTCAATTTGTTCTTCTGCTAACAGTAGAAGGGAATACAAATGCATGTCAGATATGCGGTATGACAAATGCCAGCTATTTAGAATAAGTTATTAACGTCAAATTTTATGTGAATTTAGGTACATCTAAAAATGCAATACAAAACATTTAAAAGTAAGTTTATAGGGCCAGAAGATACTATATGCATGAGGTTTTTTATTTAATTTAATTTATTTATTTGACAGAGAGAGACGGAACACAGGCAGGGAGAGTGAGAGAGGGAGAAGCAGACTTCCCACTGAGCAGAGAGCCCGATGTGGGGCTCGATCCCAGGACCCTGGGATCATGACCTGAGCCGAAGGCAGATGCTTAACAACTGAGCTACCTAGGCACCCCTATAAGTTTTTTAATCAGAACCAAAACTTAGAGGAAAGACGTAACTACACTAAACAGTTTCCCCATCATCCTCAAAAAATACATTTACACAGAGAAACAGGTATTGTGAAAGAAAACATGCACGAAAGAAGCATTTATGTCTCCTTGTCAGACAAGCAGGGGCCCCAGATGCTGGAGGTGGGGTTGGGGGTTGCACCTCGGCTCCACCCTGAGCTAGAGCATCTACGCTATGTGGAGTTAAGGAGCAAGATCTTGAGATGAAACTAAAATCAAAGGCAGGCATATAATTCAATTGCATTCTTCAGCTTCAAAGAAAAACTAGGGAGAATATTTGCGACAAATATGAAAGATAAAAGGATAAATGGCATTGATATTTTAAAAAACATATTATTAATAAAAAGGTGAATACCCCCAATAAATAAATTCTTAATAAACAGTTCACAGAACAGAAACTAAAAATGTCTAATAAACATAGGAAAAATCATTTAACCTTAATCGATCATTAAAGAAAGGCAAATCAAATGAACAATGAGATAGGATTTTTCAAACATGACATTAGCAGAGATTTTTAAATGATGCACAATGTTAGACACTCTCATACACTGGGGACCATAAGTGGGTATAACCAAAGCAATATGATTATGTGTATCCAGAGATTTACACTAGCAAATTCCATTTCTAGAGAAATTCTAGGAATTCATGAGTGTAAGATACAGGCATAAAAGGAGTAGAAGATATAGGCATAAAATTGAGCTGCAATCATATATATGTAATTGTGCCCAGGCTAAAATTCAGGACTTGACATTATTATTTTAATGTCTAATGAGTCAGAATCTTGGAATTTGGGGGAACGTGAGTGGCTCAGCCAGTTAAGCAACTGCCTTTTGGCTCAGGTCATGATGCCAGGGTCCTGGGGTTGAGCCCCACATCAGGCTCCTTGCTCAGCAGGGATCCTGCTGCTCCCCTACCTACCACTCCCCCTGCATGTGTTTGTTCTCTCTCTCTCTCTCTCTCTCTCTCTCTCAAATAAATAAAATCTTTTTTAAAAATCTTGGAATTTGCCACAATAGCAAATAGTTTATTTCTTGCAGCCTGGAATTCACCTGAGGCCAACTGTTAATGATTTAGAGAAGGTCAACTGAGTCCTTTAAGTACACAATTATAAGTCAAGTATCTACCCTATTTCCAATGTTCACTAGTCCCAATTCTAAGTAAGTAGTCTGCAATACAGAGCTCATAATGAATTCCCCAAATGTAATGAGTATGTCCAGGTCTCATCAACCTGCGACAATATATTATCATTGCCCCAAACATTATTGTCCAAATTCGAGAACTTTGAATTTTTACCTACTGACAGCGAGAATTTATCCCCCTTTTCTATGGTAAATCTGTCATTTCTAAGAGTTTCATGGGGACTCTCTCAGGTGTTCTCAAGAATATGTGTGCTCATGGTCTTGTGTCCTGGACTCCCATGAGGCCACTGTGGCTCTGGCTCTGACTTGACCTGGTTCTAGATGACTGATGGCTTCTCTGCTGTAGTTGTTGCTAATGAAATGAGGAAGAGGTGGGGAGTAGTAGACACCATTCTTCACTTTTATTCCTAAGTCTCAAGTGTAGAACAGACCCTTCTCTTAACTCTCCTATGGCACAGGTGAGATCAGACCGTAGCGTAAAGGAATGTTTTGGCACAGAGGATAACTTGAACCATCTGGAGGACTGTAGGGAAGCAGGGTAGGTTTTTTAGTCAAAGCACTGGGGCCTCCAGAGCCAGGCCCTGGGAACCACTGCACGTGAGACACAGCCAAGCTGGGTGGGGATGCTTGATTCTGGCACTCCAGTGGGGTCACCAAGAAACCTGAATCCTCAGCCAGTTTCACAGCCTCCTCTCCAGGCTGCTGGTCCCCATCCACGACTTTTTCCATTCCCAAACTACCTTCTTCTCCTTGAGTCTGGGGAGGTTTTGTCTCGCCTTTGTGTGGTTGGAATGAAGGTGTGATGTCAACAGCGTGGAGGTTATATTTGGCTAAATAAGTGGGTCAATCCCTCAGCAGCACCTTTTTTATCCATATCCACACCCCACCTCCACTCACTCAGTCTAGTTCCTTCATGTTAAAAGGAGCCTGATCCTTTCGGAGAACTACCTCCCTATCCTGGCTTTGATTTTTGCTGAAGGACTTAGGATGCAGTGAGAGGAGTCCCACCCCCAAATCTCTTTGGTACAGCGGAGTACCAGGTGCTTGGCCTTTCCTATGGCTGGCTTCTCTCCTATGCTTCTTCCTTCTCACATCATCTTGGCTTCCTCCACTGATTCCTTCCAGAGTGTCAACACCTGTAAAGGAAAAGAGCATCTAGTGTTAACTAAGCTTATTTGTTAGAGCAAGAGCAAGGTGAGGTATAGCCCTGCCCCTCTCACCTTCCAGAACCTCCAGGACAAAGTTTTACTTTCATAACAGTAGATCCTGCACACCAGTTACAAACAAACCGCCAAATGGTGAGTGTTCTCAGTTCGCTGAGAATCGTTACTGCTTTCTGGTAGAGTCGTATTCCTTGCAGTAGCTTTTATGTCCTACCTGATGGTGCTCTGAAGTACAGAATCACTGACTGCGATGACCCTGAGGACCCTACCGAGGATCTTAGCAAGCTTTTCAAACATTCGGATCTCTCTCTTCCCCTCCAAATTGAAATTGACATCCCCTCTCTTCCCAAGGTGTTAGCTTCTTTGCCTTCAGTAAACTGGGATGTTTGCCTTGCTTTTTCCGCAACCCAAGTCCACATCCAAGAATATGACTAAGGAAATCTTCAGAAATGTTTGGATAAAGATAACGTAGGTGGGTGTTTCTTATATCTAGGACACTTCTCTTTCATTGGACCAAAGCTTCTTACCGAAAAGTAGGGCCTTTTATAACTTAGGTCCTAAGATCTTGGAAACTTTGACAAGTAAGCTGCTGGCTTTTGGTCTTAGAGGAGATGGAGGCTCAAACTCAGCTTTAGGATGTTTCTTTTATTTTGCTCAGTGAAAAAGAAAAAAAACTTTGAAGTTAAACAAATGCACCCATTTTATATAATGCAGCCAAGTGTTTAGTTTGGTCAGAAAATTAGTTTTGTATGATTATAACTAGTTGACTTTTTTCCTTGGGAAGTGAGACTATTCTATGATGTAAATCTTCACTTGTTCCTTTGTGGGTGTGAGTGATCATGTTTATGTAGTTTCAGGAGATGAGGATCTAAGAGAAGATTGTAAGAACATGAAGGCAGGTTTTCCCCTCATTGGTAGAAGAAAGACTAGACTGTAACATGTCTTAGACAGGACTTGGACTGGGTATCTTAGTACACTTTTATGTTGTATTTCACTTGAACTAGCATAAGCTAAAGAGAGAACCTATTTATGAAGATTCAGAAGAATCTCATAGATTCCCAAGGGCAGGAAGTTTGTTGTCCCTTAGGAGATTCCAGAAGAGACTAGGATCTCAGATGAAGAAAAATCAAGCCTACCACTCAGTCTCTTTAGAGATGCTTTGACGCTCATCTTTGTTTATACTTTGCTTTATCACTACAGCTCAGTTTTTCCTGTTTACTAGTATATAAATGCCCAAAAAGTGATATCTCTGTATCATTGGCAATGTGTCTATCTTCTTGGTTCAAGAAAACAAAGTACTATATATGAGGAAAGTAGCATCAATCAGTCTCAAATCCAAATTTCCAAGCGTAAGAATCAAATTAGTCCAACATAGGTCAGAGTTCCTTCCTTTTTCCAATTAGCTATGGTCGGGGGACTACAGGCAAAGGGCCAGGGCTATAGGCAAGGGCTGCTAGGTCCTGTGGGGGACTGTGGGCTAAATACCAGGAACGTTGCCTATCACACTGGGCTTCATGCAGCTAAAAGCAGGCTGATGGCTCTGACTGGCTACATATCTTGCTAATTCTGTGTGACCCAGGTTTCAGGAAATGCGTTGCTCTTGGGTTATCATTTTTTTAAAAGATTTTATTTATTTATCTGCCAGAGATAGAGAACACAAGTAGGCAGAGCAGCAGGCAGAAGGTGAGGGAGAAGGAGGCTCTCCACTAAGCAGGGACCCTGATGAGGGGCTCAATGCCAGGACCCTGAGATCATGACCCAAGCTGAAGGCAGATGCTTAAATGACTGACCCACCCAGGCACCCCGAGTTATCTTGTTTTAATGTGGCTAACTTGTTTTGGCCACAGAACAACTCACCTCTGTGGGTAGGCATGTGGTTTCCCTTCATTGACTTTACTATTATCAATGATGTTAGTAAGGGGTGAGTTCTAGAGAAGAAAATGAGACTTAAGAGGCAGATCTTAATCTGGGATAAGCTTTAATATATTTTCTTCTCTCTTGGTTAGTTGGAAGCTGAACTAGGATTCTCAGGCACAGAAGTGCTTAGAGAATTTTCAGTGGTAGAGACGAGCTGGCCCCTGCTACCCTGAGACAGGAAAGAAGCTAGACAAGGCGGCACCCTCTAAAGGATATTGAAGAGATTGCAGGATCTGTAGCATCTCAGAAGAGCTTTATTTACTTGCAATTGTGTGTTATCCTTTATTTCTTTTTTAAAAGGCTTTTAATTTAAATTACAGATAGTTAACATACAGTGTTATATTAGTTTCAGGTGTCCAATATGGTGATTCAACACTTCCCTACAGCACCCAGCGCTTATCACAACACGTGTCCTCCTTAGTCCCCATCATCTATTTCACCATCCCCCACCCCCAATCACCTCCCCTCTGGTAACCTATCAGTTTGTGTTCTAGAGTTAAGAGTCTATTTTTTGGTTTGCCCCTCTCTCTTTCTTTTTTCTCTTTGCTCATTTGTTTTGTTTCTTCCATTCTATATATGAGTGAAATCATATGGTATTTGTCTTTTCTCTGACTTATTTCACTTAGCATTATACTTTCTAGATTCATCCATGTCATTGCAGATGGCAAGATTTCATTGTTTTTTTATGGCTGACTGATAGTCCACAATAGATGGATGTAGAAACACAGATATAGATATGTACACACAATATAGATAGATGTGTGTATATATCTATATATCTAGATCACATCTTCTTTATCCATTCATCAATCAATGGACATGGGCTGTTTCCATAATTTGGCTATTGGTAGATAATGCTATAAATACTGGGGTGCATGTATCTTAAAAAATTGCTGTGGAAGTCAAGGGAAGGATCTGTTTCATATTAGGGAAGTTGTAGCAAAAAGTAATTTTTGGCATGCCCCTTCTTCTCTCTTACCAACATCCGGTCTGCAGAGAGCAGAGATCTTGAGCCAGGAGGTGAGGGAAGAAGTGTTATGGTGCTTGGGTAAGGGCTTTGGAGCTAAAGACCTTTTAAGCAGACCTCTCCCTGAGCAACCTCGAGGAAGGGTCTTGAGGAACTCTCAGGAAAAAAAAAAGCAAATAGAAGATATTTTTAGGATGTTAAATTCCTGCAATCAAGTAAATTCAAGCTTGAAATCATTACAGTATGGGAGTTTAAGTAAATAGGACTTCATTTTGTAGTCATAGGCTAACAAGGCACATGCAAGTCAGATATATTTAAAAGAGAAAAAACAAATAGAAACAAACTACAAGTCCAATAATGGTTAAATCATTAAGTGAAACATGTTAATATGATAAATTAAATAAAATTAAAAATGATGATTACAACAGGTGATTTGGGAGGGGAAATCTTACCATAGAATCTTAAGGAAAAAAATCACTTGATTTTTAGTACCATATCCACTATGTACAGAGGATAGAAAAATACTGGAAAGAAATAATATAAAATGCCCTTGGTAGTGGGATTGTAGCTGTTTTTCTTCCTGCTTCTTTGTACTTTTCTAGCCTTTCCAATGCTTATATTGAACATGTATTACTTTTAGAATTAAAATTAGGAATAAGAAAATGTTTTAATCTGTGTCATGATGTTAGAGTCTCACCTTTTAGAAACTAGTTTACAGGGGCGCCTGGATGGCTTAGTGGGTTAAGCCTCCACCTTCGGCTCAGGTCATGATCTCGGGGTCCTGGGATTGAGCCCCGCATCGGGCTCTCTGCTCAGTGGGGAGCCTGATTCCCCCTTTCTCTCTGCCTGCCTCTCTGCCTACTTGTGATTACACTCTCTGTTAAACAAGTAAATAAAATCTTAAAAAAAAAACAACAGCTAGTTTACATCTAAGTTAAATGTGTTAATGCAGCCAGAACTATTTGTATATCATCTTCAGTTTTACAATAAAGGCTTTACCTTCACAGTAAATAATTACAATTATCAATGAAAAACTGGGAAGTAAAATCCTTACTTATGCCCTGGTTGCCACATGGCGAACTCTGCTTCAGCCTCCTTAGTCCTCACGCCCTTCTCTAAGCCTCTGTCTGGTTTTCTTAAAAGAGGTCCCCTGCTGGACTAACCAAGCCTTCCCTTTCTCCTCCTTCTTGGCAGATTACCTTCAAATTTCCAGGGCTTTCTTCCTCATCTCTCTCTTCTCCATAGTCGTTGCCCTTGCCTGGCTCATCAGCTCTTGCCTGCCCAGAAGAGGAGGCTTAACCACCAACTTGGATCTGAAGGTCTCCATGCTCAGCTTCATTGCAGGTACAGACCTAGATTGGCAAGGTAATACCAGGGTGAAACTGTCAAACAAACCAAGTTTCCCGGTGGGGCTTTCCTCCTCTTTTTCTTGTCCCTTTCCTCTTCTTTAGTATCACATCCAGTTGCCAGTTACCTGCCCTGTTTTACTGTATAAAACACACCTCAAGGTGACTTAGCCCAGGGGAGAGGTAGAAGCCCCTTTCTCTTTCCCATCTTGGTCAATCCCTAAATTTAAATTCTGCCATACATATGGCATCTGGAAGCAGAAGGAGAGTTGGGGGTGATGGTCAAGGCAGACTAAAGACACTGATGCATTGTGACATCTTTTCTTCTGGTCCTAGCCATCTCCCTGCTCCTCTGCCTCGTCCTATTTCTGGCACAGGTTCACTGGCATGCTAAGGATGCCTTGGAGCCTGATTTCCTATGGGCCTATCATATTAATTGGTGGAGTGACTTCTTATACACGTTTTCTGGTGAGTCATTCCCCTGCCTAATGCAAGAAGGATAGAAGAGGAAGTCCCTTCTTGAAAGGGAGGGTAGAGTCTGGGAGAAATAGAAGCACTGACTGTTCCTATTTAGAACATTCATACATGGAGAAGCAGCATGATATGGTGAGGAAAGCATGGATTTTGGAGTCTGGAAACCTAGATTTAGCGATCTGTTCTACCATTAACTGAGGCATGCACAGGTTGAGCAACTTGCCTGGGACTTTACAGAAAGTTGTGGAAATATCAACTATCAACTATCATTGAATCCAGGAGGTTCAAGCTTTGTCTTTACCATGTAAGAAATACTGTATTGCAATGAGAGCACAGGAGGATAAAGAAACTGCTGAGGGAGAGGAGGGTTGGTTCTTAGAACTGAGAAAAGCATGAGTAAGAATTTTAAAAGTCAAAAGACTATCTCTGTTTTGAAACTCACCTCAAATTCTTCTCCTTTAGGGATCATCTCCTTCCTCAACTACATAACTTTCAGATTTCCTTCCCTTGATCGAAATGTCAGTGCAGTTCCCAAAGAGCAGTCAAGGCTGGGGGTTGGCCCAGTGACTACAGTAGTACCTGATGAAGATGAAAGTTTAAGGTTTGATAAGGAATCTACAATTGAGGAAGAGAAAACAACCCCAGAATCAGAACTGTCATGGTGATAGGAAAGCCCAACTACTACTTGTCTTAAAAACGGAGGAGAGGCTGAACTGGAAATGATGGTGCAGATTCTAGGAAACTCTCCTAATATCATGTCCATGTTACTGAAGGAGAAAGCATTAAACCTGCTGAAATGTGTTTTGTGTGCACTGGATCTAAAATATGTATTATAGTCATAAAGAAAATAATAAAAGTTTACTTAAGAAAAAATTTCTAAGAGAATACATCAGTGGTTAGGGTCATGAAGGAAAGAAACTAGCAACAGATACAGATCAGAGATCTCTTTGGGCATCAGGGATCTTACAGACCAGAATGATTCATGGAGAAAGATGCCACCTAATTATACTTGAAATTTTCTTTTTGTGTGTGGCCTTGAGCACACTCAGGATGCAAGACATTTAGTTAATATTGTTGAATCTGAATTGCAAACAATGGAATGAATACCAGTGGAGATAATACCTACCATCCAAAGAAGCTGAAGGGTGCTTGGGTAGGGGGTGGGTTCTGGGGAATCCGTGAGATCCATTTCCTATGAGGATTGGTAATTTGAAACCCTTACAGTCTTATTACATGAAGCCACTGCTTCTCCCTAGGTGGGGAAATATCTTAACCAGGCCCCCCACAAGCTCTCTGAAATTCTACACAGAATTTATGTATGCACTTTTCTGTGAAGAAAGCCACAGGCTCCATCAGATTCTTCGTAGGCCTGTGACTCTTTCGATTTCTTGGGCATCAATTTTGTTTTAATGAACCAGATGATGCTGAAGGACTCTCTCCAGCCTACGTATATATGTGAACCAAGTTGAAAGATTTTTTTCCATGTTTTGTATACCCAGTAAAACTAAGTGAGGGGGGCTGCTGATGATTTCAGGCCACCGCGTAAGTCTTTGGATGGTTAAAGATCCTTTTCAACCCCAAACCAGATTCCATGCAGAAAGTCTCTGACATTCATTTTTTTAAAATTCTTTTAATTTCTTTTCAGCGTAACAGTATTCATTGTTTTTGCACCACACCCAGTGCTCCATGCAATCCATGCCCTCTCCAATACCCACCACCTGGTTCCCCCAACCTCCCACCCCCCGCCCCTTCAAAATCCTCAGATTGTTTTTCAGAGTCCATAATCTCTCATGGTTCACCTCCCCTTCCAATTTCCCTCAACTCCCTTCTCCTCTCTAACTCCCCTTGTCCTCCATGCTATTTGTTATGCTCCACAAATAAGTGAAACCATATGATAATTGACTCTCTCTGCTTGACTTATTTCACTCAGCATAATCTCTTCCAGTCCCGTCCATATTGCTACAAAAGTTGGGTATTCATCCTTTCTGATGGAGGCATAATACTCCATAGTGTATATGGACCACATCTTCCTTATCCATTCTCTGACATTCATTTTGTCCTTTATTCTTTTAGAAGCTACTATTATGACTCTACTGGTTCAGGTTCCATACTTCTTCTCCCCAAATCTGACAATGGAATGGACTAAAATGCCCAGTTTCACCCCTTGCCGCTCTTAAAGATAAGCTTTTGGGTCCTTTTGGTTTAATTTAGAGATTTATTGGTAACTTTTGTAGAAAAAAAACATAACAGACATGGAGCAATTATGTAGTTCCTTTTTTGTTTGTTTGTTTTTTAAAGAGAATTTTACTTGAGTGGTTCTTACAATTGATGTAGTTTTTATAATTCTGGTCCCTGATCAGGAATACACAAACAATTCCACATGGTAACTGAAAGCCCATTAAATTATTTTTAAAGATTTTATTTAGAGGGGCGCCTGGGTGGCTCAGTGGGTTAAAGCCTCTGCCTTCAGCTCAGGTCATGATCCCAGGGTCCTGGGATCAAGCCCCACATCGGACTCTCTGCTTGGTGGGGAGCCTGCTTCTTCTTCTCTCTCTGCCTGCCTCTGCCTACTTGTGATCTCCATCTGTCAAATAAATAAATAAAATCTTTTAAAAAAAATATTTTATTTAGATATTTATTTGAGAGAGAGAGATCATGGTGGGGAGGGGCAGGCTCCCCACTGAGCAGGGAGCCCAATGTGGTACTCAATCCTAGGACCTTGGGATCATGACCTGAGCCAAAGGCAGACACTTAACCGACTGAGCCACCCAGGCACCCTAGATTAATATTTTAGCTTTTATTCCTAAGGATAAGAGTTTAGCAGCACATGCATGTGTGCACCCCCCTTAGAGACACACATGAAAACACATTTATACTGGCACTGCACTTTGAACCTGTCTTAGAAAACTCTCCATGTTGGCTCCTCTTCCTAGCAGGTGACCTTAGTTATAGCAAAATGACCTGTGCCTCCTTACTTCAAGGGCCTCATTTCAGAGGCTCCTCAGGCAATTCCAGAGCCTTTGCAAGAACATATATCTATCGAAGTCCAGCTCCCCTTCCTCCCACACCCCTCATTCACTAAGTATACCCCACACATTGACTGATGAAGAGTTTATTAAGGTCACAAGCTTTATTTATAATTCAGTTTGAATACTTTACTTGTAGGACTAAACTGACAAGAGAGCTAAGTGTTCATGACTCTTTAGGAGATGGAAATCTTAAGTGGGATGAGAAGAAGGAAGTAGGTCTGAGAGTGGAAGATGCTAGATTATAAGAAAATAAGCATAGGGGCACCTGGGTGGCTCAGTTGGTTAAGCGACTGCTTTCAGCTCTGGTCATGATCCTGGGATCCTGGGAGTAAGCCCTGTGTCAGTCTCCTGCTCCTTGGGGAACCTCCTTCTCTCTCTCCCTCTGCCTGCTGCTCCCCTTGCTTGTGCTCTCTCTCTCTCCCTCTTTCAAATAAATAAATAAATAAATATTCTTTAGAAAGGAAGGAAGGAAGGAAGGAAGGAAGAAACCTCTCTTTAAAAAATAAAAAGAAGAGGAAGAAGAAGAAGGAGTAGGAGGAGCAGGAGGAGGAGGAGAAAGTAACCATAAAGGCTGTGACTTTTAGCAGAGAATGGGTAGTAATTATAACTAAGCTTTCTACTTTGCAAGATCATTATCTTATAAGAAAGAGACAACCTTTCATTGCTCCTTTAGAAGCTGAATTCTCTATTTTCTTCTTTCTCTCTTTGCTTGTAGAGAATTCCTTTAAAAGCTTAGGTGAGTTTCCAATAAGATAGCTCAGTAAATCACCCTTCTGATATCTTCCCTCTACTAGAAGCACATTGCATGATAGATAAAGTGGAGGCGAGAGGGAGAGGGTGTGGGAGAGCGAGGCAGGAGGTGGGAGGAGAAAGGAGGGAGAGAGATACAAGATTGAGAAGTATAGCCAGGTTAAAACAAGACAAGCATTTTCACAAACCAGAAAAATGACCTAAACACAAGGCTGTGATTTGACTTAAGCCATGGATTTAATGGGCTCTAAGTCCTAAAGCTAGCAGAAGTGAAGAGGAAGATAGCTCCTGTAGAGTGAAAAGAGTTAAAGTACATCTCAAGACATGGACTAGAGGTAAGTTTACCATTCTAGCTCAAACTTGGGATTTATGGAAAGCCACCAAGCCCTGACTGGAGCTGTAGCTTACTTGGAACCACATCCTTGAAGAGGTAAAAGGACACAAATATAACCTTGCTTAACCAAGAAACCCATTGTTTCATAACCAGATGTGTGATATTCCCTGACAATATAGAAGAACAGGAAATCTGAAATACCATATTATGAGAACTGATTCTGGACTGGGGCACTTGGCTAAAGTAAGGAAACCCCAAAACCATTCAATTGAATGAACATAAAGGGAGAGAAAAAAAAGAAAGAAAAAAGGCAACAAAAAAATTTGTGTGCTTGCAAATAGGAATTCCAAACAGGTAAAGAAATGTTAAGAAAAAAATTCAAAGTCAACAATCAAAATATTAATTCACTTCAGATTAATTTACAGTATAGTATGATAGAGGCTTTAAGTGTTCTTAGGATATGTAAAGAAATATATGACAGAATCATAGATTACCAAAAAAAGGACTCCAAACTATGAAACAAAAATATATGGAAATAAAACAAGAACAGTTTCAGGGTGCCTGGGTGGCTCAGTGGGTTAAGCCTCTACCTTCAGCTCAGGTCATGATCCTGAGGTCCTGGGATTGAGCCCTGCATTGGGCTCTCTGCTCAGCGGGGAGTCTGCTTCCCCCCCATCCCTCTGCCTGCCTCTCTGCCTACTTGTGATCTCTGTGAAATAAATAAATAAAATCTTAAAAAAAAAAACAGTTTCAAATGAGAAAGAACCCAGTAGAAATCATAGAAATGAAAAATATAGTAGTTGTTAAAATAAAAAATCTAATAAATAAAACCCTTGATAGTACACTCAACAAAGAAACATTTTATTTTCAGATATATCTAGAATATTTCATCAAATAATATGTCTGAAAGTTTCAACAATATTTTTAAGATAAATTTCTTTTTCTTTTTCTTTTTCTTTTTTTTTTTTTAAAGATTTTATTTATTCAACAGAGAGAGAGCAAGTAGGCAGGGCAACAGGTGGAGGGAAAGGGAGAAGCAGGGTCCCTGCTGGGAGCTCTATCCCAGGACTCTGGGATCAGGACCTGAGCCTGAGCTAAAAGAAGGTCCTTACTTGACTGAGCCACCCAGGTGCCCCAAGTTTCAACAATTTTAAAAGGCTATTAATCAGTCTGTTTTACCTGACCACAATGACATTAAGTTAGAATTCAATAAAAATAATAATTTTAAAAAATATTCTCTGTGTTTTATCTAAAAATGCTCCCTAAAAAAATCATGAGTAGGGCGCCTGGGTGGCTCAGTGGGTTAAAGCCTCTGCCTTCGGCTCAGGTCACGATCTCAGGGTTCTGGGATCGAGCCCCATGTTGGTCTCTCTGCTGGGCAGGGAGCCTGCTTCCCCCTCTCTCTCTGCCTGCTTCTCTGCCTACTTGTGATCTCTGTCAAATAAATAAAATCTTTAAAAAAAAAACATGAGTAAAGAGGAAATCACAATGAAAATGACAAAATATCTAGGAGAACAATAAAAGAATTGCTACCATAAAAGCCCACAGGTGCATTTATTTAAAACAAAATAAGTATTTAAAAATAGATTAAGGGGCGCCTGGGTGGTTCAGTGGGTTGAGCCTCTGCCTTCAGCTCAGGTCGTGGTCTCGGGGTCCTGGGATCGAGCCCCATGTTGGTCTCTCTGCTGGGCAGGGAGCCTGCTTTCCCCTCTTTCTTTGTCTGTCTGTCTGCCTACTTGTGATCTCTCTCTCTGTGTCAAATAAATAAATAAAATCTTTTTAAAAATTGTTTAAAATATATGATTATACAGTCAACTCATGAACTTGAATAACTAGACAAACCAAAAGGAGAAGAAAGAAAAAATTTAAAGTAAACAGTAAAATATGAAAATGTTTTTGGCTCTAACAACCTAATACCTAATTCTTTGGAAAACAATAAAATGAAAGAAAAACTACCAGCCAATTTAATTAAGAGAAAAAAGAAAAAGCATAAATAAATAATTTCAGGAATGATAATATATTTTGTATATATATATAAAACATTAAATATATTGTTTTAAGATTTTATTTATTTATCTGACAGACAGAGATCACAAGTAGGCAGAGAGGCAGGCAGAGAGAGGTAGAAGCAGGCTCCCCACTGAGCAGGGAGCCCGATTCAAGGCTCAATCCCAGGACCCTGGGATCATGACCCAAGTCGAAGGCAGAGGCTTTAGCCCACTTTAACCCACCCAGGCGCCCCTAACATTAAATATATATTACTCAAACATATCTTATTGTTTAAAACTTCTGTTTCTTTTGTGTTGGTTGTTATTTCTCCTTTCTCACTTCCTGATTTTATTTATCTGGGTCCCTTTTCTTTCTGATAAGTCTGACTAGAGGTTTATCAATATTACTAATTTTTTCAAAGAACTAGCCCCTGGTTTTATTGATCTGTTCTATTGTTCTTTTAGTTTCTATATAATTTATTTCTACTCTAATCTTTATTATTATGTCCTTCCTTCTGCTGGCTTTAGTCTTCATTTGTTGTTCTTTTTCTAGCTCCTTTAGTTGTGAGGTTAGTTTGTGTATTTGAGGTTTTTTCTTGCTTCTTGAGATAGGCCAGTATTGCTACATACTTCCGTCCCAGGACTGCTTTGGCTGCATCCCAAAGGCTTTGAGCTGTTGTGATTTCATTTTCATTTGTTTCCATGTGTTTTGTTTGTCTGTTTGTTTGTTTGTTTGTTTGTTTGTTTTTACTTTCCTCTTTGATTTCCTGGTTGATCCATTCAGTTTAGTAGCATGCTGTTTAACCTCCATGTATCTGTGGTCTTTCCAGATCTTTTCTTGTGGTTGACTTCTAGTTTCACAGTATTGTGGTCAGAAAAGGTGCATGGTATGATCTCAATCTTTCTGTATTTGTTGAGGCCTGTTTTGTGACATAATAGGTGATCTGTTCTGGAGAATATTCCATGTGCCCTTGAAAAGAATGTGTATTCTGCTGTTTTAGGATGAAATGCTCTGAATATATCTGTGAAGTCCATCTAGTCCAGTGTGTCATTCAAAGCCCTTGTTTTCTTGTTGATTTTAGATGATCTGTCATTGATCCAAGTGGGGTTTTAAGGGGATTTATTCCTGGATTGCAAGGTGGTTCAGTATTCACAAATCAATCAACAGGATACACCACATAAATAAAAGAATGGATAAGAACCTTATGATCATTTCAATAGATGCAGAAAAAGCATTCAACAAAGTACAGCATCCATTCATGATGAAAAGCCCTCAACAAAGTAGATTTAGAGGAAACAAATAACATATATAACATAATATAACATAATAAAGGCCATATATGAGAAACCCACAGTTCATATCTTCCTAAATAGGGAAAAACTGAGTTTTCCCCTAAGATCAGTAACAAAATAAGGATGTCCACTTCCACCACTGTTACTTAATATAGTACTGTAAGTCCTAGCCTCAGCAGTCAGACGATGAAAAGAAATAAAATGTATCCAAATCAACAAAGAAGAAGTAAAATTTCACTATTTGTAGATGATGTGATACTATATACAGAAAACCCAAAAGACGCAAGCAAAAAATTGCTAGAACTGATACAAGAATTCAGTAAAGTTGCAGGATGCAAAATGAACATACAGAAATCTGTTGCATTTCTATACACCAATAATGAAGCAGCAGAAGAAGAAATTAAGGAATCGATCCCACTTACAACTGTACCAAAAACAATAGATATCTAGGAATAAACATAACCAAAGAGGTAAAAGACCTGTACTATAAAACACTGATGAAAGAAATTGAAGATGACATGAAGAAATGGAAAGATATTCCATGCTCATGGATTAGAAGAAAAAATATTTTTTAAATGTCTGTGCTATACAAAAAATCTACATATTTAATGAAATCCTTATCAAAATACCAACAGCATTTTTCACAGAACTAGAATAATCCTAAAACTTGTGTGGAACTACCAAAGACCCCAAATAGCAAAAGCAATTGTGAAAAAGCCAAAGATTTGCTTGGGACTTGGGGATGGCTCAGTCAGTTAAGTATCTTCCTTCAGCTCAGGTCATGATCCCATGGCCCTGGGATCAAGTCCCACATTGGGCTCCCTGCTCAGTGGGAAGCCTGCTCCTCCCTCTGCCTGCCTCTACCCCTGCTTGTGCTCGCTCTCTCTCTCTCTCTCTCTGACAAATAAATAAATAAAATCTTTAAAAAAAGAAAAAAAGAAAAGCTGGAGGCATCACAATTCCAGACTTCAAGTTATATTACAAAGCTATAGTAATCAAAGCAGTATGATATTTGCACAAAAATAGACACATAGACCAATGGAACAGAATAGAAACTTGAAAAATGAATCCATAACTGCATGGTCTTTGACAAAGCAGGAAGAAATAGTCAAGGAGAAAAAGACAGTCTCCTCAATAAATGGTGTTGAGAAAATTGGACAGCAGTATGCAAAACAATGAAACTGGACCACTTTCTTACACCACATACAAAAATAAATTCAAAATGTATTAAAGAGGGCATGAATGGCTCATTTAGATAAGCATCTAACTCTTGATTTCGGCTCAGGTCATGACCTCAGGGTTGTGAGATCAAGCCCCATGTCAGGATCTGTGCTCAGCGGGGAGTCTGCTTGAGATTCTCTCTCTCCCTCTTCTCCTGTCCCTCTCCCACTCTCTCTAAAATAAAAGTAAATAAATCTTAAAAAAAAAAAAACTTCAAAGTGGACTAAAGACCTAAATGTGAGACAGAAAACCATAAAAATCCTAGAAAAGGACACAGGTAGTAACTTCTTTGACAATGGCCTTGGCAACGTCTTTCTAGATATGTCTCCTAAGAAAGGGAAACAAGAGCAAAAATAAACTACTGGGACTTCATCAAGATAGAAACCTTTTGCACAATGCAGGAGACAATCGACAATGCTAAAAGGCAACTTAGAGAGTGCGAGAAGCTATTTGCAAATGCCATATCTGATAAATGGTTAGTATCCAAAATATGCAAGAAACTTGGAAAATTCAACACCCAAAAAATGAATAATCCAATTTAGAAATGGGTTGAAGACATGAACAGACATTTTGCTGAAGAAGACGTAGAGATGGACAATAGACACATGAACATGCTCAACGTCACCGATCATCAGTTAAATGCAAATCAAAACTGCAATGAGATATCACCTCACACCTGTCAGAATGGCTAAAATCAACACAAGAAACCACAGGTGTTGGAGAGAATGATGTAGAGCAAGGGGAACACTCTTGCACTGTTGGTGGTAATGCAAATTGGTGTAACCACTGTGGAAAACAGTATGGAGTTTCCTCAAAAAGTTAAAAATGGAACTACCCTATGATCCAGCAATTGTACTGTAGCTATTTACCCAAAGGATACAGAAATACTAATTCAACCCTTTGATGCACCCCAATGTTTATAGTAGCATTATCTATAATAGCCAAATTATGAAAACAGCCCAAGTGCCCATTGACTGATGAATGAATAAAAAAGATGTGGTATATACATATATACAATGGGATATTATGTGGCCATAAAAAGGAATGAAATCCTGCCATTTGCAATGACATGGATGGAGCTAGACAGTATAATGCTAAGAGAAATGAGTCAGAGAAAGACAAATACCATATGATTTCACTCATATGTGGAATTTAAGAAACAAAACAAATGAGCAAAGGGGGAAAAAGAGAGAGAGGCAAACCAAGAAATAGACCCATAACTACTACGGAGAACAAACTGATGGTTAGCAGTGGGGGATGGTGGGTGGGTGAAATGGGTGACGGGGATTAAGGAGTGCACTTGTGATGAGCACCAGGCAATGTGTGGAAGTGTTTAGTCATTATATTGGACACCTGAAATCAGTGTTGTACTATATGTTAATAGCTGGACTTTTAATAAAACTTTAAAAATATGTCTGTTTTAGGATGCCCGGGTGGTTCAGTTGGTTGTGTCTGCCTTTGGCTCAGGTCATAATCCCAGGGTCCTTGCTCAGTAGGGAGCCTGCTTCTCCTTATCCTGCCGCTCCCCCTGTGTGTGCTCTCTCTCTCTCTCTCTCTCTCTCTCTGACAAATCAATAAAATACTTAAAAAGATACAAAAATGATTCTGTTTCTTTACTACTCTTTATTTGTGGGTTTCTCTATGTTCAAATCTCCCATGATGGCTTTAGACTTTTCCCATTTTTTTTCTTTGTAATCCTATTGGTGTCTACTTAACATTTTGAAATATTAAGATATCAAATCTCTAAATTAATCTGTGGATTCAATGCAATTCCAAACAAAGATTGACAGTTTTTTTGTATGTATGTATGTATGTATGTATGTATGTATTTATTTATTTATGGAGAATGTCAAGCAAGTTCTAAAATATAGTCCCCCATCAGGCTCCCTGCTCAGCAGGGAGTCTGCTTTTCCCTCCACCCTTCCCCACACTCATATTTCTCTCTCTCTCTCTCATTTTCTCTCTCTCAAATAAATAAATTTTTTTATTTAAAAATTAGAGGGGCACCTGGGTGGCTCAGTGGGTTAAAGCCTCTGCTTTCAGCTCAGGTCATGGTCCCAGGGTCCTGGGATCGAGCCCCACATCAGACTCTCTGCTCAGCGAGGAGCCTGCTCCCCTCTCTCTCTCTGCCTTCCTCTCTACCTATTTGTGATCTCTCTCTGTCAAATGAATAAATAAAAAATCTTTTAAAAAAATTAGAGAAAATTCAGAATCAGTGAATTTCATCTGTTTTATGTCTGTTGTATGTCTGTAGTCTCCTTCAGCTAGAACAATCCTATCACCTCCCTCTGTTCTTCACAACATTAAACCCTTGAATAGTTTGGGTCAGTTGTCTTGTAGAATGCCCCACATTCCTGTTTTGTTGGACTATCATTAAACTCAAGTCAAACATTTCTAGCAAAAACTCCTCACAGATGATGGTACACACCTCCCCCTGTTCTACATCATGAAGTATGTGATGTTAAGCTAACCTTCTACTGATGATGCCAAGCTTGACTACTTAGTTACAATTGTGATTGCCAAATCATTCTATTGTACATTTTCCCCTTTAAAATTATTAAGTACTCAGTGAAGGGATAATTTGACATCCTGTTCCCCAATAACTTTTCTTTTTTTTTAAGATTTTATTTATTTATTTGACAGAGAAAATCACAAGTAGGCAGAGAGGCAGGTAGAGAGAGGGAGAGAAGCAGGCTCTCTGCTGAGCAGAGAGCCCAATGCGGGGCTCTATCCCCTCAGGCATTTTTAATATAAATAAAATTTATAACCCACAATGAAAAATCTTTATAAATTTGACTAATTTAAAATTAAAACTTCTGTAATACAAAATATAACAACAAAGAAATATGCTCACCCATAGGAAGATATATATCTATATATATCTGACAAAGAGTCAGTATCCAGAATATATAGAGGAAGTCTATGTAAAGAAAAAAGTTAGAGGGACGCCTGGGTGGCTCAGTGGTTAAAGCCTCTGCCTTCGGCTCAGGTCATGATCTCAGGGTCCTGGGATCGAGTCCCACATCGGGCTCTCTGCTCAGCAGGGAGCCTGCCTGCTCCTCCTGTCTCTCTCTGCCTGCCTCTCTGCCTTGAAACCTGGTCTTCAGCTTCGCCCAGCCAAACACTGGCAAACCCAGTCAAGATCAGCCAAACCTCATCTGATCTGCAGACCTGTGTGTGAGAAGAATAAGTACCTGCTATTGTAAGCTACTTAGAACACCGGGAGGGTTTATTATGCAGCACTGTTGCAATGACAGCTGACTGATATACCCCTCTAGAATGTAAACTTGAGCACAGCAGGGACTTTGTCAGATTTTTCACCACTATTATGGTCAGTGACAAGAACAGTGCCTAAAATGCATAAGATGCTTAATAAACATTTGTTGAATGGATTGATTCATGTATTTGTACTAAAGCTATAAAACTGTTTGGTGATCCCAAAGAGCAAGGCAAGAGTTCAAGTATGCAAAGAAATAACTATAATTTGTTCTGTTATAAATGTAGTCAGTCAGAAGCTGACACCAACATATGAATACCACCTCCAATCAAATAAACCAGGAGCATCTTAAACTGATGATAGATCCATATAAAACTGAAGATTATTGATGAAAGGATCAGAAGTAAAAGGTCCTGGCAAGACTTCAATAACAAATATTTTTTAAAAGATTTTATTTGACACAAAGAGAGAGACAGAGCACAGGCAGGCAGAATGGTAGGCTGAGGGAAAAGAAGGCTCCCCACTGAGCAGGGAGCATGATGTGGGGCTCCATCCCAGGACCTTGGGATCATGACCTGAGCCAAAGGTAGACGCTTAACCGACTGAACTACCCAAGTGCCCCAAATAACATAAATATTTAGTGAAATACTACCATCACCTCTGAATTGGAGACTGTTTTCAGGAACAGAAGAGCCCCATGTCCTACAGAAAAGATGAAATGAACTATTGTCATCTATGAGCTGGATGGTGGTAAAAATAGAAGTTGAATAGGCCTTATGAAAAGGTCCTTGTGTGTTTAGATAGATAAAAGAACAAATATTAAAGTGAAAGGAGCAAAATATTAATACGTGAATTTAGATAAAGAGTATGGGATATTCCTTTACTGTCCTTGCAACTTTTCTCTAAATTTACAGTTTATTTCCAAATTTTTCTAAAAAGGAAGAAAGGGTAGTTCTAGTATATCCAGTAAGAAACAGAATATGACTAATCCCGAATAGGGCAACTTTTGTAGTCTTGAGTGACTTAGATAGCAATTGTCTAGTTTTACTGTGATTCAATGTAAGATACTTGTTAGAATGGTCAGATGCATGTTGCCTCCCATTGCAGGGACTTTCTCGTAGGTCTGCTGTTCATAGGTTCCTCATACGTTCTCTTGCCATACCTGGGATTATCTTGAGGATCCATCATATTGTTTCTCTTGGAAGTTAGTCATCTCCCTCATTTGTGTTGAGATTAAGAACCTTTATACTTGTGAACAGGCATTAGATTCTGCCTCTTTAATTGGGTCAACCCAGTGTGTCACCTGTCTTTGAGTTCCTCCAGAAGATAATCTTAGACAGAGGTTCAAGTATAAGTAAGTTATTTGAAAGGGGAAATGGAATGTTGGGAGGAGATGATGCTCCAACTGGCATCAATACTTTTTCCCTTTCACACTTTGTTCTCCATCTCAGGATGTTAGGCTGTATATAAAGTGGAAAAGAGGAGAAATGAAAAAAGGGAGAGAAGGCAATCAATAAAGGATGTATTTTTAAGCTACCTACCACTGTGGTCAAGTGGAGTTTAATCCTACAGAGATAATGGGAAGCAATATAAAACCCAAGCTTCAGAATTACACTTCCCACACACAGGGGTAGGGGGCTAGTTGAGGGCTACTCACAACTAGGTGTTAATTCCCCAGAACATCTGGGTCAGTCAAGGAGAGAAGCTATTAGGAAAAGAGGTACAGATGTTGGCTACTGGAAGGCTTCCAGAAAACACTGGAGTGTTAAGGCCCAAGAGATATGGGGAGGGCACTAACAGCATCTGCTACTAGACCTAAAGATGTCTATAGAACACCCACTCTTGAGCCAAGAAACTGACTAGCACTAGGTCCCGGAAAGGCAATCCAAATTAAAGGCATTATATATCTCTCCTCTTGACAAATAGATATCAAGATGATATGTAGTTTTCCCTTTGACAAATAGATATTATGTATCTTGGTTTAAATAGAGTACCACTACTTAGGGCATTAACATTCCATCTGCAACCACTCTACACATAAAGATTCACCATATTTTCTACCATATTATACAATATCAGGTCCCAAAACTCCTCTTTCCCATCTTGTGCTCAGCCCTAAACATCCCAGGATGAAAAGATGAGAAATGAAAGTATTCCTGCCATTTGGGGCATTACATTTAGATTCCATCAATTATAATTGGAAGAGGATGAACCAGAAAAATAAGAACCTGCCTCCTACCTAAATAACCATTGAGAAAATTCTACCAGGCAAATCTAGGAAAATTTTGCTATTTTATATGAGGAGGAGGAATCCTATCTCATTCTTGGGCCACTGAGACAGATCTACCCACCTAGATATGATGTCCACATCAGATTCACCACTCAGGACTTGGTCCAGATTGTTTTAATATTATCTCATTTCTCATTCATTCATTAATTTAACAATATTTATCAAGTATCTACAATATTTATCAATATTTATCGAGTATCTTATAATTGAGTGTATTTTGTGTGTGGTGTAAGGAAATGGTCCAGTTTCATTTTTCTGCATGTGGCTGTTCAATTTTCCCAGCACCATTTGTTGAAGAGACTGTCTTTTTTCCATTGGACATTCTTTCCTGCTTTGTCAAAGATTAGTTGACCATAGAGTTGAGGGTCTATTTCTGGACTCTCTATTCTGTTCCATTGATATATATGTCTGTTTTCTGTGCTAGTACCGTACTGTCTTGATGATGACAGCTTTGTAATAGAGCTTAAAAATTGATTTCTGTGCATTGATTTTATATCCTCACACTTTACTGAATTCCTGTACAAGTTCTAGCAGATTTGGAGTGGGATCTTTTGGGTTTTCCATATAAAGTATCATATCATCTGCAAAGTGTGATAGTTTGACCTCTTCTTTGCCGATTTGGATACCTTTAATTTCTTTTTGTTGTCTGATTGCTGAGGCTAGGACTTCTAGTACTATATTGAATAGCAGTGGTGATAATGGACATCCCTGCCATGTTCCTGACCATAGTGTAAAAGCTCTCAGTTTTTCTCCATTGAGAGTGATATTCGCTGTGGGTTTTTCATAGGTGGCTTTGATGATATTGAGGTATGTACCACCTATCCCTACACTTTGAAGAGTTTTGATCAAGAATGGATGCTATACTTTGTCAAATGCTTTCTTTGCATCTATTGAGAGTGTCATATGGTTCTTGTTCTTTCTTTTATTAATGTGTTGTATCACATTGATTGATTTGCGGATGTTGAGCCAAACTTGCAACACTGGAATAAATCCCACTTGGTCATGGTGAATAATCCTTTTAATGTACTGTTGGATCCTATTGGCTAGTATTTTGGTGGGAATTTTTGTGTCTGTGTTCATCGAGGATATTGGTCTGTAATTCTCTTTTTTGATGGGGTCTTTGGTTTTGGGATCAAGGTAATGCTGGCCTCATAAAATGAGTTCGGAAGTTTTCCTTCCATTTCTATTTTTTGGAACAGGTTCAGGAGAATAGGTATTAATTCTTCTTTAAATGTTTGGTAGAATCCCCCTGGGAAGCTGTCTGGCCCTGGGCTCTTGTTTGTTGGGAGATTTTTGATGACTGCTTCTATCTCCTTACTGGTTATCGGTCTGTTCAGGTTTTCTATTTCTTCCTGGTTCAGTTTGGGTAGTTTACATGTCTCTAGGAATGCATCCATTTCTTCCAGGTTGTCAAATTTGCTGGCGTATAGTTGCTCATAATATGTTCTTATAATTGTTTTTATTTCTTTGGTGTTGATTATGATCTCTCCTCCTTCAATCATGATTTTATTTGGGTCCTTTCTCTTTTCTTTTTGATAAGTCTGGCCAGGGATTTATCAATCTTACTAATTCTTTCAAAGAACCAGCTCTTAGTTTTGTGGATCTGTTCTACTGTTCTTTTGGTTTCTATTTCATTGATTTCTGCTCTGATCTTTAGTTTTTCTCTTCTCCTGATGGGCTTAGGATTTCTTTGCTGTTCTTTCTCTAGCTCCTTTAGGTGTAGGGTTAGGTTGTATATTTGAGACCTTTCTTGTTTCTTGAGAAAGGCTTGTATCACTATATATTTTCCTCTCAGGACTGCCTTTGCTGTGTCCCACAGATTTTGAACCATTGTGTTTTCATTATCATTTGTTTCCATTAATTTTTTCAATTCTTCTTTAATTTCCTGGTTGACTATTTTTTTTTTTTTTGTCAGAGAGAGTGAGCACAGGCAGACAGAGTGGCAGGCAGAGGCAGAGGGAGAAGCAGGCTCCCTGCTGAGCAAGGAGCCTGATGTGGGACTCAATCCCAGGACACTGGGATCATGACCTGAGCCAAAGGCAGCCGCTTAACCAACTGAGCCACCCAGGCGTCCCCCATTCATTCTTTAGTAGGATGTTCCTTAGCCTCCATGTATTTGGGTTTTTTGTAACTTTCCTCTTGTGATTGAGTTCTAGCTTCAGAGCATTATGGTCTGAAAATACGCAGGGAATGATCCCAATCTTTTGATACTGGTTGAGATCTGATTTGTGACCCAGGATGTGATCTATTCTGGAGAATGTTCCATGTGCACTAGAAAAGAATGTGTATTCTGTTGCATTGCGATGGAATGTTCTAAATATATCTGTGATGTCATCTGGTCCAGTGTGTCATTTAAGGCCTTTATTTCCTTGTTGATCTTTTGCTTGGATTATCTGTCCACTTCAGTGAGGGGAGTGTTAAAGTTCCCTCCTATTATTGTATTATTGTCAATGTGTTTCTTTGATTTTGTTATTAATTTGTTTATATAGTTGGCTGCTCCCATGTTGGGGCATAGATATTTAAAATTGTTAGATCTTCTTGTTGGACAGACCCTATCAGTATGATACAGTGTCCTTCCTCATCTCTTCTTATAGTCTTTGGCTTAAAATCTAATTTATCTGATATAAGGATTGCCACCCCAGCTTTCATTTGATGGTAAATTGTTTTCCACCCCCTCACTTTAAATCTGGAGGTGTCTTTGGTTCTAAAGTGAGTTTCTCGTAGACAGCATATTGGTGGGTTTTATTTTTTTATCCATTCTGATAGCCTGTGTCTTTTGATTGGGGCATTTAGCCCATTTACATTCAGGGTAACTTTTGAAAGATATGATACTTGAAAGATTTTGAAAGATACTGATTACTGTATACTGTATATTATCTCTGTTCCTTTCTGGCCTACTACTTTTAGGCTCTCTCTTTGCTTAAAGGATGCCTTTCAATATTTCCTGTAGGGCTGGTTTGGTGTTTCCAAGTTCTTTTAGTTTTTGTTTGTCCTGGAAGTTTTTTTTTTTTTTAATCTCTCCTTCTATTTTCAATGATAGCCTAGCTGGATATAGTATCCTTGGCTGCATGTTTTTCCCATTTAGTGCTCTGAATATATCTTGCCAGTTCTTTCTGGCCTGCCAGGTCTCTGTGGATAAGTCCGATGCCAGTCTAATATTTTTGCCATTGTACGTTACAGAATTCTTGTCCCTGGCTGCTTTCAGGATTTTCTCTTTGTCACTAAGACTTGTAAGTTTTACTATTAGATGACGGGGTGTGGACCTATTTTTATTGATTTTGAGGAGGGTTCTCTGCATCTCCTGGATTTTGATGCTTGTTCCCTTTGCCATATAAGGGAAATTCCCTACAATAATTTGCTTCAGTATACCTTCTGCCCCCTCTCTCTTTCTTCTTCTTCTGGAATCCCAATTATTCTAATATTGTTTTGTCTTATGGTATCATTTATCTCTTGAATTCTCCCCTCATGGTCCAGTAGTCATTTGTCTCTCTTTTGCTCAGCTTCTTTATTCTCCATCATTTGGTCTTCTATATCACTAATTCTCTCTTCTGCCTCATTTATCCTAGCAGTAAGAGCCTCCATTTTTTATTGCACCTCATTAATAGCTATTTTGATTTAGCTTGGTTAGATTTTAGTTCTTTTATTTCTCCAGAAAGCGCTTTTATTTCTCCAGGCAGGGTTTCTCTAATATCTTCCATGCCTTTTTCAAGCCTAGCTAGCACCTTGAGAATCATCATTCTGAACTCTGGATCAGACATAATACCAATGTCTGTATTGATTATGTCTCTAGCCTTCAGTTCTGCCTCTTGTTTTGTGTGTGTGTGTGTGTGTGTGGTGAGTTTTTCTGCCTTGTCATTTTATCCAGATAAGAATATATGAATGAGAGAATAAAATACTAAAAGGGTGGCAAAGACCCCAGAAAAATGTACACTACCCAAATCAGAAGAGACCCCAAATCAGGGGAAGAAGAAAGGGGGGTAAAAAGAATTTTTTTAAAAAAATTTTTAATAAATAAAAAAAAGATATATATATATATATATATATATATATATATATTAGACTGGTGAATAGAATAGAGCTACCCTCTTGATTTGGGGTGTATTTAGGTCTCTTAGAAGAAACTATCTCCCAAAATTTTAAAGAAAGAAAAACTTTTATATATACAAAAATAAGGGTAAATATGATGAAGGGATGGAATATGACTAAAGATGAGAATTTTTTAAAAATCCTAAAAAAGGAATTGATACGATAAGTTGGTTGGAAAAAGAAAGAAAAAGAAAGTGGAGAGATTTACTCAGGCTGGAGACTAGAACAAAGCCCTGTGCTAGATTTAGGGTATATTTTGATCTGTTAGAAGAAATTGTATCCCAGAAATTTTTTTGAAGAAAAAACCCTATATGTATATAAAAAATAAGGTTAGACGCAATGAAGGATAAAATATGACTATAATAATGAAGGTTTAAATTTTTTTTTATTTTTATTTTTTTAAAATATTCTATGTATTCATTTGACAGAGAGAGAGAGAGAGATCACAAGTAGGTAGAGAAGCAGGCAGAGGGTGGGGGGAAGCAGGCTCCCTGACTGCTGAGAAGAGAGCCTGATGCGGGGCTTGATCCCAGGACCCCAAGACCATGACCCGAGCTGAAGGCAGAGGCTCAACCTACCAAGCCACCCAGGTGCCCCTAAAACAATTTTTTTTAAAGGAAGGTATTGTTAAGATAAACTAGTTAAAAAGCTTCAAAAGAGGAAAGAAGAAAATTTTAAAAATTAGAATAAGAAAAAAATAAAATTTAAAAAATTTCATTAACTTTGTGAGACTAAAGAATCATGGGGAGAAAGCCATGAATTCCATGCTTTGCTTTCCCCTCCTCTGGAATTCCTCTCTTCCCTTGATCAGTGAGCTTGACCTTGGCTGGATGTTCTTGCTGAACTTCTGGGAGGGGCCTGTTGTAGTGATTCTCAAATGTCTTTGCCCAAGGTGGAATTGTATATGGCCCTTGCCTGGGGCTGGGCTAAGTAATCTGCTTGGGTTTGCTCTCAGGAGCTTTTGTTCCCTGAATGCTTTTGGTACTGCTTTGGAGGGTGGGAATGAAAATGGAAGCCTCCCAATCTCTGGCCTGGAGGACCAAGAGCTCAGGGCCCTACTCCTCAGTCTGCCCTCAGAGAAAAGGGCTCAATTCCTCCCATCTCCTTGGTCTTCTGTTGTGCTCTGAGCTCATCTGGTCTGTGACCAAGTGTTTCTATCTCTGGCACACAGCCCTGTTTGGAGTCTCCAAACCCAGCAGGTTCCTGACTCCAGAGGAGGAAGGTGAGTCTCTCTGGATCTGCCACTTGTGGCATCCCTGCTCAAAGAGCAGTGGCCTGAATGTGCTGCGGATCACAGTTTAAGGTAACCCCAAGCTGAGAGCTCACTCCTCATCTCCATTTCTGTAGCTGGGTTCCCCACTCTGATACCTGCAAGCTCTGGTACACCCAGACACCCCTGATCCTTCTGTGACCCTGCGGGACCTGATAACATTCTATCTGCATGAGGGCTCCACCCCTGTTTAGTCTCTGGAGCAATATCCCTCAGTGGAGCAGACTTTTAAAAGTTTGAATTCTGTGCTCCGCTGCTTGCCGGGAGTTGGCCCCTCCCCCCTGGTCTATCTTCCTGTCGCTTCGGATTCACTTCTCCGCATGTCCTACCTTTCAGAAAGTAGATTTTCTGTTTCTAGAATTGCTGCTCTTCTTCTCTTCGATCTCTTGTTGGGTTTGTAGGTATTCAGAATGGTTTGATAACTATCTACATGAACTCCTGCGACCTGAAGTCATCTCCGTCTGCTATTCCTCTGCCATCTTGGCTCCTCCCTAGGCTCCCATTAGCTCATCAGTATAATTCATAAAATTTGGTAAGTTTGCAGCCACTATTTTTCTCCCCCATTCTCACTTATTCCAGGACTCCAATTTCACCTTTTTTTTTTTGAAATTTGGAAATTTTTTTGGAAAATTGGAATTTGACACTTTATTTTTCTTCAATTTTTTTCTCTGTTCCTCAGATTGTCAATTTCTATTAACTTATATTCAAGTTCACTGACTCTTTTTTCTCCACTGTTTCCAATTTGCTATTAAGTCCAAACAGTGAACTTTTTATTTTAGATATTGTATTTTCTGTTCCAGAATTTCCATTTAGTTTTTTAAAGTGTTTTCTCTATCTTTGTTGAGGTCCTGTATCTGGTCATTGATTATGCATTTATCTGCTTTTCAGTCCTTATAAAAATTTATAATGGTTGTTTTAAAGTCCTTTTCTGATCATTACAACATCTGGATATTTTGATGTCAGTTTCTGTTGACTGCCTTTTTCTTGAATACAGAATATATTTTCCCATTTCTTCACATGTTCAGTTTTGTTGGTTTGTTTTTTTTTTTTGGTTGACTGTTGGACATTATGTTTGATACATTGTAGCAACTGTGGTCTCTGTTACATTCATCTGAAGCATGATTTTCAGGTCTGTAAACCATTTATAAATCAGGTTATTTGTTTTCTTATTTTTTAGTTGTAAGACATTTTTTTTTAAAGATTTATTTATTTTAGCGAGCAAGAGAGAGTGTGCACAGGCAGGGAGAGGGGCAAAGAGAGAGGAAGAGAGAGAGAGAATCCTCAAGAAGACTCCCCAGAGTGAAGTGTTCCATGCAGGGCTCAATCCCAGGGCGCTGCAATCATGACCTGAGCAGAAACCAAGAACTGGCTGCTCAACCAGCTGAGACACCACACACTCCTTGTTGTAAGACTTCTTTGTAAATTTTGGATAACAGTCCTTTATCAGATGTGCCATATGCAGATATTTCCTCCCAGACTGTGGTTGTCTTCACTTTTTTTTTATCATGTCTTTGCAGAACAGAAGCTTTTCATTATATTGAAGTCTAGTTTATGAATTATTTCTTTCATGGATTGTGTTTTTGGTGTTGTATTGAAAAGTCATTGTCATACTTCAGTGGCACTTATTTTCTCCTGTTTTCTTCTATGAGTTTTATAGTTTTGTGTTCTGCACTTGGGTCTATCTGACCTATTTTGAGTTACTTTTTGGGAATGGTGAAAGGTTTGTGTCTAGATTCACTTTTTTTGGGTGTGACTGTCCAGTTGTTCCAACATCATTTGTTGAAAAAACGATCTTTTGCCATTGTATTGCCTTTATCCTATATCAAAGACCAGAAGACTCTATCTATGTGGGTCTATTTCTGGGCTCTCTATTCTGTTCTATTAATCTATTCCTCTCTTCTTTCACCTTTTGGGTTTTCCACAAAAAGTATCATGTCCTCTGCAAAGACTGAAAGTTTGACTTCTTTGCCAATTTGGCTGCCTTTTGTTTCTTTTTGTAGTCTGATTGCTGAGGCTAGGACTTCTAGTACTCTGTTGAACAACAGCGGTAAGAATGGGCATCCCTGTCATGTTCATGACCTTAGGAGAAAAGCTCTCAGTTTCTCTGCATTGAGAATGATATTCACTGTGGGCTTTTAATAGGTGGCTTTTAGGATACTGAGGTATGTTCCTTCTATCCCTACACTGTGGAGAGTTTTAATCAAGAAAGGATGGTGCATTTCGTCAAATGCTTTTTCTGCATCAGTTGAGAGGATCATGTGGTTCTTGTCCTTTCTTTTATTAATGTAATGTATCAGATTGATTCATTTGCAGATGTTGAACCACCCTTGCAGCTCAGGAATAAATCCCACTTGGTCATGGTGAATAATCCTTTTAATGTGCTTTTGGCTCCTATTGGCTAGTATTTTTCCATCCGTGTTCATCAGAGTTATTGGTCTGTAATTCTCCTTTTTGGTGGGGTCTTTGGTTTTGGGATCAAGGTAATGCTAGCCTCATAGAATGAGTTTGGAAGACTAGGTATTAATTTTTCTTTCGATGGTAGGTAGAATTCCCCTGGGAAGCCATCTGGCCCTAGACTTTTGTTTGTTGGGAGTTTTTTGATTACTGCTTTAATTTCCTCACTAGCTATGGGACAGTTCAGGTTTTTTATTCCTTCCTGTTTCAGTTTTAGTGGTTTATAAATTTCAGGAAATGCATCTATTTCTTCCAGATTGCCTAATTTGTTGGCATATAGTTGCTCATAATATGTTCTTATAGTTCATATTTCTTCCTTATTGTTTGTGATCTCTCTTCTTTCATTTGTGATTTTATGTATTTGGGTCCTTTCTCTTTTCTTTTTGATAAATCTGGCTAGGGGTTTATCAATTATCTAAGCAGAAGATCAGTAAAGAAACAAAGACTTTGAATGACACACTAGACTAGATGGACTTCACAGATATATTCAGAGCATTCTGAATACACATTCTGTATTCTGAATACATATTCTGTGAACAGAATGCACATTCTTCTCGAGGGCACATAGAACATTCTCCAGAATAGATCACATCCTGGGTCACAAATCAGGTCTCGACCAGTATAGAAGATTGGGATTATTCCCTGCATATTTCAAAACCACAATGCTTGAAACTGGGACTCAATCACAAGAGGAAATTTAGAAGGAACTCACATACTTGGAGGTTAAAGGGCATCCTATTAAAGAATGAATGGGTCAACCAGGAAATTAAAGAAGAATTAATAAATTCATGGAAGCAAATGAAAATGAAAATACAATAGTTAAGAACCTTTGGGATACAGCAAAGGCAGTTCCTAAGAGAGAAGTATATAGGAATACAGGCCTTTCTCAAGAAACAAGAAAAGTCTCAAGTACACAAGCTAACTTTACACCTAAAGGAGCTGGAAAAAGAACAGCAAATAAAGCCTAACCCCAGCAGGAAAAGAGAAATAATAAAGATTAGAGCAGAAATCAATAAAAGAGAAACCCAAAAAACAGCAGAACAGATCAACAAAATTAGGAGCTGCTTCTCTGAAAGAATTAATAAAATTAGTAAACTACTTGTCAGTCATTTAATTCTTTGTTTTCTTTCATCAGAGTTTTGTATTTTTACTTATATAGATCTTGTACATATTTTGTTAGCTTTAAACCCATGTGTTTCATTGTGAGGAAATGATATTGTGTTTTTAGTTTCAAATTTTATTTGTTCATTACTAGTATATGGGAAAATGATAGACTTTTTTTTTAAAGTAATCTCTACACCCATGTGGGGCTCTAACTCACAACCCCAGGATCAAGAGTAACATGCTCTACCAACTGAACCAGCCAGGCACCCCATAGAATGATTGACTTATATTAACTTTATATCCTGCAACTTTGCTATAATCACTTATTGTTTCCAGAATTTTTTTTGTTGTCAATTCACTTGGACTTTCTACACAGTCATGTCATTTGTAAACACAGTTTTATTTCCTCCTTCCCATTATTTATACATTTTCTTGTCTTGTCTTGTCTTGTTGCATTCCAGTATGATATTGAAAATGAGTGGTGAGAGGGGACACCCTTTCCCTGTTCCTGATCTTTGTGGGAAAGCTTCTGTGAAATTCACAAGTGCTTCTCAATTCCCCCTCCTTAGGAGGGACAGGATGGCAGAGTGGGCTGGGGTTGGGTATTTCTCTTGTCCCACATGAAAGGTTGAACAGGCTGGAATCGAGTATTTTCTTTTCCCCCAGATTGGTTAAGCTCCGATAAAACTCTAATACTTTAGGTGTTGGTAAGATAGTTTCTCTTCAGGGAAGGCCTTGTTAAGAACAGAATTCTCTGGTATGTTTCAAAATGGTTCCTTTTCTCCTCCTGCCAGAAGTGTAAGGGGATTTTTCTCTGATATTCACTGTGAAAACCTGGTCGACCTGCTGGAGGTAGAATTGACTAAAGTGTATGAACTTCCTAAGATTAGATACCCCCAGAGTTTGTAATCTCTTAGACTTGTCCACACTGAACCTGCAACAATCCATCAATTACAACTCAGATTTACCTATGCTTATACTGGTTCCTGCAGGGATTTGTGCTCTAGTAGTTGTGATTCTTTGTATTTATCTTTCCATCTCTCCAATTTGGGGGGCCAATTTGCCTTGTGATCTCATTTCTCTGATGAACCTAAAAAGAATTGTTGATTTTTCAGTTTGTTTAGCTTTCTACTTATTTTATAATGGAGTGACCACCTCCAAGCTCCTTGCATGCCAGACTAGAAATTAGAAGTCCACTCTTTCTTTTTTTTTAAAGATTTTATTTATTTATTTGACAGAGGGAGATCACAAGTAGGCAGAGAGAGAGGAGGAAGCAGGCTCCCTGCTGAGCAGAGAGCCCGACATGGGGCTTGATCCCAGGACCCTGGGATCATGACCTGAGCCGAAGGCAGAGGCTTTAACCCACTGAGCCACAAAGGTGCCCCTACTCTTTCTTTTATTACCTGTCTTATTTTCAATCAATAAGCATTTCCTGAATCATTATTATATTCCAAGCACTGTGTTAGATATCGAGTATTACACAGCTGAATAGGATAAGTCCTCATTGCTGAAGTTCACAGGCAAGTTACAAAAGGAAATATAGACAGACAAATTACAATACTATGGATAAAGGTTATGAAAAAAGTAAGCACAAGGTGCTGCAGGAGCACAAAGTCTGGGACTGAGGGTTGAATTCAGAGAAGACTTCCCTAAAAGTGTTAAATTAAAATGAATCTTGACTAATGTTAACTCAGACAAAGATAAAGTGGGAAGTGTGATAGATACCATATGCAAGGTAGATACCATTTGTACCATGTGCAAAGGAAGGACTAAGGTGGGTTTAAGCAACTGCAAGAAAAATAAAGTTGTTTGGAATACAAGAGAACATGGAGGGAGAGAATGAGCCTAAATGTCACTAGGCTTTCTACTTCTTGAAAATAAGGACCATGTTCAGCCGGAAACAGATGGCTTGCTCAAACAAGTTAATCTGGGGGAGTTAAGGGACTATTTATAAAGCCCTCTTTGAACTGAAAAGGATTTGGGGAAACCATCAGTGAAAAGTTATTACTACTCTTAAGCCTGATTATGTAAGTGAAAGGAGCAGAATGGAAAAAGGTGGTTCTATGGAGAAGCCTGCCTGCAAGGAACTCTATTTTAGGTGAGAGAACACAGACAACCCTCAGTAATCTGGTAAGGACAAATCCAGTAAATAAACACACAGATATCTGGACCTCTGATTTTCTGCCCATGACTGTAATTGGTGAAACCTAATCAGAGACTGGATGGCAAGGGAACCCATTGATATAGTCCATCATATCAGTAAGCCTCTGAACAAAGATGGGGAGTAGATCCAAAGGGACATATGAAAGATACCCAACACATCAATACACCCTCAGTACCTAATATCATACCTGGCACAGAGGAGGTATTGAATGATTGAATGAAGCTGGATAGCAAACAGAAACCTGACTTGCTGGGTTTAACTAATTCATCCTAACAAGTTAGGACCTTACCTCATAACAGTGGGGTCCAATCAGAACATTTCAAGCACAGGAGAGACACATCAGAGTTGCATTTTAGAGACAACTTTGTCAAGAATAAACTGAAGCCTTGTAGCAGAGGTGCCAGGTAAAAAGCTGTTATAGACAAGATGTTCTACGGAAGAGGAAACAAATAAAAGATGGGCTTTAGAACATTAAAGAGTTGAAGTTGTCAGGAGATGCAGGACATATTTTGATTGAGTGACTGGCAGGAAATAAATAAAGGGCACAAAAAGGGGGTTTAGGATGAAGAGTAAAGATGCCTGCATTTCTCAATGACATCTTGGGTGTGGTGGGTCTGTGAGAAACCTGGGTTTGGCACGCAGTTTGCTATAGGTGTCTGGAGCTCAAGAGACACCTGGATGGGAAAAGGGATTGAACCAGATCTGGCAAATGAGACAAAGACACTGTACACTTCCTGTTAGTTGTGTTTCCTGGGGGTGGGGGAGGGGCAGGAAAGTGTGTAAGGTCAGAGTGGGTTAGGTTCTATGGCAGTTGAGAAGAGCAGTGAGCCAGAGACTAGGATGGAAAGAAGGAAAGGACATACCATGGCCTTCCACAGTATTTATAGTTCCAGCATCCTGGGTTACCCAACATACAGGGTGAGGAAGCCTTTTGTAGGCTAGGTAGTGGTGGGGTCCTTTTGCATGAAGCAGTTTGTGTATGGCATAGGGGAAATGTCAGGGAGAAGAGGCAAAGGTCACGCCATCTTTTTTTTTTTTTTTAACTGGGAACAGGTTAAAAAGGAATATGTTTTAAAAGTTGTGGGAGGCTCTGGAACCAGAGGAGAAAAAGACCCTGAAGTGTGGGTGGGGAGGAGTTCCTGCCCAGTAGAGGACCTATGGCTTGTCTTTTCTGTTAGTGGAGATGGAGATGCTTGAGATGACATTCCTTTCATGATGTCCTCCTCCCTTTCCCATCACAGCCAATTCTCCCCTACTGCATGCACCGCTTCTCTTCTCTGTCACCATACCAGCGACAGCTTCTGGAGAAGACCCAAAGCTACATTCGCATGTTCTGTGCTGGCCTCTTGGGCTTCATCTTTGTCCTGCTGCTGTCCTTGTACTCTTTACATTGGGTGAAGTTCATGGTATTGAAAGACAAGAAGATGCTCTTTGCAGGGCTCTGGACAGTGTGTCACCATGATCTCTGCTGGAGCCATGTGCCAAAGGCACCCTGTGAGTGTCTTCCAAATCCTAGAGCCCCCTCCTTTGGTAGATTTGCTCAGATTTTCCATAGCACCCCTCTCTCCCTTTCTCCTTCCCACAACCCTGCTCTTCCTTTTCTCCTCTCATTCACAAGCATGTAAGGACAACTCCTCCAAACAGGGCAAATTCACCCAGGTTTGTTTGGACTAGACTTCCCCAATGACCTAAAAACCACAACTCCTTAATTATTGGAAGCTAATGCCTAGCGACCTTGTGCTTTTTATTACCTTTGCACTCACAACTTCCTAGGAAAAAGAAAATTAGTCATTTGCACCTTAATATGAAAGTTACCTCATAATGTGCCTCTCAAGGGTATAGTTATAATTTCAACTTGTCACTCATTGCGAAATACATTTCTTTCCTTGTTAAAGGAATTCCACATGTCAATGAGGAGATGGAAAGAGGGTCCTTACTGGTGCCTGTGAAGCCACCCACTTGGGTGGCTCCTTACTCTGACTACATTACATGTAAGACATGCCCTAATTCTTTCCTCTTCTGTCCCTCAGTCCCTTTCCTAGAACCTATCTACCCTTATTTAAGGGCAGGTCTCCTCTGCTCCAGCCAAACCTCTCCTTTTCCACCTTTTCTGGCAGACTACCTCCAATTCTCCAGGGCCTTCTTCCTCATCTCTGCCCTCATCACCCTCACTATTATTATATGGCTCAGCATCTCTCTCATCAAAGGGCCAGGAGACAAAACCTACATAGATCTGGGCATATCCATCTTCTCTTTCATCTCAGGTACACGGTGATGTTGGAAAGTCTGTCCCTGGAGTCCTTGTATTTCTTCCCGTTCTGTGCCATTTCCCCGTATTTTACAAAGTCATTTCCTCCCTCACATGAACTGCTGTCATAGGACAGTGTCTCTTCCCAAAGGGAAGAAAGCTTTCAATAAGCTTTTACTCCCCATGGGGCTATTACCTCTTAAGGAGGGGACCCTGAGGAGATTATGTTTAACCCAATGGAAACACCTCTAGGATTTGTGATCTGATGGACTAGTAGAGGGGATATCATAGGCTGGAGGCCCTTCTGGTACCCAGAAAATTACTGTGCAGCTAACTAGCTATCTGTTCTATTGGTCTTATCTACAGGCTCCACCTTGACAACCTTATTCTAGTCAAAGCAGAAGCCTTTGCTCTCCCATCTTGGTTAATTGCCAACTGGATCTTCCCATGACCACTGCCATGGGTAATAGGCCTCCAACACATAACTGAGATGGTTTGGGTGACAAGGAAGTACAAAGAGAGGGAAGAGGGTGGAATGGGTGGGAGAGCAGAAGGAAGTTATGATGGGTAGTGATAGCTTTCATTCTGATCCCAGGCACCTGCCTACTCCTCTGCCTCATCTTGTTCCTGATGCAAGTGAAATTGTACAGTAGGAACGTCTTGAAGCCCCATTTCCTATTAGTCTACCGCCTCAATTGGTGGAGCAGTATCTTCTACATGATAGCAGGTGAGTTAATGCTCCTGTAAACAGTGAAGGCACCGAGAAGACATTTCTACATGGTTGGTCCCATCTCTCTCTCTCTTTTGCTTTCTTTTGGTTTGACACATTAGAATCTCATAATTTGGAAGGGCTCTAAAAGAGTTATTTCCATGTCAATGAACAATTCTTAAGAGCAAGTCCTTCCAATTTATCTAAAGCATTTTTTTCTATGATGATACCACCTGTCCCTACACAGATAGGAGCAAGATTCAGGAAGTAGAGAAAGAAGGCATAGACATTAACAGAGTTATTCATAGTTCTTCTGTCCTTCCAGAAGACAGTTCTAAAATCCTCCTCTCTTTTTATCATATCAAATAACCTCTCCACCTTTATGAATCTCCAAAATAAAGCCTTAACATATGACATATGTTCCTCTGTCATATTACCAATATAAAGCAGAGTGGTAACATAGGAGTTTTGCCTTTATAACATTTCTCCCTTCATCCTTCTAAGCCATATACTTGTTTTTATTCATTCACTAACAGTGGTCTCCAAAGCATTGCATCACACACCCTATTAGTAAAACACTTCTCAGCAAGCATTCCAAAAGACATATGGTTATTTATAAAATATTTACATGTATGATATCATTAATATATTCATTACATTATAAAATACAATTTTAAATTTAAAAATAAAATTTAAATTTTTTTGAATTTAAACTATGTAAAAAATAAATTTTTTACAAAAATTTTAGAACCGAAAACAAAATTTGCTAAAAATACAAAAAGACATTACTATTTGTTTCCCATGCCCCAATGAATTGGCTTGTATACCCTTGGGAAATATTGTACTACAGAAAAGCTGGGATCAATGCTTTGAATCCCAGGTCCCTAAAGATAATGAAAAGGATATTCAGAAATGTATTGTAAGTCAAATTCTATTATAATTAAGCCAGTGTTTCAGGGATGTTTCATGACTTAAGATTTTATCTATTACTAATCCATAGTGCTGACCCTGACTTTTCTTTTTCTCTAGGGTTCCTCTCTGGACTCAATTATATAAGTTCCCGAGTTACCCCTCCAGATCAAAATCTCCTTGTGATCCCTATTTCAAGAACAAGGATAGGAAGTGTAGCCACAGTACAGCTGGGGCTAACTGAAACAAATGTAGGTGCTTCTACACAGATGAGTCAGGTACTAGAAAGACAGTCTGGTTCAGTGATACAATCAAAGGTCCATAGAATGGGGACTCAAACAGAGGTAGGGACCCAGACAGAGCCAGTGACAGAGACAAAGACAGTAGCCCAAAAAGTGCTAGGAACTCAGACCAAATCAGAGGTTCAGGCTGAGTCAAGGACCCAGACAGAGCCAGAGATAGGAAATGAATCAGTAATCAGAGATGCGTTGACAGAGTTCACTACTGAAATAGAATCAATAGACGCAGTAGAGCCAAGACCTGAGGTGGAGATAATTGGGAGTGCGACTGGTGATATGCTAAGCAGTAGCCTTGAGGGTAATGGAAACAGAATGACCCAAGTCAAGGATTGTGAGGACAGAGAGTCAGCTGAGAAAAATGAGGATAAGACAAAAAATTAATCTTAGATATAAGGTGGTGAGAGCAGAGATATTAAAAACAAAAAGGTTTCCTTTTAGGCTTAATGATATATTTGTTGGATCTGTAAGAAATGTGGTAGGAGTATCAGAAGTAATTCTGAGGTAACAATAGAACCCTCTGTGAAACCCCCCCTGGATTACACCTCTTTCACTGAGCAAGTTGATACTAGGGGTGAACCATACAAATCATTTGGATGATTTAGGTAAAAGCCACCAATAATTTAAGGATCATAAGGACAGCAATGCAAATCTTATTAAAGGAAGTTTCCATGTTAGTGTTGTGTGCTGTGACTGGGAGAGGCTGGCAAGAGATGACATGTCCAGGCCAACAAGACTTTCCCAATTTCCATGACCCCACGATGGAACCTCTCAGCATATTTGAAAGAGCTTCCAACTTGGAAATTCAAACTCTTTTTTGGCCCTTACTTCCCTAATTCATTAGGCTGACTTTTGGCAAACATTTAACTTTCTTGGGCCTAACATTCTTCATTAACCAGGTAGGCTCTGAGATTTCCTCTAGTGCTATCTATGGCCACGAATGATAAGCAGTGGAGAAGTTACTCCTGTTGGCTCAGACAACCCTGGATTATTTTAGCAGGTAACTCTGTGTAGTCAGAGGAACTAAATTCAGTTATCTACCTCCAAGGCTACTTTTGGCAACTCACTTCTTATTTTTTTATTTAGACATCTCATTTAAAAATACAGGTGAATCTCACTGTTTTCAATTGTTTAGAAGTAGAAAGGAAGAGAAAAAATAAAGGCAAAAGAGCCCCGACTCTCTGACAAGAGTGTACCATATAGACTGAAGGAATTTCATTGAGGCCTTAAACAGTTTTGCAGAAGGGACTGTGGCCTTTGAAACCGGAAGCTAGTTTTTTGATTGGAAATATTAAAAGTTCACCATGAGAACCCACTCTTAACTCCCTAAACAGTTCACTATTTTACTATTGCTGGCTGTCTGTGCCTCTAGCTTGTTAATCAAATTTTCTGACCCTTAATTTTGTCACCTTTAAAAGTGACTTCAATAAATGATATCATCTCCATTCCACGTATTTGACTTTCTGGAATGTTAGATAAGGAACCAGAAGAGAGAAGATGATGGTCAGGGCAGGAAGCATTAAAAGATATTCCTCCCAGCAAATATGAATTAACAGATGTCTGCCTTAAAGTACAAATTCTCTAATGGGATAGTTAAGATTTTGGTCATACTTCAATTTGTATAACCTGCATCAGTTCAGATAATTACATAACCAAATACAACTAAGCAGATGCTTTGATAAGTGAAAGAAGAAAAAGAAGAAACTTTGCAAAGTGAGGGTCTAACGGGAGGGAGAATTTTGAGATCTTTCAGTGAGGACAAAGGGGCTGACTACCTGGGAGGGCAGGCGTACTGAAAAAGTAAGAAGAAATGTGGGAGATGGATAAAGACAAATGTCACCTCCATTACAATTTGTCTCAAACAATAAAAGTATCCGAATTTGGCTGCTCTGGAAAACCATATCCTCCATTTTCTTGTATGTATACTTGTCTTCCCATGCATCATCCATCCATCAAAAAATTGTGGAAGATTTATTGAACATTAACAGGGAGTTCACTGCATAGAGGGGGATAGAGATAATAAGAATAAAAGGTAAAAAAGAGGTTGCAGGAATTCTAGTAGTACACGAAAGAGAGCTCAATTCAGTCTAGGGGCTTAATGGAAAGCTATTTGAATTGGTAAAACATGAATGAGCTCAGTCTTGAAAAAGAAAAATGATAATATAGGATTTCATCTAGGAGAAGAATCACTGAACCGAGGCTTTAGTATGAGGCTGACTTTCTCAAAGATTCTGGAAACAGAATAACATTACAGCAACACAACAACTTTAAATTATATTTCAGTAAACTTGTTCTTTCAAATTTACGTAAAAAGCAAAAACAAAATTTACTCAGCCATTTTTGCTCCTTGGACTGTAGCTTTTTGTCATAAATCCTTGGCTTTCCTTCCTCTCTTTCTTTTTGTCTCCTTTCACTTTTTGCTGCCCAACTCTTTTTTGGAGCAATATCCATTTCTTTTTTCCCCCCATTTTCTTACACAGAAATTTCACTGCTCTTCAAACCTTATACCCAATATCACCTCTGGGTTTCATGATGGAGACCCAAGGGCTCAGCGAATGTGTTTAAAACTCTAGGTTTTAGAAAGGTCCGTCCCTTGTCCCCTCATATTAGAGGAAGCGTTTATTTCATTCCCTCAGTTACAATTGCTCTTTGCAGTGTTTTGAAAAGCTGTCCTATAAATTCCCCTTCTAAGAGTAGATGAAAAGATGCAATATATTAAATTGTGATGCTTTTCCTTCTTGTTCTTCTATGGTGGGCAATTGCTAGAACTCTTCCACTCTTAGAGGAGGTATCTGTTCCACCACTCTTCTTGTCAAGACCCCCAGGCCTTCATGGGAGGCTAAGCTAGCTCCAAAGGTCTGCCTTTGCCATAGGGTCTTACGTAGAGGACGTACTCAAGCATCGTTTCAGAGTGTCAGAGGTTCCATCCCCCTCCTATACCTCGCCATGCTAACTTACTATCAGAATGAAAAAGATTCTAGTTTTATGGATGAATAAAAAAGCAGTATAATCAACACTCAAAAATTAACAGCTTATTTAAAAATTATTGCTATATCCAGTAGAAAAGGTAACAAAGTTTATAACATTAGAGAAGAAGAAAAGACATAAGAATAAACGCAAACGTGGAAGATCTCTGTGAAGAAATCTAGCACTTTCCTGTAAGAACAGAAAACCTATTTAAATAGTAATATACCACCTAATTAGTCACATTGCAGCCTCCTTCATAGCTAGCGATGATCATGTTACATATTAGTGGCCAACAAGACACCAGAGCAAGTATGCTGCGGAGTTACAGAGATTATGTATTCCTCTACAGACACTCGGGGTGCTGCTCCCAGCTTTTTCATTTCGCCTTAAATGCTGTTGTAATGGCTAGAGCTGCAGCAGTCATCTTAGAAACACAAGGCAACAAGCATGAAGTCAAGAGCCAAGCTCTGAAGACGGCATAGCAAAAATGCAGAAAAAAGCTCAAGTCCTTAATGACATTGTTGAGCAGGTGAAACAATGCCGAGAATGACCTCCTTCTGGAATTCTTGTTCTGTGAGAAAAATAAAGCTTTACTTTTAAAGACAGTGTTAATTGAGTTTGCTATTCCAGGCAGCTATATACTTTTCTAGCAAGTACAAAGTGTGACTACTACAAAATGTAAATATAAAATCAGATGGTGGAAGAGAAGGAAAATACTACTACTGATTCAATCGTTCTCCTAATAGATGTTTAGACCCATCTACAGGAAATGAGAATTAAAGGGTGTTTTTTAAAGATTTTTTATTTATTTGACAGAGATCACAAGCAGGCAGAGAGGCAGGCAGAGAGAGAGGAGGAAGCAGGCTCCCAACTAAGCAGAGATCCGATTACAGGGCTCCAATCCCAGGACCCTGAGATCATGACCTGAGCCAAAGGCAGAGGCTTTAACCCACTGAGCCACCCAGGCACCCCAGAATTAAAGGTTTATATAAAGTTATCACTATAATTGTATTCAATAGAAAAAAATGCAAACTTTCCAACTTATCAGAAGAAATATAAACACAAAGTGAAGGAAAGACAAACCACATTTTGAAGAAAATTAAAAGTCTATAGCATCTGAAAATGATATACTCAAAAACCTAATATAACTCATTAATGAATGTGAACCCTTAATATTTAACTAATAAAAGAACTATGCGTTTCAGATTGGACCACAAAACAAAATCTGACTGTTAAATACAAAATGCATCCCCCAAACAAAGGGATTCAGAGGATTTTAAAATAGGAGGATTGAACAATGAACATCTTGAAACCAAAATTCAGAAAATAATACTATTTATAGTTGCTCAAAGAAAAATGAAGTACTTAGGCATAAACCTAACAAAACAGATCTGTATGCTGAAAATTACAAGACACTGTTAAAAAGAAATCAGTCAGAATCTAAATAAATGGGGAGACATACCACATTCGTAGATTAGGAGACAACATAGTAACAATGTTCATTCTCCCCAGATTATTTGTAGATTTAAGGTAATTCCTATCAGAACCCAGGAGGGATTTTTGGTGACATAGATAAGCTTATTCTAAAATTTATATGGAAAGTCACAGGGTTTAGAAAACCTAAAACCAGTAAAAAGAAAAAGTAGGAGGAATCATTGTATTAAGGCTTGTTTATAGACTGTGTAATAAAAACAATGTAGTATTGGTGGGGGAATAGATACAGAGATCAATGAAACAGAATAGAGATCATATAAATATACCCAGCTAAAGCACAAAGACAATTCAGTGGACAAAAGATAGTCTTTTCAAGAAATGGTGCTGGAGTAATTAGACATCCCATAGCTAAAAATATGAATGTCAACCTAAACCACAGACGTTATCCAAAAAAGAACTCAAAATAGATCATGGACTTAAATGCAGAGTTCTTAGATATGATGCCAAAAGCATCAATAAAAGGGAAAAGTTGATAAATTGGATCCCAAGAAAATTGAAAACTTTGACTCTGTGAAAGACCCTATTAAGAAGAAAAACATGCAAGAGAAAAGAAAAACATGCTACAGAGGACTGGGAGAACATAGTTGCAAGCCACGTATCTGACAAAGGACCAGTATCTAGAATATAGAACTCTCAAAACTTGGGGTGCCTGGGTGGCTCAGTGGGTTAGGCCTCTGCCTTCGGCTCTGGTCATGATCTCAGGGTCCTGGGATCGAGCCCCGCATCTGTCTCTCTGCTCAGCGGGGAGCCTGCTTCCCACCCCGCCCCCCGTCTCTGCCTGCCTCTCTGCCTACCTGTGATTTCTCTCTGTCAAATAAACAAATAAAATCTTTAAAAAAAAAAACCTTTAAAACTCAGCAACTACAAAAGAATCCACACGAATGAAACAATGCAATTAACAAATGGATAAGATATATGAACAGGCATTTTACCATACAGAATATGCAGGCAGCAAATAAACACATGAAAAGATAGATATTCAGCATTGGGGCACCTGGGTGGCTCAGACAGTTAAGCGTCTACCTTCAGCTCAGGTCATGATCGAAGGGTCCTAGGATCCAGCCCCTCATCAGGCTCTCTGCTCAATGGGGAGCCCGCTTCTCCCTCTCCCACACCCCCTCTTTATGTTCCCTCTCTGACTGTATCTCTCTCTCTCAAATAAATAAGATCTTTAAAAAAGAAAGATATTTAGCATCATTAGACATTAGAAAAAAGTTAAAAGCCACAGTAATATGTCACTGCACACATGTGTAAATATAAAATCAGATGGTGGAAGAGAAGGAAAATACTACTACTGATTCAATCGTTCTCCTAATAGATGTTTAGACTAAATGGCTAAAATAAAACATAGTAATATTCCCAAATGCTACTGAGAATAAAAGAAACCAGATCCCATATATATTGCTGGTGAGTAGATAAAGTGGTACCACCATTCTGGAAAATAGTTTGGTAGTTTCTTATAAAAATAAACATACAATTACCATATGATCAAGCAATTGCGATCTAGGACTCTTATCCTAAAGAAATGAAATCTTATATTCACACAAAAAAATGCACATGAATGGTTGTAGTAGCTTTTGTTCATAATAGCCCCAAACTGGAAAAAATACAAATGTAAACAGTTAAGCTGTGGTCTATAAATACCATGGACTATTACCCAGCAGTAAAAAGGAAAAAAAAAACAACAACTATTGATTTGGATGGCTTTCAAGGGAATTATGAAAAAAAAAAAAAAACAACAACACAAAACACCCTCAGAGGTAACATACTGCATGATTCCACTTACATAAAATTCTTGAAATGACAATATTTTAGAGATGGGAAAAAAATTGGTGGTTGCCGCAGGTTAGGGATGAGTGGGGGGAGCAGGGTGAAAAGGTGTTGTGGCTGTTAAAACACCCAGAGGGGATCGTTATGTTGATGGCACTGTTTTGTAAATTGACTATGGTAATAAATACATGAACCTAACCCCATGATAAAATTGAATAGAACTAAATACAATAAAGTTTCTAGAAGAAAACACCAAATAACAACCCCATGACATCAGAATAGGCAAAGATTTCTTAAACAGGAAACACACAAAAATAACACTAATCATAAAAGAAAAGTGGATACACTGGATTTCATTAAAATTAAGAACTCCAGTTCATCAAAAAATATCCCTAAGAAGGTAAAAAGCCAAGACAATTCAGGAATCATTTGGATTTCATTTTCTGTGAGCCATCTGTAATTATATAGATTGTCTTTTCACTTTCTTGATGGTAGTGTTTGCAGCACAAAAATTGTTAATCTTGATTAACCCAACTTATTTTTCTCTTTTTAAAGATTATTTCTTTGAGAGAAAGAGAGTGCACACCTGAGTGGGGGGAGGGGCAGAGGGAGAGAGAGAATCCCAAGCAGACTCCACACTGAGTGTGGAGTCCATTGGGGGCCTCAATCCCATAACTCATGAGATCATGACCCGAGCCCAAACCAAGAGTCTCATGCCCAATTGACTGAGCCACCCAGGCACTCCCCAATTTATTTTCCCTCATATCACTTGTGGCTTTGGTGTCATATTAGAGAAACCATTACCTAACTCAAGATCTCAAAGAGTTACTCCTATGTTTTCTTCTCAGCAGTTTATATGTTTACATCCTACATTTAGGTCTATGATCCATTTTGAGTTAATTTTTTTTGTATGGAATAAAGGTACAAGTTTATTTCTGAAGAAACCCTGATAGATTTTTCTTTTAAGATTTTATTTATTTGACAGAGATCACAAGTAGGCAGAGAGGCAGATGGGGCGGATGGGGGGGAAGCAGGCTCCCCGCTGAGCAGAGAGCCTGATGGGAGGCCCCGTCCCAGGACCCTGGAATCATGACCTGAGCCAATGGCAGAGGCTTTAACCCACTGAGCCACCCAAACACCCCAAAACCCTGATAGATTGACAGATAGGTCTATCTTTCTGCCAATGTCACACTGTCTTGATTACTATAGCTTTGGAGTAAGATTTGAAATTAAAACTGTGGGGCCTCCAATTTTGTTGTTCTTTTTCAAGGTGGTATTAGATGTTCTAGATACCCTATTTCTATATGAGTTTTAGAATCAATTTGTACATTTCTGCAAAAAAAGAAAACTGGTTTTTTCTCGTTGTTGTTAAAGATTGCATTGAATCTATAGATCAATTTGGCATAATTGCCATCTAAACCCATGAGCCTGGGATGTCCTTCCATTTACTTGGATTTTCTTAATTTATTTCTTTTTATAGTTTTCAGCTTACAAGCATTGCACTTCTTTTGTTAAATTTAGACCTAAGTATTTTATTCTTTTTGATGCTATTGTAAATGGAATTGTGTCCATTAATTTCATTTTGGAGCCCAAGATATATTGCTAAGAAGAACTAATAATTTGTTGCAGCCAATCTAGCACAAGTTTCTGGATGCATATTTAGTTATCTCTGGATCAGATTTTGTTTTTATAGATCAGTTTAAAAATACAAGTTAATATTCCATTACAGTGAAAAGGGCATTGCCCTAGAAGTTAGGCAATTGCAATTCTAGTGCTAACTCCGCTGTTGGTTACTTAGAGAACAAGCAAGTCAGTTTACTCTGTGGAGCTGTAGTTTCTCCTTTTATAAAATGAGGGACTGAGGGGCGCCTGGGTGGCTCAGTCATTAGGCCTCTGCCTTCAGCTCAGTCATGATCCTAGGATCCTAGGATCAAGCCCCGCATCAGGCTCTCTGCTCAGTGGGAAGCCTGCTTCTCCCTCTCCCACTCTCCCCCGCCTGTGTTCCCTCTCTTGCTGTGTCTCTCTCTGTCAAAGAAATAAACAAAATCTTAAAAAAAAAAAAAATGAGGGACTGGGGTGCCTGGATGGCTTTGTTGGTTAAGTGTCTGCCTTCAGCTCAGGTCATGGACCCAGGCTCCCTACTCAGCAAGGAGTCTTTTTATCCCTCTCTCTCTACCCCTCCCCCATTCGGGCTCACTCTTGCTCTCTCTGTGTGGAGATAAATAAAATCTTTCTAAAAATTTTTAAAATAACTAAAATAAGGGACTTCTTAAGTCCCTGCCAGCTCTAAACCTGTCATCTCAGAGGAAAAGTTCTAGAGAGGGTCCATAGAACTGGTGGGAGTGGTATCACTGTAATGGTAACTTTGAACAAATTTCTCTGGAAAAAGTGGTGACAAAAGCCATAAACATATGGACAAAATCCCCTTTGTTTACCAAAGGTAAATGGGTGTGCCAACAGCTACCCCCAAAACTGTCTTGGCTCTGACTCTACATTTGGTAGGATATTGCAAACCACATCACACTTAGGCCAGCTTTTTTTTTTTTTTCAAGATTTTATTTACTTATTTGACAGACAGAGATCACAAGTAGGCAGAGAGGCAGGCGGGGGCAGTGGGGGAGAAGCAGGTCCTCTGCTGAGCAGAGAGTTAGGCCAGCTTTTTAAGAGTATTAGGAATTACCTTTTTATAACTAATGGTTATGGACAATTAATCTTAGAGTGTTTCTTAGTTCTGTGGATTTACTGTCCAATATCTTGACCTCATTCTTTCCATGCAACGGTCAATCTCTCCTGTGCCTCAGTTTCCCAAAAGAAGCCTAATACATCTTCCTAAACCCTTGCTATTTCTACCGACTTCCACTCAGCTCCTTCCTTCAGTTATTCTGGGCAGACAAACATCTAACACTGGCTTTTTCTCTCACTTGGCTCAGGCAACATGGTCTTGGAAGCTTACTCCTACCAACACACGAAGGCTCACAATTCCACCACAGTCCAGATTTTCACAGATATTTTGGTTCATTATTGGTTTAAAATTCCTGTACAATCCAGTTTTCTTCCGGTTATCTTTTTCTAATTAAGTCAATCCTAGTAATTTTCCTAATCTGTAGTTTCTCTCTCCACCCCATACCTTTTTCTCTCTCCCCCGTCTCCACACATACATAACTTCTTCGACCTCCTGTTCTACAATGTTTTAGTCACATTTCTGCCTATCATGTTACCATTTAAAAACTTTATTTACACTGAATAATAAATAGCTACTGTTTAGCAAGTGCTTACTATATGCCATTTTATAATAATAGATATTATTAAGCATCTTGCATATATCTCGATCTTAACATACCCTTGTGAAGTAAGTTCTATTAGTTCCTCCACTTTTCCTTTTTTATTTAGATTCAATTAGCCGACATAGTATGGCATTAGTTTTCTATGTAGTGTTCAACTATTCATCAGTTGCGTGTAACAGCCAGTGCTCATTACATCACGTGCTCTCCTCAATGCCCATCAACCAGTTATCCCATCCCCCCACCCACCTCCCTTTCCACAACCCTCAGTTTGTTTCTGGAGTCCAGAGTCTCTCATGGTTTGTCTCCCTCTCTGAATTCTTCTTATTCAGTTTTCCCTCCCTTCCCCTGTGATCCTCTGCTCTATTTCTTATATTGCACATATGAGTGAAACCATATGATAATTGTCTTTCTCTGCTTGGCTTATTTCACTCAGTATAATCCCTTCCAGTTCCAGCAGTGTTGATGCAAATGCTGGGTAGTCATCCTTTCTGCTGGCTGAGTAATACTCCATTGTATATATGCACCACATCTTCTTTATCCATTCATATGTTGAAGGGCATCTAGGCTCCTTCCACAGTTTGGCTATTGTGGATATCGCTGCCATGAGGTGAGAGTCAAAAAGATTAACTGATTTATCAAAGATTACATAGCTAGTTAGGTGGTGACCCAGGATTTGAAACCACTTTTTAAAGAAATTTTAATTCCATATAATTAACATACAGTGTCATATTAGTTTCAGGTGTACAATATAGTGATGCAACACTCCATACAGTACCCACTGCTCATCATGACAAGTGCCCTCCTTAATCCGCATCACCTATGTCAACCATCCCTCCCCAACCTCCCTCTGGTAACCATCAGTTTGTTCTCCAAACTGATTTTGTTTGTTTTTGTTTCTTTTTTCCTTTGTGAAACCAAACAACTGATTCCAGAGCCTTTACTATATTGCTTTCCATAAAAACAAAGCTTAAAATAAGAAGCAGTAGATTAAGAAGAGAGAGATGAGAGTTTTAAGTTTTTTTGATACTAAGCTAATAGTAACACTACGGACAGATCATGATCCTTCTGATTTTCTCACTCGTAAAATAAAGAGATTGGAGTAGAGATAACTAGTATCTCATTTTATAATAGTCTGTGATCCTGTTTTGTGAAAAAAGCATTTTTGGATTTTATTTTTTCCTGATGTTGCATAGAAAGGTTTTGGAATTTCACCCTGCTCTTCCGTATTTTCGTATTTATTCCGGAAGTAATTTACATACTAACAGTGAAACACAGGTATGTGTTCTATTTCTGTAAAACAAAATGTCTTTGGGTAGGATAAAACTTCAGAAAATTTCAAATCTCATCCCTGTTTATTTGGCATTTTAAGATCTGATCTCTCCATGGTGGCATTAGATGTTTAAAGGTGGAAAATTATTGTGGCTTCACCATGAAATGAGTGTTTCTTTGGTATATATCATATAGTTTCCACAGCTATAAGAATTGGTTATTACATGTTGATTCTTGAAACATCAATCTATTCTGTTACCATTTTTTTCTGATTCCATATTCTTCCATGTTCCTATATATTTCTTGAATTCATTTTCCTTTATATTTATCAAGTTTAAGTTCAATTTACTTTTAAGAATTAAGATTGAACTAGGGGCTCCTGGGTGGCTCAGTCAGTAAAGCATGTGACTCTTGATATCCAGGTCTTGAGTTCAAGCCCCATGTAGGGGGTGGAGCTTACTTAAAAAAAAAAAAAAGAAAAATCAGAAGAATTAAGATTGAATTAGAAATTTTAATGGCTCCAGACCAAAACTCCTTATTTCTTTAAGCTGAAATATGCTGAGAGGATCAGCAAGCTCAAGGAGAGAGGGCAGGTGGGGATAAGAGAGGAAAGCCCTTTTGCAAATAGGCGCACTTACACAAACTGAAAGCAGGTCTTCCAATCTCCATGTGTCTTCAATCCCTCTATAAGAATTAAAGTGTGTTTGCTCGCTTCCTTTTTCATTCTTTTGAAAACATTTTAACTACTATTATAATTATTTTGACATTTTGTATTTTGCCTCCTCTTTTTCCAGAAAAGTCAGTAGTAATGGAGGAATTTAACTTTTAAAATGACCAGCAATATACACTAATTGCAGAAGTATTTTTTTTAAATAAGAAAAATTGCTTTAACTGAAATGTGATGATTGCAAAACTCTGTAAACCTATTAAAAACAATTGAGTCAGGGGACCTGGGTGGCTCAGTGGGTTAAAGCCTCTGCCTTCGGCTCAGGTCATGATCCTAGGGTCCTGGGATCCAGCCCTGCATTGGGCTCTCTGCTCAGCGGGGAGCCTGCTTCCTCCTCTCTCTCTGCCTGCTTCTCTGCCTACTTGTGATCTCTGTCTGTCAAATAAGTAAATAAAATCTTTAAAAAAAAATTGAGTCATACACTTAAGATGGGTGAATTTTACAATATGTAAATGAAATTTTACAATATGTAAATTAAAAATGCTCTTAACTTGCTTTCTTTCTGCCCATCCATGCACCATGCGACCATCCTCTAATACTGGTTTTTTTTAAGATTTTTAAATGGTTTTTATTTATTTTTTTATTTTTTAAAGATTTTATTTATTTATTTGACAGAGATCACAAGTAAGCAGAAAGGCAGGCAGAGAGAGAAGGGAGGAAGCAGGCTCCCCGCTGAGCAGAGAGCCTGATGCAGGGCTCCATCCCAGGACCCTAGGATCATGACCTGAGCCGAAGGCAGAGGCTTTAACACTGAGCCACCCAGGTGCTCCAAATTTATATTTATAATATAAATATATATATTGGTTTGTATTTATAATATAAATACAATATTTGACAGAGAGACATAGTGAGAGAGACCACCAGCAAGGGGAGTGGGAGAGGGAGAAGCAGGCTTCCCGCTGAGCAGGGAGCCAGAGGCCAAAGGCAGATGCTTAACAACTGAGCCACCCAGGCAACCCCTCTAATACTGGTTTTAGCTTCCTTTTTTTTCCCCCCTTCATTTATCCAGTAATCACCATCTTTACAGCTCAAATATTTTTCTCCAGTATCATTTTAAATGGTAGCATGGTTTTTTATTTTATATTATAATTTGTTTAACCAATTCATTCTCTGAACATTTTGCAGCTAGATTTTTGTACAAATTACCTTAGGTTAAGTTACCAGAAGAAAATGTTACTGGATCAAAAGATATGATCATTTTAAGGTTTTTCTTGTTAATAAACTGCCCTTTGGAAAAACTGTACTAATTTGTATTCTTACAAGTCATCATTCTGTTCCTGTTTCTCTCCCGTCAAAGCTCAGTATTAGAATTTTATAAAACTTTTACCATTTTGACAGATGAAAATTATGTATTGTTATTTCTATTTCATTTGCTAATAAAGTTGACCTTTTTTGGTTATTTGTTTGACATTTTTATTTTAGTTTATGTCTCTGTCCATCCCCCCAAATGCACGAAGTATGTATACATATATATATCTTATTAATTCATGAGATTTTCATACATTAAAGGTAAATAACTCTCAGTCATACATGTTGTGAAGATTTTCCCCATTTTATCTTTTATTTATGATTTTGTTTTTACAGAAGCAAGCATCAAATTATGTAGTAGTATCTATTAATCTTTTGGTTTGTAGATTTGCCATTGGTACTATTGTTGATGAGTGATTTTCCTACTCCCAGATGATTAAATACTCACCAATGTTTCTTGTACTGATTTTATATTTCCTTTTCTTGTACTTTCATATTTATCTGGATTTTATTTTGATACATGGCATAGGATTAGGCTCTAACTTAGTAGAAGGAACAAACGGGAAAACAAGTTAGATCGTTACCTTTTTTTTTTTTTTTGAAGATTTTGTTTTATTTATTTGACAGACAGAGATCACAAGTAGGCAGAGAGGCAGGCAGAGAGAGAGGAGGAAGCAGGATCCCCACTGAGCAGAGAGACAGATGCGGGGCTCGACCCAGGACCCTGAGCTCATGACCTGAGCCGAAGGCAGATGCTTTAACCCACTGAGCCACCCAGGCGCCCCAGATAATTACCTTCTTTATTATATGTCTTCTAAGTACGGAAAACTGTGTTGTGTATGTAGTCTCTAGTCATCAACATGGCAGGAATAGTCTCTGCCCTTACGTAACTAACGTGGAGAAGACAGACATTATACAAGTTCAGTGAGTGCTACGAAGAAGCTAAATTCTACGGTTGTGTATAGTAGGTGGAATCTAATCAGTTATTCTCACACCTATTGAACAATTAAAAGGAGATCTTTTGGGGCTAAAGGAGAATTCAATGAAAAAACACAGTCACAACAAATACTTATTATCTCAGAGTATCTGTAGGTCAGAATCTGGGTGTGGTTTAGCTGTCCTCTGTCTCAGGATCTCTCACGAGGATGAAACGAGGTGTTGGCCAGGCCTCCAGCTTCTCTGGAATGCTTGACTGCAGGAAGAATCACGTCCAAGCGTGCTTACGTGGTTGTTGGCAGAATTTAGCTCCTCGCGGTACTTGTGAACCAAGGCTTTCAGTTCTTTGCTGAGGATTCAGGTCCTCACAGGCTGTTGGCTGGAGACCTCCCTCAGTTCCTTGACTTTTAAGGCCAGGAGAATTCAGTTTGGTCCTGGGGTGGGCACTTGAGCTTTGATGAACTGCTTTGTAAGGAGGTATCTATGTAGGGTAAAAATTATTGGTATAGCATTTGTATTCCTAGTTCGGGATTGAGAACTGAAATCACGGTGTGCACACTGGCAATTTTCTAGTTGGTATGCATTTGTGGTCTGTATATAAATTAATACGTGAGTGAATGAAGCATTCATCAAGAATGAATTACATATTGAAGAGGACAAACACAGAATTCTGTATAGGATAGGAATGTTAGGAAAAGTTTAAGATGATTAGAGCAGACAGAAGTTGAAATGATTTGTGAATTTGAGTTCCTCTTTCAACCACATCATGCTTATAGCTTTAAATTATTTTTCATGCTCTCCCTCCATTCCCATCACACAGATCGTATGGCGAATCTAGTCCCCTAGAGTTGTAGGGTGGCAGCCCTGAACTCAGCCACACAGGCATGAATATATCCAATTATTTTTTGATCTAATGCTGTGGGGTTTTTTTTTTTTTAAGATTTTGTTTATTTGAGGGGCGCCTGGGTGGCTCAGTGGGTTAAGCTGCTGCCTTCGGCTCAGGTCATGATCTCAGGGTCCTGGGATCGAGTCCGGCATCGGGCTCTCTGCTCAGCAGGGAGCCTGCTTCCCCCTCTCTCTCTCTGCCTGTTTCTCTGCCTACTTGTGATCTCTCTCTCTGTCAAATAAATAACATCTTTAAAAAAAAAAGATGTTGTTTATTTGAGAGAGAGAGAGAGAACACAGAGGGAGAGGAAGAGAGAGAAGCAGATGCCCCCCTGAGCATGGAGCCCGACGTGGAGCTCGATCTAGCACCCCAAGATCATGACCTGAGCTGAAGACAGATGCTTAACCGACTGAGCCACCCAGGCGCCCCCATGGGTTTTATTTTTAACTCAGGAAATTTAATTTTTTAATTATATTTAATCTTAGTAGATTCTTGAAGAAATTCTGAAACTGGAATTTGCCAATCTTAGAGTTTGAAAGTGTTAAGTGTTAGCCGAGTGCATACGTCCTCAACATGGCCAATATTGACCCTAAGGGGGCAAAAATTGGTTCTGAGTGTGTTTGTGAAAAAAAGTAATCTTTTGGGCGCCTGGGTGGCTCAGTGGGTTAAGCCGCTGCCTTCGGCTCGGGTCATGATCTCAGGGTCCTGGGATCGAGTCCCGCATCGGGCTCTCTGCTCAGCAGGGAGCCTGCTTCCCTCTTTCTCTCTCTCTGCCTGCCTCTCCATCTACTTGTGATCTCTGTCTGTCAAATAAATAAATAAAATCTTTAAAAAAAAAAAGTAATCTTTTTACATATAAAGCACTGATATGCATACAGTACATAGGTACACAGTCTATTTGTGGTAGTAAAATTTCATTGGGGGTAAGTGACTAAGATGGAAGAGCTTAAAAAAGTTTCCATAGGGGCTGATAATGGAAAAAAAAAAGAAAGAAAAAAGTTGAGAAATACTGCTCTTGTGCTAAGTTTAAAAGACAGCTGGTAGACGAGCTGTTTTGCAATAGATTATTTCCTGTATCACTTCCTGTATTAGATTGTAAGTTTCTTAAGGATAGGAAGTGTAACCTGTTTTGTACCTTCAATAACACCTACAACAATGGTTTATGTTCAATTGCATTCAGTAAATGTATATTTAATTGAATTAATATGGAACCTATCTTACCCTCCTTGTACGCAATCTACTGCCCCATAGAACATAAAAACATAAATGCAATGATCAAAATTAGTTTAGTAAAAGCAAGCAACCTGACATAGTCTCCCTCAGAAAAATCCTAGGAAAATAATGACAAACTTTATTAGAAGAATGAAAAATCTTAGCATAGCAGGAGCAGCACAGACTATGGAAACAGAAACACAGATCAGGGCTTGATTTCTAGCTCTGCCATGAAAGTTGTGTTATTTTTAGCCAAGACACCTGAGGATGAGTAAGAAGGGGAAAGGAGGAAAAAGAAGGAGGATCAAAAAGCATGGGAGAAGGGAAAGAAATAGAGAAAGAATATAGAGAAGAGACAAGGATATTGCTAAAAGTCTTCTATACACCCTAAATTTCAGGTATGTTGACCTACTAGCAACTTCCCAAACAGGTCATGACTCCAATATGTCATATTCTTTCACACTGATACATTTTCCCTATTTCCAGAACATTATATTTCCACCAATATTCAGATCAAGCCACACCCTCCCTGGAAGGCCCTCCATGACACCCTTATCTGTCTCCCACACTGAGATGCCTATCTTCTTGCTCCCCTAATATTCAGATCATACCTTATTATAGTGCTTATCATATTGTAATCCAATTAGTGGTTTACATGTCTGTTTCCCTCACTCGTCTGTGAGCATCTTGGTAACTGAAATGGCTTTATCTTCTTATTCTCAACCTCTAGCGGGGCTTAACATACTTGGTGACTGAACAATGAGCTTGTTGAATCAACTAGTAAAAATACAGACATGCAAGAGGAGCACAGCCACATTTTTCAACAATTTGATAAATAAGGGCTTGTACTCTTCAAAAAACCATCACTTTAAAATTGACTGAATAAATTCTACTTCTGAAACCAATATTGTATCCTTTGTTCACTAACTAAAAGTTAAATAAAAAAATAAAATTGGCTGAATAGTCATCTTTGTATACATCCTCAGGTCTAAAACAAAACATTGGGGGCGTCTGGGTGGCTCAGTGGGTTAAGCCTCTACCTTCGGCTCAGGTCATGATCTCAGTGTCCTGGGATAGAGCTCTGCCTCGGGCTCTCTGCTCTATGGGGAGTCTGCTTCCCCTCGCCTCTCTGCCTGCCTCTCTGCTTACTTGTGATCTCTCTCTGTGTCAAATAAATAAACAAAATCTTTAAAAAAAAACCCAAAACATTGTACATTTTATCTGTCCAATAATGATAAGTGTAATGAGTTTTTCACATTGTCAGTTGTTACAATCCAGTGAAGAAAATCTATTGCTCTTCCTATTTTTTAGATGGGAAGACAGGCTCTTAAGTGGTTATGTAACTTGGCTAAGGTCATCTACTTAATAACTGAGGCTTCTTGTTCTGGACCCTATGGTGTGGTCACCCTATAGCGCCTCCCAAGGTTAGCTAGGTGAGACTATTAACTTGAGTACAACATTCCTCTGTCTGACCCTCTCCACCTGCAGCCTCCTACACACACTCACCTAGAGGAAAACAAAGGTTCAAGATCATACTTGGCAGTTCATTGTTGTTCAGCAAAAAAAATGTGTCTGCATATACCTAGCTTTGTTTTAGGTAAAAAAAAAAATACCAATCAGTAACTATGAAATAACCCTTTGGGACTATTCCATTCTAATAACATTTAGGTAGAATGTAATGATTTTCATTATTTTACTGACCTTCCAAATTCTTTAAAATGGGAATTCCGTTCAGTGCTTCAGCATTCAAGTGTGTTAAACCACACACGAAACATGTGAAATTACCTTTTCATGAAAGCAAAATGTGAAGCAGCTTATAAAGACTTCTGGATGAGCAGTCATGTGCCACAGGCCCTCCACTACTACCTTACTGATGCTGTCTGTGAAGGTATAGTTGGAAAGACAGAATTGAAAAACCGGTTCCTGCCACATTGCAAAATAACCATAAGGAGTGGCGTCTGGTTCCTGGAGCTAGAAGAAGTGACTATGCCTTTTAAATCATGGTTATTGTCTCAAACAAAACAGATGAACAAAAAACCCCAAACCAAGAGAGAAACCTCCCAAAAAGGAAATTTCTGAAAGCTGTGGGGCCAGGTGGGTCTGTCAGGTGCCGTTGTTCTGGGGTCGCCTTGTTCACTCCAATCTTCAGGTCCTTGAGGCATTTCCCTTTGGCTCCCTGTTGTAGTCCTTTACCCATTCAGAACCTGGCTGCCTTGTATCAGTTATGTCCAGTCAAGCCTCTCTTGCCATGAGGTGTGAGAAGCTGAGGTACCTCCGGGTGTGGTATTTGCCCTACAAAAAACCTAGATCAGGAGAGCTGTGGAGGACATGCACATCAGGCCCTCTCCTCCTCCTCCACACAATCTTCATGTTTTCATAGAGACCTAGGATTAACAGGTAAGAATACCAACAATGATATAATGTCGACAAGATTCAACACTTTTGACGTAAGAAGGCAATAGATGTCTATTGGCCTATAGCTATTGGTTTATATTCATTTATTCTGACATTATAAAAAACTTGGAAGTTTGTTAGGAATGGGAGATACATAGACTACTTGTGTTCTAGGCCTCAAGGTTCAGGTTTGGAATGGCTTGGAAAAACAGCAGTCTCTACGCCTGTGGGTTAGGTGCTCCTGGGAAGGAGGTCAGGAAGAGGGAACAGCAGATGCAAAGGCATAAAGGTATGAGAAAGTCTGGCATACAATGTTTTCTTAGAACACCCCAGTCTAGTGACTTCTGCCTTCTTTAAACTCCTTTAGCATTCACCACCTGTAACATTCTTCTTGGTTTGTGATCTATCTCTGATGCACGGTTACCATTTTTATAGCTAACCTGTTCATTTAAGTCTCTCTCCCTTAAGGAATTTGATTTCTTAGGTGGCAGCCTTCTTTTTTTTAAATCTTTCCAGAATGCCATTGAAAGGTACTTTGCACTTGATAAATACTAATAAGTAACTATTAATTCATTGACCAAAAAAATCATGACTTACATATTTTAAGTTTTCATTAAAAATGCTAAGATTGTATCTATAAGAATAAAGCATAATTATGTAAATAGAGGATAACACATCTACTTATCTATTATTCTATTTTTATGACCTATTTCCAAGTAGGAACAAACATTGCATACAGTCAATGTTTACACTGCCAATCTGGACAACTGTAGGCCTGATAGCAATTACTCCATTTTAACAAACACAAAAGCACATTTTAGAACAGGAATAAGATCATACTACAATTACTGACAATTGCATGGTAAAAACAGTGGACATGAACTCTGAAAACGTGGATGTGAATCAAAGCCCTGTAACCGTTATGAAATTTATTTTTAATTTTTTTCCATCTTTGAGTTTTTTTCCTTATCTATTAAATAAAGTTAAGAATTTCAACTTCACAAGATTGTAAGGACCAAATTAAAAACATACACACACCTGCTGTGGCATAGAGACTCAATAATATATTTGTTCACTTCATGCCCATTATTTGTCCATTCATTCAAACATATCCATAAGGCAACACAACAAACTAGAAACACTGTATACCACAGAGAAACATTTCTTTTGAAAACTTTTGTTATAAACCCACTTTTTGGAGGGCATCTGGGTGGCTCAGTTGGTTAAGCAACTGCCTTCGGCTCAGGTCATGATTCCAGGATCCTGGGATTAAGTCTCGTAGGGCTCCGTACTCCATAGGGAGTCTGCTTCACCCTTTCGCCCCTCCTCCCCCTCTTTCTCTCAATCTCCCTCTCTCTCTCAAATAATAAATAAATAAAATCTTTAAAATAAAAACCCACCTTTTCCTTCAAGTGGTTAAGTCATTAGGACAAACATGTTTCCTTTTGGGGGGATGATCATTTGCTATTTTTTGCTGGAGTATAAGCACACATTAAGGCCAAATTAACGTGTCTTGCAATTACAGGGAACACAGACACTATGGTACATTTTGTACATTTGCCTAATTGCACGAGGACATGTACTCTCCTTCTAGTTCCAGCATTATCTTACCACCTCTTGTAGATGACTACTTTCATAAAATCTTAAGTTCAATAATAGAGTCCTTAGACCCTATATTCCAGAAGAAAGATAAATTAGAGAAAGGACTATAGTCAGGAATCTCAGGTTCTATTTCAGTTATTAGTAACTCTACCAGACTTCTAATGAAGCATATAACCTCAGTTCCTCTAAGCCTTATTTTTACCACATAGAACTGGTATGATAAAGGGTGCCTGGGTGGCTCAGCTGGTTGAGTGTATGTCTGCCTTCGGCTGGAGTCATGACCTCGGGCCCTGTGATTGAGCCCTGTGTCAGGCTCTCTGCTCAGCAGGGAGTCTGCTTCTCCCTCTCCCTCTTCCCCTCTCCCTGTTTGTGCTCTTTCTTATGTAGGTAAATCTTGAAAGAAAGAAAGAAAGAAAGAACGAACTGGTAAGATAAAATCTACCTCTCAACAATGATGTAACGCTTAACTGTGGTTTTTAAGTACACAGATTTTTTTTTTGAGATTTTATTTATTTATTTGACGGAGATCATAAGTAGGCAGAGACGCAGGCAGAGAGAGGAGGAAGCAGGCTCCCCGCTGAGCAGAGAGCCCGATGCAGGACTCTGGGATCATGACCTGAGCCAAAGGCAGAGGCTTTAACCAACTGAGCCACCCAGGCGCCCCCAGACAAATGTTTTTAAAGAAATTTAAAGCACTCAATTAGTTTATTAGTATCTCTCTGCACTTTTGCTAAAATTTAATCTTAAATTTATATTAAAATTTAATTTTTTTACCTCCTGCCCGGTAAAGCACAAGAACTAAAACATTTTTTAAGAAGGCAAAAAATGCTGCATTAAAACAAACTTTATAAACAACATGATAAAAAGTAATTTCTTGGGGCGCCTGGGTGGCTCAGTGGGTTAAAGCCTTGTCCTGTTGTTTACAGATTACTGTACTTCTAGCTGGTAAACACCACAGCTAGAAAGCAGTATACCGACAATACCTTTAAGATCAAGTCACTTAAAAAAACATTGTATGTGGGTCATCCCTTGGACAATTTGGGGCCAGAGAGAAGTTGTTATACTGGTTTCCTTAAATAGCACTATAACCTAACCTGATGCCAAGATAATTTCCAAAATATCAATGGAATGAGTGTTGCTGAAATTCTGGTTATTAAGGTTTATCCTTGAATAAGAGGCCCCAAGATTCAGAAGCCCTGTGATGTTGCCCATGATACTGACCAAAAAAGAAGTTATGAGACTATGGAAAAGATTACTGAGAGAAAAGCAGATCAATATTCTTCCTCAGAAAATGAGGATGATTGAGGCCATGTGCATACTTGCATAATTCAAAAAAATATCAATTAAGAGATTATAAACCCAACTGGCTATCGTTTTTCCCAAAGGTGCAAGGTGACTTATGACACTTTTTTTAAGTTCTAATTTTGTGAGCCCTTCTGTGTTGGGCACTATGTCAAGTGTTTTAAATATATTATTCATTTGATGTTCACAAATAATCTTATGAGAATAGGAATTATAATCCTCCAAAGTCAAGCTCAGAGAGGTTCAGTAATTTGGTCAAGGTTATAGACAGCAACTAGAGGAGCACAGGCAAATTCAGGTCTGTTTCCTCCAAAGCCTAAGCTCTTAACCTTTATCCTACGCTTCTCATCAACATTTTTTTTTAGGATTTTATTTATTTATTTGACAGAGAGAGATCACAAGCAGGCAGAGAGGCAGGTGGAGAGAGAGGAGGAAGCAGGCTCCCTGCGGGGCAGAGAGCCTGATGTGGGGCTTGATCCCAGGACCCTGGGATCATGACCCGAGCAGAAGGCAGAGGCTTTAACCCACTCAGCCACCCAGGTGCCCCTCATCAACATTTTTGACATAAACTCAGAAACTTCTATCTTCAGCCCTACCTCCCCTGACCTTCTGTCTTGTACACTAGTAGATATAACTGCCTATTCAATATTCTACCTGGATGTCTAACAAACACTTCAAATTTAACATGTTTCAGTAAATGGTACCTCCGTTCACCCAGTTCCTCAAGCTCCAAATCTAATACCCATCCTTGATTCTTCTAACAATCCCACAGTTAAGCCATCAGGAAAGCTATTGGCTTTACTTTCAAATTATACCTGAACGACTTCTCATCATCTCTACTATCACAACTCTGGCCCAAGCCATTATCATTATTCACCCAGACTGCTGAGAGAGCCTCATAATTGGTCTCTGCTTTCATAGCCCATTCTTCACAAAGCCGCCATAGTTCTTATTTTTTTTTTAGCCATAGTTTTTTAAAATGCATATTATATTATTTCATTCTTCTGCTTAAAACCTGTTAATGACTCCCTTTGCAATAATGTAAACTTCCTAAGACAGCCTTAAAGCTCTGCTGCCCCCCTGCCTTGATAGGCCTTCTCTGACTTTATCCCTTAACACTCTCTTCTTTGCTCAGCAAGCTTGTCACATTGGTCCTTATGATTTCAAATTTCTCTGCGATGTGAAGTTATCTACTATGAGAGGATTTGGAAAGACGGCAGTGGGGGTTTGAGAAAACTGGTGAAGAGGGAGGACAATTCAGAAAATTTTAACAGGATTGCTGGATGGTGTTGATGGTTCAGTTGTGCTTGATAACTGGAATTTAACGATAAAATGCATGTGATTATGCAAATTTCTCCAAATTGCTCTAGTACCAAAGGGGACAATAAGGATGGTAGGATTTATTCAAGGTAGGGGTAGGATGAAAAAAATGGGGCAAAGGAGTTATGGGTACTCCCAAGTGTAACTGAATCCCCCCCCACCCCCAAACGATGTAACGATGGAGTAGAGAGAAAGGTTGCTAGTCTCCTCAGCTTACCCCAGCTGTGGCAACAACCTAGAATTGCTAAGTAGAAATAGAATCAAAGGACCAAGACCTACCAGCATTTCTGTTAAAAGCTTTAAATTACAAATCCAGATTATTTTGGGTAATTCTGATTATTTAAACATTTACAGAATTGACAAATGGGTAGGAGCTTGTTTACATTTTAAAGGCATTTTTCAATTTTAAAAATCCATTTCCAAAGGGAATCTGTAATTTTAACAGTAAGATTTATCAGTAAATTAGGGATTCAGATTTTTAAAATTGTCTAATCTGGTCAATCCTTTAGGTTATCCCAAGAGGGTGCTTTCTTAGACCTCTTCCTCCTTCAGGACACTTCTCTGGTTCTCCTGTCTTACTTAGAAAGATTTAAGTCCATTCTTAGAATGGCGTAAAATACTCTTACTGTCCTGACCCTTAACTTGCCCAGTATTTTCCCATTTATCCCCTTTGCGCTATAAGCTGCTGAGACATAAACTACTTTGCACCTACTGTGCTTTTGTTTCTGTTACTCTCAGTCTAGATCATCTTCCCTACCTTCTCTGTTATACTCCCAGCCATCTATCAACACATAGCTCACACAGTACATTTCTAGGTAAGAGACAAGCACTGTCTTTCTGCTATATTTGGTCCTTGTAGATACTCCTATAACTGCTTGTCTTGGGTTATATTACAATGCATTTTATATACTCTGTAGTACCTAATCCGTATTATGCATTATAAAGCATTTTTATGATTGATGTTTTAGGTGACCCAGCTGCTGAAACAGGGAGTGCTCTGTGTTCTTGGTCAAGTCCCTTTCCCTTCGAGCCTCAGATAACACAATGGGTACTGTGGTTCCGTGGAGACGAGAGAACGTATGTAGAGCCCTTACACGGTGCTCCATTAAGGAAAGCCGCGACTGTTTACATTGTTTAGGGCCCTGAATAGGTAGGTTCCTGCTGAGCTGAGTTCAGGAAACGCTTCTCTATATGACGTCACTATCAGCGACTTAAAAAACCACTGCACGTCTGTCCCGGAGTACAGAAGCGGAACTACTTAAAACGAGGTTCACCTGTCCCTCAGTTCACAGGTTCCGCCTGAAAAGATTTCCATTTAGTAGCTCGGGCAGTAGGAATGTGAGCTCAACAGCCAAGGACTTCCCCGAATTACTCCAGGGTGGGCGGGAAGTGTCTCCACCGCCCGGTGGGAAGGCCACCTTCGCTAGATTCAGAGAAGCGGGTGCATCCCTATGGCCTGCGGCAAAACCCAGCGCCGGGTCCAGGAGCGCTTCTCCCGGTAACGAGGAGTCTGCACCCTCCTCACGAGCAGGATTCACTGGTGTCGGACCACAGCCGGAAGCCAGAGGGCGATTCCCGCGGTGCCGCGCTCCCGGTGCCAGGCCGGGCCGTGGGGTCTCCCCGTTCTCCACGCAGGGGCGGCGGGGCGGGGCGCAGTGACGCCAAGAGGAGTGACGCGACGACGCAGCGCGACGCGGTGACGCACGCCCCTTTGTTGGCTCAGTAGCGGTAGCAGCGGCCGTGGAGGTGGCGCTGGGGACTGTTTTCTCTCGGAGGCCGGAGCGGAGCCGCGTCTGACTGAGGCGGGCGGCAAGCGGCCCCCTCGCTCCCTCCCTCCCTCCTCCGCGCCCTCCCCGCCGCCGCCGCCGCCAGCCGCCAACCGCCAACCGCCGCGCCCGGGGAGGAGCCGCGGCCCGCGGGGCTGGAGCCAGGCCTGCGTCCGGACATCAGCCGGAGCCGGAGCGAGAGCCGGGGCCTCGGCGTCCCCGCCCTCTCCCCGCCTCAGGGCCAGCGTTCGCCGGGCCCTCGCGTGTCGCGCCATGGACTCGGACGAGGGCTACAACTACGAGTTCGACGAGGACGAAGAGTGCAGCGAGGAGGACAGCGGCGCCGAGGAGGAGGAAGACGAGGACGACGATGAGCCTGACGATGATAACCTGGATCTGGGCGAGGTGGAGCTGGTGGAGCCCGGGCTGGGCGTCGGCGGGGAGCGGGACGGACTGCTGTGCGGGGAGACGGGCGGCGGCGGCGGCAGCGCTCTGGGGCCCGGCGGTGGCGGTGGCGGCGGCGGCGGCGGCGGCGGGCCAGGGCACGAGCAGGAGGAGGATTACCGCTACGAGGTGCTCACGGCCGAGCAGATTCTGCAACACATGGTGGAATGTATCCGGGAGGTCAACGAGGTCATCCAGGTGAGGGTGGCCGCCGCGCTGGCTTGACCTGGCCGGACTGGGGAGCAGATTCGGCGGCCCGAGGGGCAGGCCTGGGCCTGGTGCGCAACTCAGCCCGGTGCCTCCCGGCCCTGTCTCCTCCGCTGCCTCTGCTGGGGATAGAGGGTGTCGAAAGCAGACATTCGCGGGTTAGCCGGGTGTGGGGAGGTGCGCTGGGGGCGGTGCTTTTCCAGGTCCTGCTATGGCGGAGGCCTTCGGCCGCCGAACACTTCTCTTGCGGGCAATTCCTGCCTGTCCCTGGGCCCGGTGTCCTTCCTCCGGCCGGAGGAGCGCCTACAGGGGCGGGGCGGGGCGGAGGCGGGGTGGAGAAGAGCAGAACGAACGCGGCCCCTGAGAGGGTTATCCCGGCCTTCATTCTCGCTTGAGCACTTTTGGAAGGGGTTGGAGTAGGCCTAAGCAGCTTGGTGTACGGTTGCCCCAAGTGGGCACCGGTTAATAAAGAAATGGATCTGCTTGGCAGTCTTAAGTGCCTTACTTAAAGGTGGGGGAAGGGAACTGTTTCTCGGAAGAGGTGCTGATGGGCCTTCTTTTCCGATGGTGAAGCTTCTGCTCTCATCTTTTTATGTCGTTGCTGGCTGTTTGGGACCTAATGCTACTTTTCATTGGTAGCCAATGACTGACTTGAAGCTGTTGGAATGGCTACTGCATATTGCATACCCAGCCTTGCAGCTAAAACAACAAAACGCAGTGTTACTGTCTAATATTAGACAAGACTCTATTGTGAGTTAGAAAGTAGGGGCTTTCTGCTTCTGGACCCTTTTCTCTGATAATTTTTATTTCTTGGTGAGTTAGGCTTGGTTTAAGTTGATAACACAACTCATTTGATCTCGTGGGTCAGATTTTGCATTTTTGAGCTTTAGGAAGTCCAAAGTTTACATGTGTTTGGAAAAAAAATTATGAGGGGCCAGGGATACGATTGAAGAATAAAAATGAAGTTTTGATTCAGTGCAACTTTCAGAAAACACTAGTTACATATGAGGAAACTATATACAGGAGCAAGTTACTATTACCTTCTTCTACCTCAGTCATTACTCCCCCCCACCCCCAAATTAATTGGTTAACATTCACTGGGAAATTGGCAGTAGTATGTCACTGCTACTTGTTAACAGTTTGCATGAATAGCAGATTTTTACAGTATTGTCTAGTAAGGAATACTTTCAATTGAACCGTCTATTTTGGCTCATTTGGAGACCCTGTTTTGAATAATAGTAAGTAAAAAAAAATCTGATAAACAGTGGACATCTCAAACTTTCATAGGGATACTGCAATCTGAGGAGGAAATTGAAGGTATATAGAAGGAAAATAAGTTTTATTGCTCTTTTTCTGCTTCTAAAAATATGACAGTTCTTAGGCCACTAAGTTGAGACTTTTTTCTTTTTTTGAGGAAACTTTATTAAAAGAAGTTAGAGTAAAACCTTGAATTCTCTTCTCATTTATTTACCACCACAGTACATAAAATCCAATGTTTTCAAACTTACCTGTTTTATTGACATGTTAGGCCTTTAAAAATGCATGGATAATGGATATTTATTATTTAACTTCTTTGTTTTCATGTAGTAAATCTCATCCAGCTTTTCTCAGCTCTTAGGTGTGTCTTAAGCACTGAGGCCAAACCTTAGAAGTTCTTCATGTCACTTCTGGAACAGGGATGTAGCTAATGCATATGACTTCATTCTTTCTTTGTTAGTTTAGGGGAGAGAGAATAAACACAGATGAACTGAGCTAATACGGACCACAAAAAACGGGGTTTTTTTGTTTGTTTGTTTTTAAGAGGTGTCCATGCCTGATTTTTGAAAACTATCTTTTTCCTAGTTGATCTCATGTTAAGGTCTCTTAAATGGTATTCCTGAATATATGAGTATCAGTTCCTTGTTAAGTTTATATTTCGACCTACCAGTAAAGGAAAGAATAGGGTTTATCCCAGGTCATCTTTTCTCCAAATGGTGTGCTTCTTAGATCTAAACTAGGCTTTGGTTGTGGTAATTGTTTTTTTATGTTAGTTTTAAACTTAAAAAGTTACACTGGTCATACATGCACACTCTAAGAAAAAACTGACTAGGCAAGGAAAAAAAAAGACGAGATCTACACCAAGAGAGATACATAAAATTTGAAGTTAGTTATCTTTTCAGAGCTCTGGGTGAGCTATACATATATTTTAACAACATCAGAATTATACTATATATTCTCGTTTTCAGTAGAAAAAAGCAGGTTATGGAAACAGAAGGAATCTCAACAGTTTTCTCTTGTTAATAACTGCTTCCATTTTCAGTGTTTATATGATTATAAATCTAGACGTTTATTTAATCAGTCCATTATTATTGGCCTTCGTTTTTATTTTCTAGTTTCTGGCTCTTACTAACTTCATTGGGAATATTGTCATAGATAAATCTTTGAATGTTTTATTTTCTAGGATAGATTGAATTGCTGAGTCAAATGATGTGATTATTTTCAAGGCATTTGATACATACTACCTACCACATTGCTTTAAGAAAGGTTATGTTAGTTTCCCCCCACCAGTCAGTGCTTAATTAGGATAAAATAGTCATCATTTTAAAAATTTGCTTTAAAAAAAAAAAAAAAAGAAGGTGAAGAGAACTTTTAACATGTATCTTAGGACATTGGTATTTCTTTTGTAATTTGCCCTTTGCTTTTGCTCATTTTGAGCCCTTTTAGGGATTTTTATCTATTGCTTTATAAAACCTCTTTATATTCGTTGAGGTTTTTAAAGATCATTTCTCTAGGTTTTTTAGTTGAAAAAATGGTCTAATGTGGCAATAAGTTTTAAGTTTATCAAATTAAAACCCCTTGTTTTACTTCACATTAGAGAGCTTACTGTTAATTCTAAAAAATTTTAAATTCCCTGCTCCCCAGTGCTACTTTTCAGTATGAAATCAGGTATGTTATTAGTGAATTTGAAAATAAATTTGCAGGAGATAAAGATTGAAATGTGAAAAGATTGCCAGATTAATTTTTCCTTGGGAATTTTATTACTACTTTGGGAAGAATAATTCTGGGCAACATTAGATAATATTGTAATTTGTAGATATCTGTGGGTGAGTTTTAGCTTTCATATGAGTTAACACTTTTTGTTTTAGAAGACTCTTGGTTTTCTAGCTTCTGTAACTCTCTTGTTATAATTTGTTTAGTTTGGCTTTGTTATATTTAAATCTTTGTGGCTACCTAGAACTTTCAAGAATAGATCAAGGGTTTTGTTTAACCTATACCAATATTAAAGAAGTACTAAAAGCCCTTAACTTACCCAACTGTATTTACTTAACTAGTATTATTGAACAGTGGATTTCTAATGTAATTGCTTTAACAGCTCGGTAGTTTATTAAACACCACACAGTTCTGCGACTGAGAGGCCTTTCAACTTGCTATTTTGTGTTTCCACAACATTATTCAGCACATGTTGGTTGTGCTTGTGCATGTATGCCAGTCACCGTATTAACTAGATTAGAGGGCATGGTTCTTGCCTAAGGAGCATATAAAGGTGGGGAACATAGAGGTCCTTGGGCTTCATTCCCAGAGATGGTTGTTCATCAGTTAAGTCTGAGTTGGAGCCTAAGCATTTATATATTTTTAGCCACTCCAGTGATAGTTCTTAACCACTGGGATAGTCATAGTTCATCTACTGTCATGATTTTGACTCGGGGAGAATGAGTAGAGTGAGAAGGTGGTAACCCTTAGGCATACTCCTTTTTAAAATTAATTAATTTATTAAAGATTTTATTTATTTATTTGAAAGAGAAGCGAGCACAGCAGGGAGAGCTGGAGAGGGAGAAGCAGGCTTCTCGCTGAGTAGGAAGCCCCATGCGGCGCTCAATCCCAGGACCCAGAGATCATGACCCGAGCTGAAGGCAGAGGCTTAACTTACTGAGCCCCAGGAATACTACTTTTTTTTTTTTTTTAAAGATTTTATTTATTTCTTTGACAGAGACCGATCACAAGTAGGCAGAGAGGAAAGCAGGCTCCCTGCTGAGCAGAGAGCCCGAAGCGGGACTCGATCCCAGGACCCTGAGATCATGACCCGAGCCGAAGGCAGAGGCCTTAACCCACTGAGCCACCCAGGCGCCCAGGAATACTACTTTTAAAGGATGTGCTGCAGAGGAGGAGCGTAGGCTGATGGGTATGAGTGGTCACAGAGAAGGTATAAAGAAGTGGGTGGGTGTCTTGCTATTTTAAGGTTTATTATGCTAAATAGCCCGTTTTAAAGACAACAGATATCTTTACAGGGGAAATTTTCTAGTGGCTGTTGAAGTTTTTAATTTTATTTCAGCTCTTTATTTAATTAAAAGACTTAAAGAAGTTCTAAGGTGAGGTTTCAAGCATAAATTGAGAGGCAGTGTATACCAGCATTATTGACTCAGAGTCAGTTCTAGCCCTGGACATTGGAGGAAAAACTCCAAATGGCAAGTTTTGTTTACATCTCAGAACCTTCAGTTTTTGTTTTTGTTTTTGTTTTTTTTTAAATATGGGAAGTAGTTAAGAGAGTTGAACTACTAGATTGGCCTTTTTTTCTTTTTACATTGATTTTTTTTTTTTAATCTAACATCCTTTTATAACCTTAGTTAATTGGAGATGCTCACTGTTTCAAAGAAGTGAATTCAAGTGAATTCAAGTGTGCAAATCAGGATGAACTTAAATTGGCTAACTTATTTGTGTAGGGAGTGGAAGAGGGAGAGGAAGGGGATAGAGTGTGTATCTTGAAGCTGTTAATTAAAAGTATTTGGTATAGTTTATTCCTCTTGATTTTCTGTCTTTTCCCACCTGATCTTGAACTTATTTGAGCCATAAGTTTTAAATTCTATTAATTCTTATTAAATCGCTTATGGCAGTAGTCCTGTGAATCAAACTCTGGAGGTGGGGTCCAGCCGTTGGTTTAAATGAGCGTTCCAGGTGATGCTGATGCAAGCTCAAGTTTGAGAACCACTGATGCAGTTGAAATTTAACAGCGTTTTTCAGTGTGTTATCAGTATAGTGATAAATTACAACAGAGGTGGATTAATGGTGGAAAGCAAGTTGTTTAAGAAACTAATAAAAGGAAAATTTCAAAAGCGCTTCACAGCGCTTGCTGGGCTAATAGAGTTGGAGGGGATTTGTCATTATTACTGGTATCCTTCAGATAAAGTGATCTTTAATTCAGTTATTTCAAACGTGCAAACCAAAGTAGTGGCACCTTACATTCTAGGTTGGAGCACTTGGTTTTCTTTCCACTTCTTTTTTTTTTTTTTTACACAAAAATATTTGAGTTTCTTTATTTAATATGTTGGAAAAAAATAAAAGGTTTTGGATACTGTAACTGCTCCTGCTCAGTACTGTAGTAAATAGTGAAGAGAATATGAGAAGACATTCTCAAGGAGTTGATGATCTCTTTTAATTTAGACACTCAAAGCTATTGGGTCAGAAAGTCTTTTCATCAGGTGCTAAGTGGATAGTAATAGGTATTCATGGAAGAGAAATCTGTGGGTGTTATCTGGCTAGGATTGGATGGCTAGGATTTGGATAGATAGGAAAAAGGGATATAAAGCCATTTTAAGAAATTGAATGAAGTGAGAACAAGGAAAGTGTCTGAATAATGGTGAGGTTCACTAAAGTAGAACAGAGTTTGTAAATTGTGGGTGGTTAAGGTTGCAGAAACTGGAAGGTTTGATATTCTGAAGAAAGGCAGGAGCCATCAGATTCCTTTATTTTGGGTTTGACATATGGTAGCTGTATGTATTAGTTCAACTCTACATTTCCTCAAAACTCAGTGGCTTAAAAACACTATCTTACAGTTTCTATGGGTCATGATTCTGGGTGCAGCTGAGTTAGGTTAGGTGCCTCTGGCTCAGGGTCTCATGTTAACTCCATTAAGGTTGCAAGCAAGGTATCAGTTAAATTGCAGTTCTCAAGGCTTGAGGAGGGGAGATTCCCCTTTCATTGTCAGGCCTCAGATTTTCACTGGCTGGTTGTTGGCCAGAGACAAAAGTACCTTGCCATGTGGGCTTCTCCAGAATATGGCTTATAATAGTTTCTTTTCCTCAGAATGAAGAGTCTGAGAGCCCCCAAGATAGAAGACAGTCTTTTTATAATTTCATTTCAGTTGACATCCCATCACTTTGTCCTGTTCTACTTGTTATAAGTGATTAACTGTATCCACACACTCAAGGGGAGGAGGTTACACAGGTGTGAAGATAAAGAGGTGAGGGATCCTTCGGGCCATCTCAGAGGCTCTTCCATCATCTACATACAGTTTGGCTTTGTCAGGAGGTGAAGGACAACCATTGTATAATGCTTATCTATCTATTTAATTTATATACAAGTAAGAGGCATAGTAGTTTGGATTTTTTTACTTAGGATTAACTATAAATTATTTGTATTTGGCTTTAAATGATAAGCATTCTTAATTACTTTCCAATGGCTAAGATTAAAAGAAATAGCTTGCAGTCTCTGAGAATTGGAAGAAATTTGAGATTCTTCAGTCCAATAATTTTTTTCTTTTTTCTTTTTTTTTTTTAATTTTTTTTTTTAAGATTTTATTTATTTATTTGACAGAGATCACAAGCAGGCAGAGAGGCAGGCAGAGAGAGAGGAGGAAGCAGGCCCCCCGCTGAGCAGAGAGCCCAATGCGGGGCTCGATCCCAGGACTCTGAGATCATGACCTGAGCCGAAGGCAGCGGCTTAACCCACTGAGCCACCCAGGCGCCCCTTCTTTTTTAACTTTAGCTACGTTGTGGAATCACCTGGGGATTTTTTTTCACACTTTTAATTGCAGTTGTAAGAAACAACGATAGCATAGTGATCCCACATACCCTTTGCTGATTTTTCTACGGTGATACCACCTTGCAAAACTAGCATAATGTCACAACCAGTGAGTGTATTGACATTAATGTGGTCTTACTCAGATTTCTTTCCCTGAGATTTTTGTTTTAAAGGCAGGCACTCAGACCCCACAGCAGACTAAGCAGTGGGTCTCTGGGAGTTTGGACCATGCATTGTCTTTAAACAGAAATTTTCCCTGGATTATTTTAATGCACACCCAGGGCTGAGAGTCCTTGTTCTTGTTTGTTGTCTCTAAGAATCCTCTCAGTAACATTCCAGTCTCTGCTTAACTACAGATAAATGACAGTGAAGTAGCTCATTTCAAATTTAACTCTTGATTTTTTTAAATGTAATTAAAATCTGCTATTGTAACTTTCGCCTATTGTTCTTAGGGTCACTCTTTTGATAAAGTTGTTTTTTAAAATAATTGTTGTGTTAGAAGCTTTTCTTCCTGAAGTTAATGAGACCCTCTTTCTTCATACAACAATGAACCTGTATTTTTGATAAAATTAATATTGACTGCATTTCTATTTTCTACTAGACCTTTCTCTTAATAGGCATAATATGACAGGCCATAACTTGGCTAAGACTTCAACAATATACAGGTCATCTTTTCTATGTTATCATACTATTACTATGTAGCTTTGTTAAATAGCCTAATTATTCCTATTAAAGGATGGGATAAATGTAAGAATGAGGATTTATTTGGCTGACATTTGATGATCACTTCTGAAAGAATGAACTATAATCAGAGGCTTCTAACCTGGGATGGTTGTATCTTTTGGGGCCCATGGAGATAGTAGTGGCAGTTTTTACCCTTTCTTCCCCCAGCATTAAAAAAAACTATTTAAAACAGAGCAAAACAGGGGCACCTGGGTGGCTCAGTGGGTTAAAGCCTCTGCCTTTGGCTCGGGTCATGATCCTCAGGGTCCCGGCATCCAGCCCCGAGTTGGGTTCTCTGCTTGGCGGGGAACCTGCTTCCCCCTCTCTCTTTGCCTGCCTCTCTGCCTACTTGTGATCTCTCTTTCTCTCAAATAAAATCTTAAAAAAAAATAAAAATAAAAAATAAAACAGAGCAAAACAAAACTGCCCAAGTGAGTTAAAATGTGGGCCATTGTTGGGTCTTTAGTTCTAAAAGAATAGCACGTTTTATAGAGTCATTCGATTTCCATAATCATGTAAGAATCCAAATTTTTGCTTTTTTCCCTAAAATTTCATTTTAACAGTGATTGGAGGTCATCTGGAATTAGTTTGAATAATGTCTCATTTCTCGATGTATCTTGGTGAATAGTTGATGTCCAGTTGGTATTTGAGTTAAACTGATGGGTAGTTAGTATCTTGGAAGGCAGTTTAAGAAGTTCTTACTGAAATAGCAACGTTCTGGCAGATTAACTTTTCAGAGCTCTACTTTTTTCGTTTTTAAAAATGAGAATGCTAGTATTAGGGTCAAAAGAATGTGAGGATTTGAGTGAGAAATGCCAAATACTGTACTGGAAGTTTTTTCATGTAATTTTTTTCTTCATGTAAACATCATTCAATAGCATTTTTAATTTTTGCTATGTTCCATTTAAAGGAAGTGTCAGAAGTGACCTGACACTTAATACATTTTGGCAAAAAGTACAGCAGATAATGAAGTATTAGGTAACATTTCCTTATTACTAAGACATTTGTTTAGACAAAGCTAAGAATAGCTATAATCCCAGACACTTCTCCCCAGGCTTACTTTGCAGTCTCCTTTGAAACTGTCATACTTCTAATTCAAATATTAACAGACTCCAGTTGCTTGGTAATATATCCTTTCTCTTAATCACAATTGTACATTTTTAAGGGATTAAGTAGAAGCTAGAGACTAAGAAGTATTTTCTGATTCTTAGCAAGTATTTACAAGTAAAAACCTGTAAAGTGTGACATTTTGGACAGGTATTTCTCTGAAACCCACTTGAAACCCAGATTTACTGTATTGTCTCCTCAAGGCTCTTCTTTCTTTAAATTACCAGTTAACTGTTCGTGGAATTTGAGAGTCACCCTTAAATTTTTCCCCCTGCATTTCCCATATCCAATTAGCCCTGATCAAGTTACCTCTGAAATTTGTTATTCCTGTTCTTTTTACAAACTAATCCTAATCTAAGGCCTCTTTTTATTTTGCCTCATTGTCTACAGGCTTCCAGTCTATGTCATACTACCAAATACAAATGTAGTAGTCATTTTCCTGCTAAAAAAAACTCATTGTCCGCCCCTTCCCCCGCCCCTTACTATTATAAGTCTTGTCCAGATTCCTTTATATGGCATTCATGGCTTCCTCATCTTAGTGTCAGCGCATTTTTTTCAGTGTCAGCTGCTGCTGTTCCTGATTCTCCCATCTCCCCCCCCCAACTGCACCACTTATAATTTCTTTCCTTCTTTTTATTGCTCTATGTTGGGTTTATAATTTCCTAATACATAAAACACATTTGTGTTTTCTTAAATTTGCTCAAGCTCCTCCCTCTTGTGTTACTCTTTCTCCTCTCAATTGCCTGATGTACTTCTATTCAGACCCTGCTCAGATACTACTGTATCTCTTGCCAGGTCCCTCTTCTTTACCTTTCTAGTGCTTCCTTATTTTGTTTGCATGGTGCTTCATGTAGATATTGGTATAGCCTGCATGAGGTTGAAATATAGCCATCCCAATACCTAAGTCTCCACAGCCAGATGTGAGGGACTTGAGTATGAGAGCTGAATCTTCCACATCCATAGCATATGGCACATTAACAGTCTTTGCTGTAGTAGAAACTCAGTAAATACTTGAAATTTGTCCTTGCCTAGTAAATGCTTACTTCCTCAGTTTCCTTATCATATACCAAGGGGAGCTAGGTAAGATTTTCTTCTGGTGCTAATAAGTTATTTTATGATTTGTAGGTAATGCCACAGTCATAGTGTAAGAAGCAAGAAAAAAACTGTTTAAATTCCAAGAGGACAGCTTTTTTTTTTTTTTTAATATTTATTTATTTCACAGACAGAGATTACAAGTAGGCAAAGAGGCAGGCAGAGAGAGGAGGAAGCAGGCTCCCCGCCGAGCAGACAGCCCCATGCAGGGCTTGATCCCAGGACTCTGGGATCATGACCTGAGCCGAAGGCAGAAGCCCTAACCCACTGAGCCATCCAGGCGCCCCGAGGACAAGCTTTTTAAGTGCTCGGAATATATAGTGACATTTTTAAAGCTTATCGTTTGCATGTGGTTCCCTGGCACTTATATGAACTGACAGTGATATAAAAACAATTGAGTCACTAATGCTGTAGTTCTCAAAGTATGGTCTATGAAAGCACAACTATTGTATGATAATACTAAGACGTTTGCCTTTTTTAATGTTCTGACCTTTGTTCTAATGGTGCAGAATGCAGTGGGTAGGTAAAACAATGGGAATCTTAGCACGAATCACATCAGTGGCATCCAACTATACAAGTAGTCATTGTATTCTTCACCTCTACAGACAGTAAAAAAATAACATTTTCACTTGGTCTGGATGAAGTAGTAAAAGTTACTAGTTTTATTATATCTTATCCCTTAAGTACACATCTTTTTCATAGCGTGGGTGGTAAAGTAGGCTTAGGTGGAGCTGTGTGTGAAGCACTTGGGCATACTGAAGTTACAGAGGTTGTCTTGAAGAAGACATCTGTACAGTTTTTTTTTTTTTTAAAGATTTTATTTTTATTTATTTCACAGAGAGAGATCACAAGTAGGCAGAGGGGCAGGCAGAGAGAGGGGGAAGCAGGTTCCCTGCTGAGCAGAGACCCCGATGCGGGACTCGATCCCAAGACGCTGAGATCATGACCTGAGCTGAAGTCAGAGGCTTTAACCCACTGAGCCACCCCGGTGCCCCGACATCTGTGCAGTTTGATTTGTGAGCGGAACAAGCCACTTGTTTGATGGAACACCCATTTTTTTCTTGAATGACTGACTGGCTTTTTTTGTTTTTTAGACAAATGGCAAACATATGGTGAATGTTTCTCCAAATGAATGAAATACACCTGTTATTTCAAGGAAAAGTGCTAACAGTATGTTGCTAATGATAACATTTTTAAAGTTTTTAAGTGAAAATTAGAATTTTGGAAAACTTATGTTTGCTACTGTGAGACTGACTGCTTCCTAATATTTAAAAACTTCTGATGAAATATTGTGTAATAAAATATATCAATATTTGGAAGATCAGTTTAACTTAATGAACCAATATTTTCCAAATGACCAATTTTCCATTGACCAATTTTGATACTTCACAGTCATGCATTGGTAAATGAGCCATTCAGAGTACAAGATAGATCACCAAGAATATGAAAAGTTCTTTGACATGGTTTCAAATTCTACCTTGCAAACAGCTTTTACGATACAACCACTTTTTGCATTTTGGTGTAATTTCAAGAAGAATATCCATAATTAAGTGAAAAGCCTATGAAATTGTTCCTCTTTGGGACGCCTGGGTGGCTTAGTTGGTTAAGCATCTGCCTTTGGCGCAGGTCATGCTCCCAGGGTCCTGGGATCAAGCCCCACATCAGGCTCCTTGTCAGCAGGGTGCCTGCTTCTCCCTCTGCCTGCTCTGCCTCTTCTGCCTGCAGCTCTCCATGCTTCTGCTCTCTCTGACAAATAAATAAATAAAATTTTTTAAAAAAGTGTTCATCTTCAAAAACCTTACATATATATTTTTTATATATATAATTTATACTAAATTAAGTTTATTAAATTAAAATGTGTGTGTGTGTGTGTGTGTGTGTGTGTGTGTGTGTTTTTTTTTTTAATGTAATCTCTATATCCAGTGTGGAGCTTGAACTTAAAACCCTGAAATTAGGAGTTGCAGGTTCTATCCACTAAACCAGCCAGGAGCCCCAAGTGCTCCTCTTTTTTTTCAAACTACTTATTTTTATGAAGCCACATTTCCTTTATTCTTCAGATAAAACAACATATCCAAGAGGGGTGCCTGGGTGGTACAGTGAGTTGACTCTTGGTTTTAGCTCAGGTCGTGAACTCTGGGTCTGCCTTGGGCTCAGCGCTTAGGACAGAGTCGGCTTGGGATTCTCCCTCCCTCGCTCTGCTCCTCCCAGTCATGCTCTCCAAAATAAAAAAAAAAACAAATTAAAAAAAAACCCACAACACATCCAAGAGACTGAATCCAGAAGCAGATATGAGAATCCAGCTATTTTCTATTTAGCCAGGTATTAAAGAGACTTTGAAACGTGAAATAGTGACTTCTTCTTATCAGCTTTTTTGTTAGGACATAGTTTTTTTCATTAAAGTGTTTTTTGTATTAATCTATAATGGGATCTATTACTGTTATCTTAATGAGTTAATATTTAAAAAATTCTATTTTAGCAGCTAACATGTTAAATGTTGATAGTTATAACTCATGTAAACAAAGCTCTTTGGTGTCCTTAATTTTTCAAGGTGGAAAGGAGGTCTGAGACCAAAAAGGTTGAGAATTGCTGCTCTGATATTCTGAAATATTTCTGAATCATTAAGAAAATGGCATGTAGGCTTGCAAAAAGGAGTTAGGACTAACCACACTATTTGGATTTATTATAAATTAGCAATAGTTTATAAATTACAAATTAAGTATTACTGATTAATCAGAAACTTCTTATTTATAAGCTGTGTTAGATGCTCTGGGGGTTATTAACAGAAATACTAGCCTCTGTTGTTAAATAAAATCTAGGAAATGTAAATAATAAGGTATGACTAGTAGGGGAAAGATGTTGGAAATGGGATGGGAGGCTTAATTTTTTTCAAGGAGGAGCTAGTAGAGATACCACTCAACATACTCTATTTGTTAATTTGTCTATATTTTGATTTCTTACATTAGAATGAAAGCTGTGTGAGAGCAGGACCTTATTTTATTCATTGCTGCAGTCCCAGTTCCCGGAACAGTACCTGGCACATAGTGGGTATTTAGTAAATCAATCAATCTATCTATCTTTCTATCTTTCTTTCTTTCTTTCTTTTTTTTTTTAAGATTTTTATTTATTTATTTGACAGAAAGAGACAGAGAGGGAACACAAGCAGGGGGAGCGGGAGAGGGAGAAGCAGGCTTCCCGCCGAGCAGGACCCTCTGATCATGACCTGAGCCAAAGGCAGATGATTGAGTGAGCCACCCAGGAGTCCTTAGTAAATATTTCTTAAGTACTTTTATTTCAGTTCCATTTTTGGAGAATATTTTGCTATGTTTATAATTTTAGGTTTTAGTTTCTTTCAGTACCTTAAAGATTCTGTTTTCTGGCTTCTGTTTGTGGTGAGAGGAAGCTTAATGAAGTCTTTAATCTGGGTGTTTGTGAGATTTTTTTACTGTGTGTCTAGTGAGGTGTGTTTTTTTTGTTTGTTTTTTTTTTTTAATCTTTTGGTTTTCGGATCCTTTTGAGTCTGTGAGGGTGATGTCTTTTTATCAATTCTGGAAATTCTCAGGTCTGCCTTCATCCTCTTTCCTTCTGAGACTCCAGTTACATATATATTAGAGCTTTTTGTTATGTGCCAGACGTGTTCAGTGCTCTGTGTGTCTTACATTCTCTTCTTCTGCTTCAAATGGGATGATTTCTGTTGATTTATCTTCTGGGTCTCTAAATCTGTCTTTTTCCTTTGATCTGCTATTAAACACCTAATTAGTTCTTAATTTCCAATATTGTATTTTTTAATTCTAGAGTTTCCATTTGATGCTTTTTTGTAGGTACTAGTTTTCTGGTGACGACTTTTTCATCTGTTTTCTCCAGTGTAATAATCATTTATTCTTACAAGGTTTGTCACCTAATTCCAGTAACAACTATTAGTCTCTTCATATATTTTTTTCCCTTCCGGTTTTCAGTCATGTGTTCCTGTCATTTGACATACTTTTGATTGCATGCCATATGTTGGTTATAAAGTAATTTAGAGGTTCTGGATGATGATATATTTCTATAGAGAGGATTTTCATTCTTCCTTCTGTTTGGTGGTTAGAGTGGTGAATGATGATCTTAATCCAGTCAGGCTGAGTTCTAGCTCTGTTTAAAGATTTTATTTATTTTACAGACAGATCACAAGTAGGCAGAAAGGCAGGCAGAGAGAGAGAGGAGGAAGCAGTCTCCCTGCTGAGCAGAGAGCCCCATGTGGGGCTTGATCCCAGGACCCTGGGATCATGACTTGAGCCAAAGGCAGAGGCTTTAACTCATTGAGCCACCCAGGCACCCCTCTAGCTCTGTTTAGTTTCAGTCTCTGATCTGCCTGTGGACCTTTAGAATCTTCAACTGAGTGCCTGGGTGGCTCAGTGGGTTAAGCCTCTGCCTTCAGCTCAGGTCATGATCTCAGGGTCCTGGGATCAAGCCCCGCATCGGGTTCTCTGCTCAACAGGGAGCCTGCTTCCCTTTCTCTCTCTACCTACTTGTGATCTCCCTCTGTCAAATAAATAAAATCTTAAAAAAAAAAAAATCTTCAACTAAGAACCTGCTGTATTCTTAGCAGTTCCTTCCCTAGGGATCTCACTTTAATCATTGACTCCCAAGACTGCTGGAAGGACCACTTCTTATTTCAGACACTTTTATCTTTAGATTTTTAGTTTTGGCCCTGTTTTTAGCCCAGGGATTAAGCAGATACCCTGAGGGAAAGACCAACCTTTCCCCCATTCTTGAGACACCCCTCAAATCTCAGTGTTAGTTTCCCTTTGGGGCTGTAATACGTCCCACAAACTTAGTGACTTAACACATAAATTCATTATTTTATAGTTCTGAAAGTCAGAAATCCAAATTGATGGATCCAAATGAATCTTAGTGGGCTCTCACCCACTTTTTCACTTCTGGAGAGACTACCTGCGTTCCTTAGCTTGTGGCTCCTTATGGCATCTTCAGAGCCAGCAGCATAGCATCTTTAAATCTCTCTCTGACTCTTCTGCTTTTGTCCTCTTCTTCCACTTTAAAAAACTCACATGTGCTTCTTTCACTTTATCTTTTTATTTTATTTTTAAATTTTCATTTATTTTTAAGTAAGCTCTACTCCCAACATGGGGCTTGAACTCATGACCCTAAGATCAAGAGTTGCATGCTCTACCAACTGAGCCAGTCAGGCACCCTGTACTTCTTTCACTTTGAATGTGATTCTCTGATTATACTGGGTTGACCTGGATAACCTAGGATAATCTCTTTAAGGTCAGCTGATCACCAATTTTAGTTCCCATCTGCAACATTAGTTAATTTCCCTTCACCATGCAATTTTAACATAGGTTGCAGGTATTAGGATGTGAACATCTTAGGGGGAAACACTACTCTTCCTTTCTTCAAGAATTGATAAGCACTCTCAGGTAAAATCCCACCACATTTGTAAAATCACTAGTTTTTTTTAGCTGTCTACTGCCTTCAGACAAATAGTCTCTCAACATTGTCTGGCTTTTCCAGTCCTGGATAGGAATGCTGGTTTACCTCTTAGCTACTCTATCCTACCTGGAAAGGAAAAATAAATATTCAAAACCTCAATGAATATATTCTTAGTCAATGAGATTTGTCTTGGGAATTTTTGAAGCCCGCATTCCGTGGGAGCAAGCAACTACTTTGTGGACTGTAGAATGCACTTTTGAACTTGGATTCCAGACAGAAAGTATGACATTTTAGATTAGAGTAAGGACTCTGCCTAAAATGTGGGAAAATAACAGTATGGAGGGGAAAAAAGAACAGACTCATTAATTTTTATGTTAGGAGAGACTCACATGACAAAAGTGTTAATAGCTGACATTTGTGAATGTGTTAGGTATTTTCACATGTATTAGTTATAAATTCCAGGGAAATAGCATTATTTCCATTATACAGATGAGTAATTTGAAGTTAGAGAAGCTGAGAAATGCATTTCTCTGTCAGAGACTGGTGGAGGTCCTTGAAACTGGGTCTTCTTGACTTTTAAGCTCTTTCTTTCTTAAAAACTTTTTAAAAGATTTTATTTATTTATTTGAGAGAGAGAGGGCAAGCAGGTGTAAGTGGGAGGGGCAGAGGGAGAGAGTGAGAGAATCCCAAGCTGACTCTGTGCTGAGCATGGAGCCCAGTGAAGGGCTCAACATGGAGCTCTGAGATCATGACGTGAGAGGAAACCAATTCGAGTCAGTCGCTCCCCCTTTTAAGGTGCCCCACCTTTTAAGCTTTTTCTGCTATAGTAAACTTTTCAGATTTTAGTTGGACTATTTGAGCCAAATTCTTGTACTGTTTTCTTTGTACTTGTTTACTGGAACTTTTCAATACTAAAATGCTTTTTCATTGTAGCTAATTGACTGTGATTTTAGATGAGTAACTTAAATTAGTTACTTCTTGCTACACAACAGATTGCCCCAACGCTTAGTAGCTTAAAACAAACATTTATTATCTCATGGTTTTGAGGGGCTTAGCTTGATGATTGTGGCTCAGGGTCTCTAATGAGGTAATTATCTTGTCAGCTGAGGTTGCAGACTTGGTTTGTGCTGAAGAAGTGCTTTCAAGATAGCTCACTCACTATCTATTGGTACATGGGCCTCTCTCTAGGGCTATTTTAATGTCCTCCCTCCTCCAGAACAAGTAATCAAAGAAAGCAAGACATGCCGTAATGTCTTCTGTGACCTAGCATTGGAACCCACTGTGGGATGAGAGGTCTAAAACAAATACCAGGAGGGAGGGATCATATGGGGCATCTTGGAGGCTAGTTACACAGATACCATATGGAAAGGAAGGGTAAAATACAGGGATATGGCTGTAAGGCTAGATTTTAGTTCTGGGATTATGAGATTTAAGAAGTAGATGCTACTCTTTTTTTGTTTTTTTAATGCTACATTTAATGAGTAACAAAAAGGGAACGTGAAAGCCCTCCAAACCTGGGTATAGAGCAGCCAGCCTCCTTTTGTATGATACATATTTTCCAAAATCAGTATCTAAAAACTTCTGCATGTGAGACAAGTATTTCTAAAACTCTTAAGTACATAATAATCATTTTAAAAAATTTATTCATTACAAATTTTTTTTAAAGATTTTATTTACTTATTTGAGAGAGAGAGAGAGAGAGCATGAGAGGGGAGAAGGTCAGAGGGAGAAGCAGACTCTCCCCATGGAGCCGGGAGCCTGATGCGGTACTCGATCCCAGGACTCCAGGATCATGGTCTGAGCCGAAGGCAGTTGCTCAACCAGCTGAGCCACCCAAGGTGCCCCATTTTATCTATTTAATTCACCTTTTTTTTTTTTTTTTAATTTTATTTGTTTGACACAGAGAGAGAGATCACAAGTAGGCAGAGAGGCAGGCAGAGAGAGAGAGAGGGAAGCAGGCTCCCCGCCGAGCAGAGAGCCCGATGCGGGGCTCGATCCCAGGACCCTGAGATCATGACCTGAGCCGAAGGCAGAGGCTTTAACCCACTGAGCCACCCAGGCGCCCCTAATTCACCTTTTGTAAAACTCTTGGACCTTATAGTCTAGGACTAGAGTTTAGTCCTTCTATCTATATTACTGTGTGGCCTTAGACTAAATCAGGCTGTGGTCTGAATCTGCCCTTATAAAAGAAAAGATTTGGATTTGATGATTTCTGAAGTTCTTACCCAGTTATGAAATTCAAAAAGATAATTAATGTGGATGCTTTCAAGGTAGGAAGCTAAAAAAAACCCAAACCTCCTTTCTGCTCTAATGCCACTATCTATCTTGAACTTGTTCCTCTTAGATTTTACTATTCCTGAGAGTACTATACATTTCCCAGTCAACATGTTCTGCCAGATCAGTACTTAATTTTTACATCTATATGCCTCTCCGCAGTACATATGCTTGGCCGTAGGTATATAAAGATGAGCAGAGAACATTCCTTTCCAGGGCTCCTGATCTAGGAAGGGCAGACACGTAAATAAGTACTTGGTTATAGAGGCAATAACCCAGGACCCTTCATTCTCATTTTTATCCATCTGTATTCTGATCTCAGTTATTTTCTGTTTCTGGACTTGCACTGGCCTGGTTTTCAAAGTTGAGGTTCTTCGTGTATTGCCATTACCCAGAAATCCCACAACTTACTAGTTTGTCTTTTGATGTATTATTTTTATACTTGTGGTCCCTGCTGTGTTTCACTGTGTTGTGAGTTGATCCACCTTTGCTGCTTGGTTAAGGAAAGCCCTGCCTTCCAAAGAGATATGTTGGTTTTTGGGAAAGAAGCAAAGTATTGACTTTTGTGTGGACAAGTAGAGTCTTGTTATAACTGTTAGAGGTTATTAGAAGCCTCTCTCAATGGCAAAATTAGAAAAAGCCAAAGAACATGAAAAGGGTGGGTTTTTTTCCTTTTCACTAAATATGATGCTTTTATTTATTACTATTTTTTATTATTTTTAATTAACATATGCATTATTTGTTTCAGGGGTACAGGTCTGTGATTCATCAGTCTTAAACAATTCATAGCATTCACCATAGCACATACTCTCCCCATCACCCAATCACCCCTTCCTCCTACCCGCCCCCCCTCCAGCAGCCCTCAGTTTGTTTTCTGAGATTAAGAGTCTCTTATGGTTTGTCTCCCTCTCATTTTTCCCTCGCTTCCCCTATGATCCTGTGTTGAAAAGGGGGATACTGATAGAAAGTGGGGCCTTGTGACAATATTATGGTCACCACAGATTTCTCCGGAAATGCCGCATGCCCCCCCCCACTTTTTTTACAGGTTGGTCATCCTTTTCAGTTTATGACCGTGTCAAAAAATTCATACTTCGCCTTAGTTTATAATCTGAGAAAATATACCAAATCTTTTCCGTTTATGATAAGCAGTGGAGTGGAAATGGGTTAGGAAATCATGCTTATGAGAAGCCTTCTTAACTTGAGGGGTTGCAATGACTAGGTTACAAGAGGACGCATAATACAGTGAGAGATTCCTTACCATGAGAGATCAGGCTTTTCATAGTTCGACCCCTGTGTGCTTTATCTGACATTTCTTCATACTTATGCTGGCATAACAAAGTAATGATGTGAAGCTTTTCCTTTTCACCTTTGTAAGTCTTTTCCTTTGCTTTTGATGCTTTCCCCTGATAAATAAACTCGTTCATACTTTAAGACTCACCTTAAACATCATTTCTTCTTTGAATCCTTACTTGAGAGTGAGTCTCAAAATTTTGTACATACGTTTATTTAAAAATCTCTTATCTCTATTATTTATTCTTCTACAAAATAGATTCTGCAGTCCTTAAGGGTAGGATCAGTGGATTAATTTTGGCATTCCCATTGACCAGCACAATTCCTGGAATGTAGCTGTTAAACAAACATTGATTGAGTAGTCAAAATTAAATATGAATGAATTTTCTTATTGATTTTCTTATTGATAAAAATTAAAAAATTAGTCTTGATACTACTTTTTTTGGGGGGGGTCAGTTGTTCACTTTCCTCTTGACTTCACCAAATTAACTCTTCACTCATTCTCTGATATGCTGTCCGTTCTTTGTTCTTAACTGGTTAAGAGAATGTTAGTCATCACAACTGTTCTCTGAAGTAGATGGTATTTTTACTATTTTATGGGTAAGGAAATTGAGACTGTAGAGGAATTGAGTAACTTGCCAAGGTTTTCATAGCTGGGGTTGGAACTTAGTATTTTATATGATTAAATATAAAACATATGTAAATGTAAAACTTGTGAATGTTATTGTCCCGTGTGCTGGGTATTTTCTTTTTGTCTCTCTAGATCCACTATGCTTTTCTCCATCCAGCTTTACGCCCCAGGAGACTGACTTGCATAGTCTGAGTCCAATAGGCTCTGACTTGTGACATCATTGCTATGGCCTGTGAATCCAAATAAATAATAAACAAGAATGGAATAGAGTCAGAAGTCTACCACCTGCCCTATTTAACTTTACAACCTGCATGGGTACCTCAGAATTTCAAGCCTGAATTGCTGTTATAACATTTACTATTTTATAGTTAAGTGTAAGCATTTAAAAACACAGTTTTAACATTAAATAATTCAGCACCTTGACCTGTGTTACAGAATGCATTTATACTATGCAAAATGTATCCATGATTTCATATGAAATTACAGACTAAGACCAGTGGTCTGCAAAGCCCAATAACATTCTTCTTGTGATAGAAGCACCAACAGATTTTGAAAGAATAACATTGTGAAATTGTTACAGATGCACGAGGTAACAAGTGCTTGATATGTTTAAAGGGAGATTAGCTGACTTGACTCATTTTGTTCACTAATAAGATAGTTCTTTTTTGAAGTTCTCAGAGGCGCTTATTACTGATACTGTTTAAACTCATGTAGGGAAATGTCTGTCTTTCAACCTGCTGTTCATCACTTCAGTTCTTACCTAGTGAAAACTTGAGTGGGCATCAGATTGCTACTTAATGTAGAAAGGAAGGTATGTATATAATTCTATTCACCAGTTTAACTGACTGCTTAAAAAAGTTTATTTATTTTAGTAATCTCTACACCCATTGTGGGGCTCAATCCCACCACCCCGAGATCGAGTCGTATGCTTCTCAAGCTGAGCCAGCAGGTGCCCCTTAACTGATTTTTTAAAATGTAGTAATTTCATTTCACTAGACCTAAATGTTTTACCTGTTTTTTGTTGTAGTCATCTCAAAGTATATTACATTACTGTAGTTAATAGCTGGGTCCTTGGAATATATGGCAGTATTTGAAGATTGATTTATAATGTTACATTCCACCCTACTATAAAGCCTTAAGGGTGAAAGTAGGACTTTAAAATTCATGGAGATTTTCTAGTCATCCTTAGGAATGAAAGTATAATGAATGAACAATAGTTAAAGAATTAAGGGGGTCTCTGGGTGGCTCAGATGGTTAAGCATCCCAACTCCTTTTTTTTTTTTTTTAAGATCCTATTTATGTATCTGACAGAGAGAGGCATAGTGAGAGAGGGAACATAGGTAAGGAGAGCAGGAGAGGGAGAAGCAGGCTCCCCGTTGAGCAGGGAGCTGATGCCGGGCTCCATCCCAAGACCCTGGGACCATGACCTGACCCGAAGGCAGATGCTTAACGACTGAGCTACCCAGGCGCCCCAAGCATCCCGACTCTTGTGCTCAGCTCAGGTCTTGATCTCAGGGTCGTGAGTTCAAGCCCTGCATTGGGGTCCACGTGTGGAGCTTATTTGAAACAAACAAAAAGAAATAAGATGGCAGTAAACTTATCTCATTTTTGTCTTACAGAGTCAGCCCTATTTTTGATTCACACAGAGTCAAATTAACAAGGATGAAAAGGGATCTTAAAGGTTATTCTGGCCAGCCACTTACTAAGCACTAGCTTCCTGTTAAGTGGTCCCTCAGTCTATTCTTAGAGTGACTTAAACCCTCACAGCCACTTCTAGAAGTGAGTGCATTTCATATTTGAACACCTGTGATTTCAGTTTTCTCCATATGTTAATAGTCTCTCTGTAGCTTTTCTTTTTTTTTTTTTTAACTTGAACCTACCTGTTTCTAACCCTTCCTCCTGATAGCTTTTCTATTATTTTAAAGATTTATTTGACGTATCAGAGACTACCAGTGCATTAAACTATATCCAGACTAACATTTTTTTTTAAAGATTTTATTTATTTATTTGACAGAGAGAAAGACCACAAGTAGGCAGAGAAGCAGGCAGAGGGGGAGGGGGAAGCAGGCTCCCCACTGAGCAGAGAGCCCAACATGGGGCTAGATCCCAGGACCCTGGGATCATGACCTGAGCCGAAGGCAGAGGCTTAACCCACTGAGCCACCCAGGCACCCCTAACATTTTTTTATGTGTAGGATCTGGAATAAAGCTCTGCTTTACTTCTTATGGATTTTGATTAGGAAGATTATTATGCACTGGTATTTTGGATTCAGAGTTGCACGTGTCTGCTCAAGAAGGTTAAGTAAGGTAGAATACTTCAGCAGCACAGAGAAGGCAAAGGCAGATCTGTTTATTCATACCCTCATTGTAGACATTGCAAGGTTTTGTAGTAACAAGTGAATATACCTATTCATTTTAATGTTGCCGTATTATTAATCTTGTTCTATACATTTATTCTGATTCTGCATTTATAAAAATAAAGGCAGTTGCAAGACAGCGTTAGCTAGTTAGCTCTGAATAAAAGGTTTACTACTCCCTTTATTAAGCTTCTGGGTCTGTTTAAGTGAAGGATATCCTGAAATTGCAATGCAGACTTAACTTTATAATTATAATCAGGATTTTCTTCATTCTATGTTACCAACACAAAATACAGAAGTAAGTTGCAAGCTGAGGTCAATAGGATTGAACTCTCCTCCATAACCTTCGATTTGAAAAAAAAAATTGTAAACAGTCTCAGTATTCTAAGACTGTTGATAAGACTTTCTTTAGGATTTTAAAAAATTGTTTGACTATGCATGTATTTTCTTGGCTCGAAATTCAAAAAGTATGAAAGATAATCTCCTACCTTAATATTTACACCACCTGGTTTATTCCCACAGAGGCAATCACTATTATTAATATCTTCATTTTTAATACTTTTCTCTTAAACATAGAACATCCACCCTTCTAACTTGACTTTAGCCTCCTTTTGAGACTCTAAATATCATATAGATTATTTTATGAATTTCTGAGGCTGATGAATGTTTTTTTTTGTTTTCTGTCTACAAAGTTCTTTTAATTTTAGGAATAGAAAAGCACTGTGTATTTTATGACATCTCTTGTAATAATCACTCTGGAATATTTAGGTCTGCAAAAACCTGTGAAAACTGAAACAATGGTCAGGGTAAATCTCATCTCCTACCCATCTTTTCTGGAGTAGAAAGAACTAGGAGGATATGATGTTTTCCTCTTGATTATTCACTTTCTCCATTCCCAACTATTAGAACAGATCCACATTCTTTTATTTGTTTTTTTGAAGGTGTGTGTGTGTGTGTGTGTGTGTGTGTGTTTGTGTGTTTGTGCATGTGTGTTCTGTATAACTACCCAGCTATCCAGGCCTCTTGTGTTCCACTTCTTTGCATTCTGATTCAACTGTACTTTTGAAGAAGATGCAGTGTATAAAAATGAGTACACATGTAAAATGTTCGACTTCCTACAATTGTAGAGTATTTTTTATTCTGATTGTATAGTTAGTCATTTAGTGAATGGATTTTATCAATTTAATATTTATTAAAATGAAACCAATGTTTATTAAAAGCCAGTGTTTATTAAAATGAAGTCAAAGATGAGACATCTTTTCCCCTAGCTCACTTGTTTGTGTGTCGAAGCTTGATTGTTCCAACACGTGCTAACAAAATCTTTGAAGTAGGTCTGACTGACTCCTAGGGAGGCTGCCAGTGCTCTCGCTACCCCATGCTTTCTGATGGGAGAGGGCTGCCTAAAATTGTTTTAAGAAGGGATTATTACGGGGGCACCTGGGTGGCTCAGTTAGTTGAGTGTCGTACTCTTGATTTTGGCTCAGGTCATGATCTCAGGGCTGTGAGATGGAGCCCAGCGCTGAGTATGGAGCCTGCGTAGGATTCTGTCTCTTCTCCTCCCTCTGTCCTTGCCCTCTCCATCTCTTAAAAAAAAAAAAAAAAGGATTAGCATCACCAGAACTACTTAATTCTATAGTGTGATGTAAACCATATAGATGAAATTGTTTTTCCAAATTACTGTATTATGATAAAAACTGAAGAACCACAGAGTTATGATAAGGATGTGCATGCAGCCATAAGCTAAGGAAAAAGTTCATCCAGTCTGGGACTGGATCTTCAAGTTCTTGGTACTGTGTCCTTTAAGGTCATTTGCTCAGTTAAAATGCCTTCAGAACCCTAGGATATTTGGGGCTGGGAGCAGTTTTTCTAAATTATGGGATTATAGTGGGTGGGAGGAATACTGGGTGCTGAGAACGGATTTTTCAGGAATGCCTAGATGTTTCTTGACTCCTAAAGGCCTCAACATGTACATTTTTTAAAAAGATTTTTCTTTATTTATTTGGTGGGGGGGGAGGACAGAGAAGGGGGAGAGAGAGGGAGAAGCAGACTCCCTGCTGAGCAGAGAGCCTGATGTGGGACTCAGTCCTAGGACTCTGGGATCATGACCTGAGCTGAAGACAGATGCTTAAACTACTGAGCCATCCAGGTGCCCTCCTCACATGTACTTAAAAAAATTTTTTTTTGGTTAAGTTTCTTTTAATTTCAGTAGAGTTAACATACAGTGTTATATTACCTTTAGGTATACAGTATAGTGATTTTCAGCAGTTCTATACAGTACTCAGTGCTCATCATGATAAGTGTACTCTTTAACCCCCTCACCTAATTTTTTTTAAGATTTTATTTATTTATTTGATAAAGGGAGAGAGATCACAAGTAGGCAGACAGGCAGGCGGGGGGCGGGGATGCAGGCTCCCCGCTGAGCAGAATGCCCGATGTGGGGCTCAATCCCAGGACCCTGAGATCATGACCTGAGCTGAAGGCAGAGGCTTAACCCACTGAGCCACCCAGGTGCCCCAGCCCCCTCACCTATTTTACCTAGTCCTCTACCCACCTGTTTTCTGGAACCATCAGTTTGCTTTCTGTAGTTGAGTCTCTTTCTTTCCTCTTTTTTTTCCTTTGCTTTTCCTTTTTTGTTTTGTTTCTTAAATTCCACACATGAGTGAAATCGTATGGTATTTGTCTTTCTCTGACTGGCTATTTCACTTAACCTAATACTCTTTAGCTCCATCCATGTTGCAGATGGCAAGAGTTCGTTCTTTGTTACGGCTGATTAATGTACGCGCGCGTGTGTGTGTGTGTGTGTGTGTGACATCTTCTTTATCCTTTCAGTGGACACTTGGCCTTTTTCCATAACTTGGCTATTGTAAATAATGCTGCAATAAACATAGGGGTGCATGTATCCCTTTGAGTGAGTGTTTTTGTATTTTGGGGGTATATATCCAGCAGTGTGAGTACTGGATCGCAAGATAGTTCTATTTTTAACTTTTTGAGGAAATTCCGTAGTGTTTTCCAGAGTGGCTGCACTAATTTGCACTCCGCCATTAGTGCCGGAGGGTTTCTGTTTCTCCACATCCTCTCCGGCACCTGTTGTTTCTTGTGTTTTTGATTTTAGCCACTCTGATAGGTGCGAGGTGATAAGTTACTGTATTTTGATTTGTATTTCCCTGATGATGAGTGATGTTGAGCATCTTTTGTGTGTTTGTTGGCCATCTATAATTCTTCCTTGGAGAAATGTCTGTTCATTCTGTTCATGTCTTCTGCCCATTTTTAATAGGATTATTTAGTTTTGGGGTGTTGACTTATACAAGTTCTGTGTGTATTTTGGATATTAATCCTTCATAGGATATGTCGTTTGCTGATATCTTCTCCCATTCTGTAGAATATCTTTTAGTTTTGTTGTTTCCTTTGCTGTACACCAGCTTTCTGTTTTGATGTAGTCCCAGTAGTTCAATTTTACTTTTGTTTCTTTTGCCTCAGGAGACATATCTAGAAAAAAGTTGCTATGTGCAGTTTCAGAGAAATTACTGCCTGTGTTTCTTTTCTAGGATTTTTATGGTTTCAGGTCTCACATTTAGGTCTTGAATCCATTTTAAATTTATCTTTGTTGTGTGTGGTATAAGCCAGTGGTCATTATTTTGCATGTAGCCATCCAGTCTCCTAACCCCATTTGTTGAAGAGGCTGTCTTTTTCTCATTACAGATTCTCTGAGGCTAATGGGATCTTAAACATAATACTTCACTTTAATTGGAAACATTAAATAAGTTGAGTACTTAATTTTTTGCCAATTAATATTTCTTTAGCTGCTGTACTATGCTGGGGGAATACAAATACTGGACAACTGTTTAAAAAGACATGTATAAATAAGTTACTGTACAGTGATATGTACAACATATTGCTGACATACAAGGTCAGAGAAGGAATATTTAATGGTTTTCTGGGAAGGACTGACAATTCCTGGGGAAATGGATCTCAAGCTAGGTTTTGAAAAATGAATAATCGTAGATCACTAGGCAGGTGGGATAGTAGAAGCCATCCAGCCAGAGGAAGAGAAGGAATAGAATGTACAAAGGCAGAAGCTGTTAATGGTCTGGTATGGGAAGTAGTGTGGCAGGAGCTGAAGCTAGACAGATAGGCAGTTTATGAACGGTTTTAACGTGGTACTAAATGAGATGCATTTATCCCCTAGGACCTAGTAAAACAAATTAATGTGGAATTAGTGTTCAGAAAGACCACTTTGATGGCTCTATGGGGAATAAATGAGAATAGGATGAAATTAGGAAGCAAAGAGAGTAGCGAGAAGTCTCTTACAATAATTTGAGCAAGAAATATTTGATGAGGTTAACAAGGCTGGAATAGAGAGAAGGGAGAGGCATTCAGGCAATTAGGAGATAAAATCAGTGAGAATTGGTGAATTTTATTGAGACAAAAGAGCTTAGTGGTTAAGTCTTTGGCATCATATATAGAACTAAATTCAGGTCCAGCTTTGCTTTTTATCAATTTTATGACTTTGTGTCAGTTATTTAATTCTCTTATTAATAAATTCTCTCCTCATCTGTAAAATGAGTAATTGAAAAATAGTTTAGTTGAAACTTGAAGCAGCCCTCATTTAACTGACTTCAGATTAATTGTTCCTCTCCATTCCCTCAGTAAAACAGATTTATTTGATGTCTATGGCAAGCCCTCAGCTTGTTGACCTTCCTAGATAATCAGAAGTGGACAACAAAAGTAACCAGTCTCAGTAGGCCTCATACTTTATGATGCCCTCCCCTTTTTTCTAAAAGAGAGAGAGTGCTTGTGTAAGTAGGGGGAGAGGCAGAGAGAGAGAGAGACTCTCCAGCAGACTGCCCTGAGGGCAGAGCCCAACATAGGGCTCAACTACATGACCCTGAGATAATGACCTGAGCCCAAATCAAGAGTTGGTTGCTTAACTGACTGGGCCACCCAGCATCCCTGGGTTACTTTTGTGAAATGTTCCAAATAGGTAAATCCACAGAGACAAAAAGAGTTTGTCAGAAACTGACTAGGGAAAGGGAGAATGGGGAGTGGCTGTTAATGGGTATAAGGTTCCTTTTGGGGCTGATGAAATGTTCTAAAATTAATGGTTGACAGAACTGTGTGTCACAACTCTTAATATAATCAAAACTACTGAATTACATACTTTGAGAGTGAATTTTATGGTATGTGAATTATATTTGACTAAGTTATCATAGAAAATACTAATATATACATTCTACACTCACATTTTTGCAGTTGTCCGATACTGTCATTTTCTTCTTCCAGTTTAGGATTCCATCCAGGATCATGCATTCATTACATTTGATTATCATGTCTAATTACCTGCTCATGTTTTTGAGAAGTTACAATAAGAAATGAATAAATGGTTAGATCCCTTGGAGAAGAAAGGGGAAATATTTTTCCTCAGCCTTTTTTTTTTTTTGTAAGATTTTTAAAATTTATTCATTTGACAGACAGCGAGAGAGGGAACACAGCAGGGGGAGTGGGAGAGGGAGAAGCAGGCCTCCCATTGAGCAGGAGCCCTATGCAGGCTCCATCCTAGGACCCTGGGATCATAGCCTGAGCCAAAAACAGACGCTTAACTCAGCCACCCAGGCACCCCTTTCCTCAGTCTTTCTTAAACGTGGAGGGGTGCCTGGGTGGCTCAGTGGGTTAAAGCCTCTGCCTTCGGCTCAGGTCATGATCCCAGGGTCCTGGGATCGATCCCCGCGTCGGGCTCTCTGCTCCGCAGGGAGCCTGCTTCCTCCCCTCTGTCTCTCTGCCTGCCTCTCTGCCTACTTGTGATATCTCTCTCTCTGTCAAATAAATAAAATCTTAAAAAAAAAAGAAAACGTGGAGAAGGAATCTACATTATCTTAGATGCATGCAAAATAAAATGTTTGATTAAATTAAGATTACTTTTACACAGACCTAAGCTTTTAATGAAGCTTAAGCAGGCTAGCATTTTGAGATCTTAAGGTGTGTGTGTGTTTTAAGATTTTTTATTTATTTATTTGACAGAGAGAGAGAGATCACAAGTAGGCAGAGAGGTAGACGGAGAGAGAGTGGGACGGAGAGAGAGAGTGGGAAGCAGGCTCCCCGCCAAGCAGAAAGCCTGATGTGGGGCTCAATCCCAGGACCCTGAGACCATGACCTGAGCCGAGGCTTAACCCACTGAGCCATCCAGGCACCCCGGTATTAAGGTGTTTTAAAAATAATTCAGAAATTTCTTGAAATGTGAATACTTGTTTGAATGGATTTGAAGTAACAGGAGGAACTCTAAGTAGATTTTAAAGATACTGTTGGTAATTTTGTATATGTTTTACTGTATCTTGGTAATTGGCCTAAATGACATCAATACATTCTTTTAAGCCCCCAAAGTTATCTAGATGTGGTGCTAGCAACCATTTTTACATAGACAGGGAAATGTAGGAAGGTAAAATGCTGAGATACTACTTTTACTTTGTGATTCCAAATATACTTGAATCACATAGATGATAGTATTATAGAAGTTTTCTGCATATAATAATTGCCTTATTAATTTTGTCATAGAAAGTCTTCGGATGTGAAAAATAATTTTGTATTAAAGAGTAACTACCTCTGAAGAAACTGTGTGGCATGGTTACAGAAATGTCTGTTCTCTAACTGTTGATGGTATTAGAAATACTGATTAGTTTGCCTATTGCAGTGTACTATTTCTACTTGAAAGAAGGGAATGATACGGAAATCAAAAATAGTTTACTTGGGTATGTGTATGGGAGGATTGTAGGCCTGAAGTTCAGATATTTTGCTTGTAGAATATAGGTAGATATGTTCTCTTCTGGTTTCCCCTTCCCTTTGTATACCTTGATTTTAATTTTTATCAAGTCTGTCTATCTGGCCTTTGCCGCTGTGGCCCATTGATCTGTCCATCTGTCTGTTACAGTGCATATTGGGTACTTCCAGAAGTATGAATTCAGTGATGCAAAGGACAGGCGGGCTGCAGCAGCAAAGGTAGGACAGAATCATTCCAAAGACAAGTCATTAAAGGACCATTAAACGCACATATGTGAAAGCACATTTTGGCGGCAAGTGCCTCATCATTTAAGGGCACACCGTTTATCCTATAAATCCTGATGACAAGCCTGTTTGGACATGACGAACTTGATCTATCTCCTTATAAAGGGCACAGTTTTATTATTTTTTAAACCAGAAGCTTTGGCAGTTAGGCAACAAAGTAAATTGGTGTTTGCCACTATCTTTAAAAAAAAAAAAAGTGGTAAATAATAGAAGAAATGGTTAAATGGAGGGTGTTAATGTTATTTGCTTGATTCATGGACCTGGTTGGTTTGCAGAAACTATGATGACAGAGGACCCGTTTGTAAAACTGTGGGAGAAAAAGGAGGAAAGCTAGATTGATATGGCCATGTATGTATATTTTCTATGTCTGAATCCAGAATATTTTGATGAAAATAATCTAAATTTTCCAGGTTGTTTAACTTCTATGAGGAAGTTTAAGGATTTCCATTTAAATATTTGTACCATTTGCTTAGATAGTTGCTTAGATTTTGTGATTGCAAAATGATAGCAATTATAATACCAATACCTGGCTTCTTTCCTTTTTAAAATGCTGTGTTAGAATGAGAGAGCAACAGCTTTTTTTATACTGAATTCTAAGACTGAATCAGAGGCAAGCTTTAAGAGCTCAGGCAATACAATGCAAATGTTTGAAGAAAAAGAAATGGAAAGCTTACATGTAAGGTGAAGTATGAGTTTGCCTTTTTTTTTTTTTTAAGATTTTATTTATTTATTTGACAGATCACAAGTAGGCAGAGAGGCAGGCAGAGAGAGAGGGGGAAGCAGGCTCCCTGCTAAGCAGAGAGCCTGATATGGGGCTTGATCCCAGGACCCTGAGATCATGACCTGAGCTGAAGGCAGAGGCTTTAACCCACTGGGCCACCCAGGCGCTCCGAGGTTCTAGTATTGGCTGACAAAGTGAGATTCTAGGGATAGCTAAATGATACAGATCTTTGCGTCATTTGTTGATGTGCTTCTGAAAGGAAGGGGCTATGTTTTTCTAAATAGGTTAATATGGTGCTTTTCAAGGCTTTCCAAATGAAAAGGCAGATATAGGTTTGTATTTGATTTTCAGTGAAGATTGCTAGATTTTCAAAATGACTGTAAAACCTAAGATCTCAAGTAGCCACTGCTTAAATTCTGGCCCAGGAGGCTGAGGTTAGTAGTTAATACTGTAATAAACTGTATACTATATTGAGGAGAACTAGTGTGTGTTCTTTTAATGTGGAAATGTATTTTGGAGTTTCATTGTATACCATAATAGAGGTTTTTTAAATCAATTGTGTTGAAACAAGATGCTTTGATGTTTGAGAGAGCCCTTTTTGGGGGGTCTTGGAAACCTTTTTGGTTAACTTTTTTACTTTCCTATTTTCATATTTAGCCCCTTCTTCCAAATGTATTTTATGTATTTCATGGTCTAAATAGATTGTAAATCTTTGTTTACCTTGTATAATACGGCAGTATTAAAAGGAGTATTTGTCACAAGTCTCTAATTTCTATAAAATTGTTCAATCTAGATCAACATAAAAGCAAACAAATTCTGAATTTTAGGGATCTAAGTTCCTCTAATCCTGACTCTGCCACTGTTGACATTTCAGAAACAACTTCTGCTTTTCAGTTTTTTTCCCCTTTTAAAGTGGTTGTTGGTTGGTATCTTTACAAAATTTGGTTGATGTCTTTTTGAAAAGGGTTTCTTACTAAGGGTGTGAAGATGGGAACTGTTAACTGGATCTATCATTGCTCAGATTTGATTTTTTAAAAAAATAATGTTCTTATGTCAATAAATGTCAGTCTATAATTGAAATATTTTAGAAGAAAAATATATGGGTTATATTGGTGCTCTTTTCCGCTTCCTGCTCCAGTTCTAGTTTATTCTGCAAGTCGCTATTTTTTTCCTTCAGTATTACTGTGGACTTAAAAATTGTTTGTACAGTATTTTCTGATACGAACTTATCAGTTTGGCATTTTTTCCTCTCTGTATTGTGTGTCCCCTTCCTATTGTTCCCTTCCTTTTCCTTTCTTGACCTAACCTAACCTTGGAAGTGGGCTTGCTGGACTTTGGGTATTGACATTTACAGTTGTTTTTTTTTTTTTAAAGATTTTATTTATTTGACAGAGATCACAAGTAGGCAGACAGGCAGGTAGAGAGAGAGCCGGGGAAGCAGGCTCCCTGCTGAGGAGAGAGCCAGATGCGGGGCTCCATCCCAAGACCCTGGGATCATGACCCGAGCCAAAGGCAGAGGCTTTAGCCCACTGAGCCACCCAGATGCCCCAACATTTACAGTTTTTGTAAATAAGATGGAATGTTTTCAAGGTTTATTGAGTTTATGAACTGTCATTTTCTTTGCACCTTTGCTGACAGTATTAAGACTCTTAAAATTTTCATTAGCCTGATAAAATATTGCTTGGTTTAATCGAACATTTCTCTGAACTGTCTTTTCGTATCCTTACACCTTTTCTTAATGAGTTCTTAATGTATGATTATTACTGTATGTCTTTTCTCCAATTTGTTAATTTGTTTTAAACATGTATGTGGTAACAAATGAAAAAGTTATTATCATCTCCAGATGATTACACTTATAACTTTAATATACATATACCTCTTTCTTTTCCATTACCTTTTGACATTTTCCTCTTCCTTTCTTCTCTTACCTTTATAGGTGGCACAGAGTGGGTTATCATTTTTATGTTATCAAAGTCCTTTTGGTTTGTGATCATAGCCAAGTATTAATTTGCTCATAGCTTGATTTTTTTTTTTGAAGTGACGCTATTGAACAATGTTTGTTGTTATATGATAGTTCAAGTAGTATATTAGGATTATTACTTTTTTTTTTTTTTTTTAAACAGGCTCAATGCCAAATGCTCTGGACCTTCCTGAGAACAATGATTGTGGTATCAAGGTCATTTGGATTGTATTTACACTGTCCTGGAGCCCTCCATCCTGCTCTTCTAATCAGGATGCCCTTCCCACTAAGCCTCTTACTGTACTCTTGAGTTGGAGCCTCTGTTTCTTAGATCTGTTTTTTCTTCTTGATTTAATCTCATTTGGTGGGCTGCATCCTTAATTTAACTCCTATGTAACTTTTCTTATGATATTTGTTGTGGCCCTGATGGTGTCTTTAATTTGCCTTCAAATTTGGTTGCTGGATGGGCTAGCTGAGAAAGTCTAGATTGGAATGTTTATGAAAACTAATAAATCTAGTCCCAGTCTGGTTCTCGTTTCTTGATGACTTTAAAGTTTCAGCCTTTTCTCTTTATCCTTTGTTGTCTGAAGAGATGTGTTAAATGTGAATCTTCTCATTGTGACACTTTAAGCTGGAAGACTTGTGTCCTTCTAAAGCTTTGGGAAATGTATTTATAATACAGCTTTGGTAGTTTTCTTCTCTCTCCTGTCTGGAATTCCTGTTATGATTGTTAAAAACAATGGATAGTGGCTTAAAAAATACCAGAAGAAACTGGAAAAAGAATATAAAATGCTTGCCTCAGAGGATTGGAAATCATTAGTGACTGAGGTGTGTCAGAGAGGATTGTTAAACCTTGAGGTTATAATTAACTTCTAAAACTGTGCACATACACTAAATTTAAAAATATTTAGACAGGGTGCCTGGGTGGCTCATTGGTTAAGTGTCTGCCTTCATCTTAGATCATGATCTTCGGATCCTGGGATCGAGTCCCTTTGTCTGGCTTCCTGCTCATTGCAGGGTTTCCTTATTCCTTCCCCTCTGACCCTCCTTCCGCTCATGCACACACATGCACACTCTCTCAAATAAATAAAGTCTTTTAAAAATATTTAAATGTTTAAACTGTCATCTTTTATCAGTCAGGAAAATTCTACCTTAGTTGATGTTCTCTGAACTCTTTGACACAGAAATATGGAACGTTTCTGAATTTGCACAGTGCTCGGTGTTGTTTCAGTTTTGTACCTGTGCTGCTGAAGTGAGCACAGAGGATTTTTTTAAAATCCTCTCAGCAAATATATGTAGAAGTGTTCTCAGTCCAGGTATTCATTATAAACCTCATGAAGGGAGGAAGGTTCTAGTTGTATCTTCCACGTGTTTCTTTTTTATGATTCTTAGTCACTGAGCCTGTGTATTTTGAGAGTAATTAGCAGGAGAATGTATTGGAGATATACAGCTAGGTTGTAAAACTTTATTTATTTATTTATTTAAGGTTTTATTTATTTATTTGACAGATAGATCACAAGTAGGCAGAGAGGCAGGCAGAGAGGAATGGAAGCAGTCTCCCCGCTGAGCAGAGAGCCCGATGTGGGGCTCTTTTCCCGGGACCCTGGGATCATGACCTAAGCTGAAGGCAGAGGCTTTAAACCCACTGAGCTACCCAGGCGCCCCATAAAACTTTATTTAAATGATACAGCAGTATATTTGTGTCTATTTCAAGATCATTTGGCTTTATGGCAACTTCCTGAGCTTGAAAGAAATTTACAGTGGCTTTTTAATAGGGTCTTTCTGAGATACAAATTAAAACTTCTGTACGCCTTTAAATAAGCACTATGATTTTCAGAGTCTCACTTATTTTTCTGTTTTACATATTTTAATATATAGAGTGTAGGTAAGAAATAGTGAATTGCTAATCAGAATCCTACCACTGGTCAATAGGTATTTTGATTTGCTGTGATGAGAAAGGAGGAAGTACTAATTCAAATACTGTACTGTTAAAATTTGTTATTAAGAAATAGTTGGGAATTTGTATGCATCTGTTTTTTTAAAGTGCTTCCAGAAGAAGAGATAACATTATCTCTTATCCATAATACATTAAGTGTATTATACAACACTTAATATTCATTTCACTTTGCAGAAATAATACAATTTGGTATGCCATCTTTAGGTAGTTTGGAGGTGGCTAATGGTTGTGTTAAGTGAAGTGCGGTACCTTGAGGTCATTCAAGTGTTTTGGTTGTGTTTGTGGAACATTTTCAGTGTGTGGCATGATAGCTATGTGTAGAATACTAATACTTTGGGCTTGACAGTTGGAACCCAGAGGTGAGATTATGAATAGAAAGCTAAGAAGATTCTTCTTCTTCTTCTTTTTTTTTTAAGATTTTATTTAGTTCAGAGAGAGAGACAGAGTGTGATAGGAGAGAGGTCAGAGGGAGAAGCACTCCCTGCCAAGCAGGATCCCGATGTGGGACTCGATCCTGGGACTCCAGGATTATGACCTGGGCAGAAGGCAGTTGCCCAACCAACTGAGCCACCCAGGTGCCCCGATAACTAAGAAGATTCTTAAATAATTCTCTAACAGTTCTGAATTACTGCAAAAATAGTTAAGTAATATAAGGTGGTCTATATAGAACCTTCATTTATATTTAAAGTAGCCCCATTACACCAAAGTAATTTGGAATTGGTAGTTACTCGGTTCTTGGCCTTTTCTTTTGGTTCTTGAGCTTTTATCTGAAGGATTTTTTCCCCCCCTCGAAAGATTATGCAGGGCTTTTTCCTCCTCAGGAGACAGAAACCTAAGAAAACATTGTCTTGAATGGGGGCCTCATGTAATGGTAAATGTTTAAAACTAGGGTTATTTTTGTTGGAGGTGACTTGGCTCTTGATCAGTTAGATGCTGAACCATACATTGCTATGTAAAGATGTCAATTTGTTTTCTGATGTAAAATAGAAATTTTACCTATCCTTCATATAAATGGATCCCTTCCATCCTCCATATAAATGGATCCCTTTCATCACATGCCTTTGTTTGTGGTTTGCAGCTGAATTTTTACAGAATAAATCAAATAATTACACATAGTGATAGTATCCTTTCTTCTTTTTACAGAAACATTTTAATTATTTAATTCTTTTTTTTTTAAAGCTTTTATTTATTTATTTGACAGAGATCACAAGTAGGCAAAGAGAGGCAGGCAGAGAGAGAGGGAGAGGGAAGCAGGCTTCCTGCTGAGCTGAGAGCCCGATGCGGGACTCGATCCCAGGACCCTGAGATCATGACGTGAGCCGAAGGCAGCGGCTTAACCCACTTAGCCACCCAGGCGCCCCTATTTTATTAAATTCTGATTAAACTCTTGACATTCTTCTAGAGGTGAAATTTTGACTCTCCAAATTTGAGATGACATAGAAGGAAGGAATTGCCTTCATAAAATGTATGTACAAGGGCAAGTTAACAAAGCCAGATTTGAGATGTTACTGATGGTAGTTCATTAAATGGATTCAGTAACAAGTTTTGGTATGTCAGGATTACATTTGTAGTTCAAATGCATACCTTAGCACATGGATCTACAGAATTCTCTTTGGTCAAAGCTTATCAGTGTTAAATTTTCATTTTAATGAATCTCTAAGGGTAGTGAGTTAAACTGTGAAATTTTTGCTGAAGTAATCTTTCAAGAAGCATCTCCAGTGGGAAAGGCAAGTGGGAAAGCCGCTTAACTGACTGAGCCACACAGGCGCCCCTATATTTCAGTTTTTAGTGACTCTTAGTATAAAGTTCTCAACATACTTACATACCTTCTAAGAGAAGAAAAATTCTATCTGAATTAGACATGATAATTTCTTAAAGAAATCATGTATTTAATTAAATCTAAGGAGAATTTGGAAATGAAACATTTTATGGTTAGTAAAGCTACTTGCTGTAGCTTGTGTCTTCTTGTTAATTTCACTGTGCATATACATCACCTCAGGAACTTTTGAGAGTCTGGTTGAAATGATTCAGTAGATGTGGACCAGGACTTAGGATTCAGAATTTCTGACAGACTCAGGTGATTGTGATTTTGTGAACTACAGTTTTAAGAAGCAAGCAACCTTGAACTGTTTACAGTTGATTGTTATAGAAGTAGTACTCTAAACTTCTATTCATATCATTAAGTAGAGAAAAAACACATTTTTTTCACCCCATTCCCAGACCAGTCCCCAGAGATGGTAACTCCAGAACAGCTTTAATATAAATACTTCTAAACATTTTATTACATGTTGAGTATATCATAGAACTTTACCACAGGTGCCAGGGTGGCTCAATCTGTTAAGCATCTGCTTTCTACTCAGGTCATGATCTCAGGGTCCTGGGATGGAGACCCACATCGGGCTCCCTGCTCAGTGGGGAGTCTGCTTCTCCCTCTCCCTCTGCTCCTCCCTTCCACTCATATTTCTCTCTCAAATAACTAAAATATTTTTTTTTCTTTAAAGATTTTTAAAATTTATTTGACAGAGAGCGACACAGCAAGAGAGGGAACACAAGCAGGGGTTGTGGGAGAGGGAGAAGCAGGCTTCCCCTGAGCAGGGAGCCCAACACAGGACTCAATCCCAAGACCCTGGGACCACAACCCGAGTCGAAGGCAGACGCCCAATAACTGAGCCACCCAGTTGCCCCTCAAATACATAAAATCTTCAACAACAACAAAATGAACTTTACTTTCTTTTTGTAACTAGAAAATGGAACATTGTACGTTGCTCAGTAACTTTTTTTCACTCAGTGATGTCTCATGAATATCCTTCCATGTCAGTGCAAACAGATTTTTTTTGTTTTATTGCATAATATTCTAAGTATGGATATGACATAATTTATAGGCAAATTTGCCTTTGGAAAAATGTAGGTTATCTTTGCTTTATTTTTTTCCCAAATAATGTGCGTGTGAAATTTCTTATTCTTCCCCTCCTATACTTAACCTGTCTTTAAAAAGTATTTTATTTATTTGACAGAAAGCACAAGCAGGGGGAGTGGCAGTGGGAGAGGCAGGGAGGGAGAACGCCAGGTAGGACCCTGTGATTGTGACCTGAGACGAAGGTAGATGCCTCACTGATTTAGCCACCCAGGTGGCCCCCTTCTACACATACATGTTTCTGCAGAGTAGGTTTCTGGAAGTGGAATCTTTAGATCCTATCTTAGGTCATGTGCATTTTTAATTTTGATCCGTTCTGCCAAAGTACTCTCAAAAGTTGCACTTCACTAACATGAAATATTCCCCTTCCTTTGTCCCTGGGTATTGTAAACTTTGAAGATCTTAGTCATTGTGGCAGATTAAAAGTACTTGTTGTAATTAAGGAGATTGAATATTTTCTTGTTTTTCAGCCAGTTGTATTCTTAGAATTCATAAACCATCCATTTGTGTTGGATTGTTTTTTATAGACTTGTATGTTTGCTTATTTACTGTTTATTGCAGGTGTTGCAAATACTTCTTTCTATACAGAAGTTTTTATATTTTATGGCTTTTGGGTTTCTGATATTAAGGCATTACCAAACAAGTGTCTACAAAATTTGGTGGATTATCAGCAGCTCTGGAGGAGCTTGTAGATTAAACTAGATGGAAAACCTACTATAAAAATGAGGCCATTTCTATCAAAAGAAATGAAATCTTGCCATTTGTGATGATGTGGATGGACCTGGAGGGTATTATGCTTAGCGGAATAAGTCAATCGAAGAAAGACAACTATCCTACAATCTCCCTGATATGAGGAAGGAAAGATGCAACGTGGGGGGTTTGGGGGTAGGAAATGAATAAATGAAACAAGATGGGATCGGGAGGGAGACAAACCGTAAGAGACTTTTAATCTCACAAAACAAACTGAGTGTTGCCAGGGGTGCGGGGGTTAGGGAGAGGGTGGTGGGGTTATGGACATTGGGGAGGGTATGTGCTATGGTAAGTGCTGTGAAGTGTGTAAACCTGGTGATTCACAGACCTGTACCCCTGGGGCTAATAATACATTTTATGTTAATAAAAAAATTAAAATAAATTTTTTTTAAATGAGGCCATTCTTTTTTTTTTAATTTTTATTTAATTTCCAGTAGAGTTAATGTACAGTGTTATATTAGTTTCAGGTGTTAGTGTCCTGATTCAGTACTTACATACATCACCAGTGCTCATCACAATGAGTGCTCTCCTTAATCCCCATCACCTATGTCACCCGTCCTCCTGCCCCCTCCCCACTGAAAACCCATTAGTTTGTTCTCCATAGTTAAGAGTCTTTTTCTTGGTTTGCCTCTCTCCCTATTTATTTCTTTTGCTTGTTTGTTTTGTTTCTTAAATTCCACATATGAGTGAAGTCATACAGTATTTGTCTTTTTCTGACTTACTTAGCATAGTACTATCTAGCTTCATTCATGTCATTGCAAATGGCAAGATTTCATTCGTTTTCTATGAGCCCATGTTTTTGTAGGAAATTTGTCAGAGTGTTGAGATGGAATGTATAACCTGTTTAATTCCATTGTGGATCAAATTCTGAGATAAATGAAAAGCTAGGCTCTTAGGCCTTTCTGTGTATGTTCATTGGGTTAAAAAGTGGTTTTTTTGCTGTTTCATCTTCAGCTACTCTTTTATGAAACCTATTCATTTAATATTGAGCTTTCTCCTAAAATAAGATAGTTGTGTATTGAGACCTTTAAAAAAAATAGTTGCTTTCCCACAATACTAATCATAGGAGTGTCATTCAATAACTTGGTTAATTCTACCAGGATATCCTGTCATGTTCTTTTATATTTATTTATTTATTTACTTATTTATTTATTTATGTCACACTCTTTTAAATGCGGGCATCTGTATACATGTATACACATGTGTATATATGTGTATACATGGGAATACATACATTTAGATATGTAGTTCTTCACTTTGGCTATGTAACGGAATTGCCAGGGAGCTTTCAAAAAGCTGGTAATGCCCAGGTTCTTTCCTCACTTTGTCCTCTGATGTATTTAGTGTAGGGTGTGGCCTCCATATTGGTTTTTTTAAAGTTCGTTATATGATTCTAATGTGCTACCAACGTTGAGAACTGCTTGATCAATGAATGGAGGATGACAGTGCATTGACATTAAGGCATCAGCTGGGAGATTTGGCGTATTCACACCCACTTTCTTTTTTCTTTTTTTTCCTTAAGATTTTATTTATTTATTTGACAGAGAGAGAGATCACAAGTAAGCAAAGAGGCAGGCAGAGAGAGAGGGGGGAAGCAGGTTCCCCACTGAGCAGAGAACCCGATGTGGGGCTTGATCCCAGGAGTGGGATCACGACCTGAGCTGAAGGCAGAGGCTTAACTCACTGAGCCACCCAGGCGCCCCTTCACACCCACTTTTTACAACAGAACTTTGTAGATACTTTCAAACCATATACTGCTGCTATAACCTTAGAATGTAGTTTTCTTCAAATTACTACAGTATTACACTGCTAGGTCATGACGAGTCTGCTTGAGATTCTCTTTCTCCATCTGCGTCTACCCTTCCCTCCCAACCCCTGCACGTGTGTACTCTCTCCAAAATAAATACATCTTTTAAAAAAAACAGGGGGCTCAGTGGATTAAGCCTCTGCCTTCTGCTCAGGTCATGATCTCAGGGCCCTGGGATCAGGCCCTGCATTGGGCTCTCTGCTCAGCAAGGAGCCTGCTTCCCTCCACTTCTCTCTGCCTGCCTCTCTGCCTACTTGTGATATCTCTCTCTCTCTCTCTCTCTCTCTCTCTCTCTCTGTCAAATAAATAAATAAATAAATAATTTAAAAAAAAGTTGGCTTTCTAAAAAAAACAAAAAACAAAACTTTCAATCAGAATTGCTATGGTGAAGTCCAAGTATTGGTATTTTTCAAGTTCCTCAGGAGATTTTAATATGTAGCCCAAATGAGGGACCGTAGTTTAGAGTTCACCACTGGAGAATATGTGAGATTTCAGATTGTTTTATTGCCCTAGAAGTTAAATGCTGCTGCTAGTACTAATTTTCTAATTATATTGATTTTGTTTGTTAACTTTTTATATCTTTTTGTTTGTATCTTTAAGAAATGAGAACTGCCAGTAAAAGTAGGATGAAAAGTTATTTCAACCAAGAGCTTGAATTGACTTTCTACTTAACTAATCAAGAATTTTGGTAGCAATCATAGGTGATATCTCTCCCTTGACTGGGCCCCAGCCTAAAGCAGTTAAATCAGAATCTTTAAGGGTGGTGTTACAATATAAATTTTTAGAAAATTTTCCTACTATTCAGATTCTATTAATCTTATTTCATCATGGGTCAAATGACTTAATCTTTCTAACTTCATCTGTAAAATGTAAATAATGCTTACCTTGTATAAAGTGTTGCTGTAAAGATTAAATGAAATATGATGTGTTTGGGGGTGCCTGGGTGGCTCAGTGGGTTAAAGCCTCTGCCTTCAGCTCAGGTCATGATCCCAGGGTCCTGGGATCGAGCCCCGCATCGGGCTCTCTGCTCGGCGGGGAGCCTGCTTCCTCCTCTCTCTCTGCTTGCCTCTCTGCCTACTTGTGATCTGTCTGTCAAATAAATAAATAAAATCTTAAAAAAAAAAAAAAAGAAATATGATGTGTTTAGAGTGCCTGGCACTGAATAATTTCGTGTCTGTGTTCCTTCTATTCAGCATCGTTCTTTTGACGCTTACTGTACTTTAAAAAGAACTCCATTATAGATGCTCCACTGTAGGTTAGATTACTTTTATAACTTAATATTTTAAATTTATATATTAATTTCTGTGAAATTTATGCTTTTGGGTGTACAGTTTCATTTATTTTGACCAGGGCCTGGTGTTCTGTATTTGCTACCACAATCAACATACAGAACAGTTCCATAATGGCCGCCTTAAAAATTCCTTCCTGGGCGCCTGGGTGGCTCAGTGGGTTAAAGCCTCTACCTTCGGCTCAGGTCATGATCCTGGGGTCCTGGGATCGAGGTCGCATCGGGCTCTCTGCTTGGCAGGGAGTCTGCTTCCTCTTCTCTCTCTGCCTGCCTCTCTGCCTACTTGTGATCTTTCTCTGTCAAGTAAATAAATAAAATCTTAAAAAAATTTTAAAAATAATTCCTTCCTGCTACCCCATTTGTTTAAACCCTCCCCTGGCAACCAGGAATTTATACACCATTCCTGTGGTTTTGTTTGGAATTGTACAATATGTAGCCTGTTGAATCTGGCTTCTTTCACTTAGAATTTGCATTTGAGATTCATTCATATTTTATGTATCAATAGTTCGTTCTTTTGCTGAGTAGTAGTGCATTGTGGGTGTACCACAGTTTCTTTTTTTCTTTTTTTTTTATTCCTTTAAAAAATTTTTTTTTAATTTTTTTATTAACTTATAATGTATTATTAGCCCCAGGGGTACAGGTCTATGAATCACCAGTTTTGGGGGTTTTTTTGTTTTGTTTTGGTTTGGTTTTTGGTCCAAGAATATCTTTGTCTTCATTCCTGAACTATACTTTCACTGAATATAGAATTCTAGGCTGACAGCTTTTGGTATTATCCCATAGGGCCCTGAGAGACTGGTGTGTTTTGTTTTTTTAAGATTTTATTTATTTGACAGAGTGAGAGCACAAGCAGGGGGAGCAGTAGAGGGAGAGGGAGAAGCAGGCTTTCCACTGAGCAGGGAGCCTGATGTGGGGCTCCAACCCAGGAACCTGGGATCGTGACCTGAGCTGAAGGCAGACGTTTAACCAACTAAGCCACCCAGGCACCTCGAGAGACTGTTCTTTTTTTCTTTTTTTTTCTTTTTTTTAAGATTTTATTTATTTATTTGTCAGAGAGTGAGAGAGCACAGGCAGGCAGAGTGACAGGCAGAGGGAGAAAGCAGGCTCCCTGCCGACAAAGGAGCCCAGTGTGGGACTTGATCCCAGGACACGGGGATCATGACCTGAGCTGAAGGCAGCCGCTTAACCGACTGAGCCACCCATGTGCCGCAAGAGACTGTTCTTTTAAAAACAAAACAGAAAAGATAGTTTTTCTGTTTTAAGTTTCGGTATTTTTTATTGCTATATCTTCAAGTTCAGTGTCTTCTTTGTCACCTCCTTTCGGCTACTGAGCCTGTCCAGTAACCTTTGTGTTTTTTAGTTCTAAAATTTCCATTTGGTTATTTTTTATAACTTCTTTCCATTTTAAGTTGTCCATTCTCACCTAATGGATCATGTTTTTAATAGTTGCTTTAAACTTTTATACTTCTAATATCTAGGTCATCTTGGGGTTGGCATTCTATTAATTACTTTCTCCCTTGAGGATTGGTCGGATTTCTGTTGTTCTTGCAATACGTGTTAATTTTTGGATTCTGTCCTGGACGTTCTGAATATTGTGAGATTCTGCATCCTGTTAAATCCTTCAGAGGTGAGGATTTTTTGTTTCATTAAACAGGTCAATCCAGTTAGGTTATAACTGCATATTCTTTCTGACTTTTTCCATTATCTGTTCAGTTTTCAAACCTTTGCTGTATTGAGTTGCCCTTCCCTTCCTTCCCACTTAGATTGATCTAGGACTTGGGCAGGGATTTATATATATAGTGGTAGTCTAAAAGCCTCTCCTGTACTTTAGCTGCATTCTACATGTGCATAGCTTGCAGGTGAGCCCAGGTTCATAAGCAGAATTAGGGGTCTACTCCTCCATATTTCTCTTCTCAGCAGTTTCCCCTATACTCTCTGACTCCTAGAGACCCTTTTCTTCATTCCTCTAGCCAGAAGCATGGCTTAGTTTGTTACCTGTCATGCCTTGAGGTGAAGTGGCAAGAGAGAAAAGAATATGGATCCCCCCCAACTTTTTTCACAACAATGGCCCTCTTCCTGATTCTTCTATTCAGAGCAGTGGATTTTCTCTTGTCATTCTGCAGCAGTGTAGTTTTATGGCTGTGGCGGGCCTCAGGCAGGACCTAGAGAAACTGGAGAGAAAGAAAAAAAATTAAGTATTTTCCTTACATTGTTAGGAGCCTTTTGCCATAATCCTCTAGCAGAAAAGACTCTCTCCTTTCAGTGTTAGCTGCTCTTGCCTGCTGCAGCAGTTTCCCTATATGACCCACTCCAAAGCCAGGAAATAAAAGATAAAAAACAGGATACCTGCCATCACCTTATTTGTTGTTCTTCACTTCTCTCCTCAATCTGCCTGCTGTTGAAGAGGATTTTTGTCCAGTTTTTAGTTGTAATCAGTGAGAGAGGGAGCCACTGCAATGAGCTTATTACTCTGTCTTGGCCAGGACCAGAAGTCAGTTTATTTTGTTTTTAGATAAATTAACATTATTGGTGTATAACTGTATGACTGAATATACCCATTTTTAAGCGTATAGTTTGTTTTGAGAAGTGTTTTCCCTCATCTAACCAACTGTCACATTCAAGAAATAGAACATTCCCAGAAGGCTCCCTTGTGTTTCTTAGCTTTCTGCCATCCCTTCATCCTGTCTTGATTCACCCTTTACTACTAGTCATTAAACATATGACTAGTAGTAAAATGAGATCTTTAATATTCCTTTAGGTTCTACTACGTGGAACAAATGAAAGAATACTAGATTCAGATTGTCGTAGGCTAAAATTCACAACTTTTCCACTTAATTAACTAGATAACATTGGGTAATTTTTATAACCTCCAAAGAGTCTCATCATGGTTTTCTCATATTAAAAATGGCAGATAAGTGCTGTCTTACAGAGAGCTTTGAGAATTAAGTGGGGGTATATAAAGTACCTTAGATAGGGCTTGGCATACGGTAGATTCACAGTATGTGTTATTCTCCCATTACCTTTCCTTATATGCAGTGCACATAAAGCCAGCTACATTGAAATAGTGCCCCCAATATAATTATTTAGTTTGTATTGTGAAATATCTCCTGCCCCATAGCATAGACCCAGGCAGAATATAAGTATTTTGGCATTATCATGCCACTGTGGTTGAGATGAATTTTTTCAGTCTATCTTACTAGGAAAAACTTTGGAGCATCTACCTTTGATATAATATGTACCTCAGGCACACACACCTACACAGCAATTTTTCAAGGATGAGATGAAAAATAGAAAAATTGTCCTGTTTCTTCATCTGGGAGACTGCTGGTCTAATTTTCTGATCCCTTGGATCACGATCACATTTTGGGATGTCCTACCCCAAACCTATTAAGTAGAACCATATGGACCCTAGTAATCTGTGTTTTAACTGAACTTTCCATAATAATTTTTGATACTGGAACTCAAGCACAGAAAAGACACTACAGCAACATCAGAGGGCATCAGAGAGCATTTGTCCTCTTCTCCCTTTTTTCTGTGTGCAAGCTGAGACTTCAGCAACTCCTGAAACATTTTCCCCAAGCACTCTACTCTGTCTAGTGGTAGAGAACACCGTGCATTTGGGTGCCACAGAGTTACAGGTCACACAGTTCTCATGGGCACTACTAATTGATAGGATTATTGCCTTTATTTTACATGTGACTAAACCTCAATGAATAATTATTTCAATTGCAGGCAGATCCTGTTGTGAAAACCTGTTTCCAAACAGGGTTGGGTTGGGGCGGTTAGGGTGTTAATAAATTGTTGAATCATATTTCTGAGAAAGAGCTGGGCAAAACACTGTGTATATTCTGCACAAATAAACATAAAATAGGATCAGTTAATAGGGTTTTTTGTTTTGTTTTGTTTTGTTTTAGATATTAACTCTTGTAAAGTGATGATGTCTGTCTAATGCTATGTTAAAGGAGAATTCCTAAGGGGGTCTGGGCCCAAGAAGCAAGGATAGCTAAATGGATTAGCAAAATGTGTCTAGAGTGGGTGAATGAAAGTTAACGTTATCTACAGCTTTGGATTTGGGGGAGGGGTATTGAATGTAGGCGAATTTTTCTATGACAAATTGTATTGTTTCATGATATTTTTATGCAAGATAACTTTTTAATTAAATCAGTTGTTAGAACTAATACTGTGTTCTCACTATGGTGATACAGAAGTAGTTTTATGCAGAGATCTTTTTGAAATATTATTTGATGTAATAAAATTATATGTGACCTACAAATAAGCAGATTCAGTTTGAGTTCCACCTCTGACATTGTAACTAGCATTTTAGGTTAAAATTCTGTACCCAGATAGTAACCTGACTTGTTTGATGGGAAATGGAAATAAATATTAATAAAAATAAATGACAGCATGAAACAATAGGACAGTCAGTTTTGGGTTTATTTCATGCTGTTAGCCTTTCCTTCTAGAACTGAAACAGTAGCCTCTGATTATACTCTCTAAATTATTACCCAATACAAATATTTTGTCTTTTTCATTAAATATCTCTGAAGGACCTTATGACTTATAAATGGTTTAGATTCATTTGAACTATTGAATACAATAAAGGATTAGAAATTTTATTGATTAGAAATTTTGTTAACAGAGTGACAGTATGTTAAATCTTAATTGTAAAAGTTCATTTAAATTAGTGCTTGATTTAATACAGCAGGTTTTCATTAGATTTCTTTTTGGCTTATTTAAAAAAAATTTTATTATATTTAATTGGCCGGCATATGGTACTACATCATTAGTTTTGATGTAGTGTTCAGTGATTCATTAGTTGTGTATAACACCCAGTGCTCATCACCACACGTGCCCACCCAGTTACCCATCCTCCCACCCCTGTTCCTTCTGTAATCCTCAGTTCGGTTCCCGGATTCCAGAGTCTCTCATGGTTTGTCTCCCTCTCTGATTTTTTCCCATTCAGTTTTCTCTCCAGTCCCTTGTGGTCCTCTGCGCTATTCCTTATGTTCCACATATGAGTGAAACTATATGATAATTGTCTTTCTCTGCTTGACTTATTTACTTAGCATAATCCCCTCCAGTTCCATCCATGTCGATGCAAATGGTGGGTATTATCCTTTCTGATGGCTGAGTAATATTCCATTGTATATATGAACCACATCTTCCTTATCCATTCTTTTTGGCTTATTTTGAATTCCGCTTTAGAATCCTGTAGAAATCTGACAAATTAGTATGGCAAACTATTTTTAAATAGTCTTGATCTTATAATTAAATTTTGGTTTTTTTTTCTTTGTAGAATAAAGAAATAGGAAAGGAAATTTGGGTGGGATGAAGTTAAATTCAACCTAAAATTCACTAAATGTTAATGAAGTACTATTACCTTAAAATAACTTTTTTTCCCCCCTTCTTTAGAATCCAGCAACTATCACAAGAATACTCCTTAGCCACTTCAATTGGGATAAAGAGAAGCTAATGGAAAGGTAAGGAACTATATTGTTAGCTTTGTACTTACAAGTCACAGAAAGCCTGTTGAACTGAATTTACAAGAAGCAAATAAGGAATTGATTTATAGACCGGTATGTGAAAAAAAAAAAACAGTGTGCAAGTAGTATGCGCTTTAATTTCTTGTATTCCTCATCTGTAAATTTTGGAATAACCTTAATGTTATGGGAATTCAGGCTTAGTGTTCCTTTTATTTTGGAGCTAAGGTGGGGGCTCTTCAGTATCTTCAAAATTACATCTTGAGTACTGAGAACTAAAAATGTGTCTTGAAAAACTGGTCGAGGGGCACCAGGCTGGCTCAGTTGATGGAAAATGTAGCTCTTGATCTCAGGGTCCTGAGTTCAAGCCCCACGTTGGGTGTCGAGCCTACTTCAAAGAAGAAGATAAAATACATTTTAAAAAGCAATTGATATAATCTTCAAACGTATGAATAATATCTTCCATTAATTACTTAAAATTTTCTTGCCCATAGAACTTTATTTTAAGCATATTAATGACATTTATTCAGTAAAAATAGGTTACTTGGGGTATCCTGACCATCAAAATAGCTGTTTGGACTTGTTCTCTGATTTCAAGCAAGATTATATTCCATTGAGTATTTTTAAATATTCCATTGATTATTTTCTATTATATATTCCATTGAGTATTTTCTCTCTGAAAATGTAAGAAATTACAGGAGTAGTGAAGGACAATATTAGTGCAGTTCTTAACTTTTTTCTTCCTTAGATTGTGGTAGGGTGACAGCCTATATTTATTCTACCAGTCATATTCTTCAGTCTAAAATTAGCAGTCCTAATTTTAATAAAGAATTAACACTAGTTGTTGGGAATTGAGAACCCAAATATTATGAGAAATAAATGGAAAATACTTCCCATTTGATTTTAAAGTTGAAAGAAGTTTGGAAAACATATGTTAAATAATACCAAGAACATTGCTCAATTTATTTTTTTAAAGATTTTATGTATTCGTCAGAGAGAGAGAGATCACAAGCAAGGGGAGCAGCAGGCAGAGGGAGAAGCAGGCTCCCAGGGCCGTGGGATCATGACCTGAGCCAAAGGCAGACAGTTAACCAGCTGAGCCACCCACGTGTCCCCATTGCTCAGTTTCTCACACATTGCACCCCAACTACAATTTAGTAGTAACAAATAGTAGTTATCAGTTATGGGGCCCTTAGTTCCAGGCATTATTTCATTTTATCCTCCTTACAGCTTTATGGAGTTAGAAACTATTATCTCCACTTAATTGATATGGAAAGTAAAGCTCTTAGGGCTTAATATATTTATCTCAGTTTTGTAACACAAGGAGTTAGCATTCAAACTCAGGTCTCTTGGACCCCAAAGCTTATGTTCTTAAACATACATAGTTTTCCCAGGGTTCATGGAGAATAAAATATTCCTGAGTGTGATTGCCCCTGCTGCCCCTTGTGGATCTAACCACCTCTTTTGAAGTCAGTAGTATTTCTTATTTTTGGTAACATTTATTTTGTGGCTTATTTTATGACACTTCGGTTAGGAAAAGGAGTTTTCATTATTTATATCTGATTTTTTTTCTAGTGAACTTGACTTAACAGTTTGTTTCTTAGTAATGTATTTCTCCAAGGAATATTTTCTCCTATAACATTGTTGACACTGCTGAAAGCATTTTTCAGTTAAATACTGTACTTAGTGGTAAGTATGAATTAAAAAGTAGGCACCTCCTTGGAAACTTCTATGTGTGTGTGAACTTTTCAGTTTCTTTTTGTGATTTCAGTTTTTTATATATTCTGAGGTTATGTCATCGGGTACCTTTTAATCTTTAATGTGTTTAAAACCAATATGCAGTATCTTTTTGTCTCTTAATGACTTTCACATTATACTCCATGTTTAATATTAACACTGCCACACTCAGTGATTACTAATATGTTTAGATTAAATTATTGCCATTTTAAGTTGTTTTTTATATTTACTATGTTTTCTAACCCCACCCCCAATCCCCCCCCCCCCCCCCCCCCCCCCTTCCCTTGTCTGTTTTTCTTTTATTTTTTTCTTTTTGCTTTTACTTTTTTTTTGCTTCTTT